>NC_062259.1:10072500-10389583 GCF_905475465.1 Pieris napi | reverse complement strand
TTGAGTCTTCCGGTCCACGTCAGGTCAAAGACCAACACTAACTCAGCAGTAAGGACGAAGTAGGTACCACAAACCATTTCGCCCAGATAAAAATGTACGAGGGAGTTGATTTTCAATTCCACCTTTGATAAGTCACCTGTGAAAAGTATAATAAGATTCTTTCAAAAAGCTTAGAAAATGAAAATACATTGTAATCACATAAATTAAACTTGTTTGTTATCCATTCATTTGTAAAATTTATTTGTATTGTCCTGACATGAATAATATTATTTTAGGGTTGGTGCAAATAAAAAGTAGAAGTTTTTTAATAATCTTTAGTTAATTTCAATAGCAACAGCTATACCGATCCCGAAGCTTTTGTCTGCAAGTTCACTGTAGTTCTCGTTTTTTCCGTAGCTCTGATATCGCAAAATTAGTATCGCGCAGCACAAATAGTCATTATAGAGATTGGGGTCGCTGTTGATGTCGCTTTTGGAAGATACGAAGCAAGCATTCAGATGTCGTTAATTCTAAGGCTGAATTTTAGGCGTTACATACTTTAATCCGGTCAAATTAGACTAAAAAATAGGGGTAAGGTTACAAAAATTCCCACTTGGCTGAATATTGGTAGGATTGTTCAATACACTATTATAAAGGAAATGTGAAAAGTCCTCATCGATCCGGCACGTGCAAAAAAATTTACTCGGGTCAAAGGTCACAAAAACGGGTTTTTCGCGATTTTCAGCAAAATGGTAAGTTTTATCATAAAATTAGCTTGGATGTCTAAATTGACCGGACTACTTACCTCACACGTTGTATATTCCCCAAGTTAAGGCTCAAATACGCTTTATAAATATTAACTGAAACTATCCGGTTACCTCAGGACAGTTTCCTACTTCCGTTTCCGGGGTACGATCGAACTCAGAGATGACTTTACATAACATACACCGATCGCAGAATTTAATATAAGTACTTGTTTAATAAAATATATTCATTAAAATTATATATAAATGAATATCATATTTCAAGACACGCTTTATAAAATAACAAGATCTATTGAGTGAATAATAAACTATTTATTATTTTATTTTTACATTTGTAATAAAACTTCATCGCTTCGTTTAAATCGTCTCTCCTATTAATTGGTTCCAGTGGAGTCAGTGGAGTCAGTGGCAACCCTGAACACATGTGTATTTTTCGATTATATCCAACACTACGCACGTTTTGATCGTTAAATATTGCCATGACTGTTTATTTTACTTGGCGCCTGAGTATAACGTTATTTAACCAAACAACCTATATATCTTGATGAAATATTGCAAAGTATGCCAAAAAGTTTTCATTATTACGACATATTGTATATGACACGGCATTATTTATATTTAAGAATCACAAATGCTGACGTCACCATCTATGCGTTGGTCGAAGGCATGCAGAAGTCCTTTCAACTTTTATTTTCAAGCGTTTCTTTCCGACACAAAAAAACACGTCTAGATAATTTAAAGAATCTCGGTGATTGCTAGAAAGTCTTTTACAACTCAGTCCGAGGTTTCTTGTGAGCTTATTTTCTCTGCTGAGAATAACACATTTTCCTTGGTTTCCTTAAGAGCAGGGTGTTATGAAAACTCACTGAAGTGTCTCCGTACCAAGCAGCCTTGCGATTCTGTAACTCACTTTTTGAACTCTCACAGCGGCGGTTGCGCTCAAATGAGTCGTAAAGCAGTCATTTTACGATTTGGCAATCTGATAAGGACGGAGCTTGTAGTTTATTGTTTATTTTGTTTGTTGTGTTAAAAGACATAATTCCACCTTAAATTCCTCGCAGTAGGTATCTCATAATAATTTTTACTATGCACTTTAAAAGCTTATAAAAAAATCTATAATTCTCGACTATTGTATAACTCTAAAAGGTTTACAGATAAATCTAAATACCAAACACATTAGAAAACGCTTCTCGAATTTCGTCTCCGAAAACATGCCCCAAACCTGACACTATAGAAATATTTTTGACAACTTGACAAGTGACTCGTTTTGGGACTTATCGTACGCTTCGGTGATAAAGGAAAACTGTTTTACTTCCTTTCACGTTTTCCATCCACTGAATTTCTGATGTCAGTTAACTATTTCGAGTTTGATGAATGTTGACGTTATTGATTATTAATATTAATATTATATATTGGAGGTCAGAGACTTTAAAATATTTGCAAACAAAGTCTTTTTTCAGTATACGAAATACAATTAAATTAATAAAGTAATTAAAATATAAAATGTGTGAACGATATCGTAACCATTAAAGTTTGCCACATTAATACTATCCGGAAAGCTAAAAAAATCACCAATTAATCGGATGAGTCGCCGTGATTTTTTCCCAAATTAAAGAAAATTGATTGCATTAGCTTCGGTCTCGAAGATTATCAAACATTACTAAGTACAAAACGACTTAATGAAGCAGCGAAATAACAGTAAAAGAATTTGATCTTTGCGGTATAAATAAGAAGAAGAACATAAAACTTCCTGCCATTATAATTGTTTGCAGTCAAAAGCATACCAGTATTTTAAATTACGAAATACACAGCGCGGAATAATAGGCGACAACTTTACACCGAAGTACTGCACTTCAAACAGAAGTTGTAAACTTCTGTTTTTCTCATTATACACTCCGATTAAAAGATTTTAATTAGCACATGCAAAAATCAAAGATATACGTATTAAGTTTTAAATAGTTGTGTGTTCTCGTAATATTTTCTTGTAAGTTTTCTCGGCAAAGTTTAATTAATAGTACTCGGAATGTGTTTTTGTTCCGTAAACATATATACATATATATATATATATATATATATATATATATATATGTATACTCTACAGTTTAAATACTTCTGCGGCGCAGTTGCAGCCTGGTTTTGTGTTAAAATGTAATTTTAATATTTTAATATTCTAAAGTTCGCTTTGTTGCACTAAAGAGCCCTAGTAATGCATGTTTTTAAAACTATCTGAATGGAATTTTGTATCCATTTTAGAATAAGCTTTTGTTGTATTAATAAGTATAGCATACGTTAATTTTTTTTTTTTTATACATGTGTATTCACTAAGACATCATGAAATATTACGATCTAGCCTAACTTAAGACTAATAAGTAATTTAAGTCTAACCTAATTTATTAAAAAGGATATTTAACATAAGAAAGTGTCCAATAACACTACTTACAGTCTCTATTAAAGGGAAGACACTTTGTTCTTGTGTTCAATTTTTTTCAATCACTGTTTAGCACTTAATACTAACGTGCACTAACACTAATTCACTAGTTCAAACGGTTTTGTCCTTTTCAATCTTCTCACTAACTTCTACGTTAATTTAACTCTGAAATATGCTTACACTAGTGGCCTTTCGTAGCGTAGTGTTGAAACTTTAGGGAAGCCCTTATGTTCTGTTTGTTTGAATACTTGGTTAAACGGAGGTGTGATAAACTGTTATTTAATTGTTTGCAAAGTTAAGGAATAGTTACAATAGAATATTGTATTTTGATATTTAAAATCTTTTGCAGTAGGTGTTAAATTTTTGAGAATAACTAGTAAAAGGAAATAGGTGCCTCAATTATTTATGTTACAATCTCTTCTATTTATCCTTAGAGAGCACACCATTCCTCACAAAATGTATTACAACAATACAATTTATGACAATTTTACATTACATTTGCAAAACAAATAGAAAACTAAAATAAATTCAAAAAGTCTGGTCCCTGTGGCACTGAACCTTTATTGACGGCAGAATTTCGTCGACGTTCGCGATACTCGTTCATCGAGCGAGAAAAGCATCAGCTAGCCATAGTGTTGCCCAAATGCAAGACCAAGACGAGACTTAGGCCAGTCTTGGTATTGTCTTGCGTCAATACACCTGGTCTCGGTCTTGGTATTGGTATTGCGCTCTCAGTCTTGGTCTTGGTCTTGATCTTGCAGCAAGAGTCTCGCAAGTCTCGCAAGACTTGCAAATACCTATTTGCCTATTGCTATTTGTGGGGGCTTGCGGGCTATCCTGGAGCATTCACCAATGTACAATGTTCATCAACCAATAATAGCAGGCAGGCTACAGGCATTGTGTTGAGATTAGCAGATTTCATTGCAGTGTGCGTAGGTACATTTTTTAGGCAATTTGTCGTACTCGTGACTGGCGCGCTTTGCTACGTAGGTACTGTCGTTAAAGTATGTGTACCTAAGTAAGAAACGATGTAGGTACCTACTACAACAAAATTGTATTCCTTAGAAAAATAATCGTCGTACATACACGACGATTATTTTTATTTATTTATTAAATCATCGCTGAAGACAATAGTCGCTACTAGAGTAGGTACGATAGAAGTTGATAAACCGACACTGCAATTCTCGATGATTTTAAAACAAAATGCGTAAAGCAATATGACGTCGCTCATATTTGGAACTTTTCCACGTTTCAAGTTTGTTAAAATCACCCACTTCCAATTTTGCAGTGCAATGTCCTTTAAAAAGGTATAATAGGTAATCTATATATATATAAAAATGAAACCCGTTTTCCGTTGTCACGACATAACATGAAAACAGTTTGACCGATTTGTCTAATTTTTTTTAATAATATACCTTGAAGTACGAAGATGGTTCTTACGGAGAAAAATTAAAATAAAATTGAGTGAATCAGTCTAAAAACAACACTTTTCTATATTCCCATACAAAATATTCGTAATAATACTTAAAAGTGAATTTGAACTTTAATACCATAGCATAAAGTTCAAGTGTTAGTGGAGGGGTTCCGGGAAGGTAAATTTTTATTTTTTGACATAATGTATTTGTTGTCTTATCAATTTTCTTTTTTTATCTTACTAGCTAGACCGGTGTCCCGAATAGCAGAATAAGTATAAATATAAAGAATCGACTGTTAGGCGGTACGATGTTCGCCAGGCCAGCTAGTAATAATATAAACTAGGTATATTTTTATTACTTATAACAATTTTTATAAAATCTACCTATCCTTACGACTACATTCTTCCTTGCGAGGACAACATAATCTATTTGCGTCCGTTCTGAGCACCCGGAAACTTATTTTATTCTTTAGAACATGGGCAGTGGCGGCGACCTTTGACATGAAAGCGACGGCGGCAACACAAAGTCTAGAAGCGGACTAAATTTTTACCTATTTTGGTGGGGTTGTCGATGTTGGCATTAGCACAGAAAAATAAAATTAAGTAAACACAACGTTTATCCACTTTTTAATAACTAGGTATCCACGATAGAATATTTTTTCTACTAATTTCCTAAGGGTCGATTCGACCAAACTTCAATTTATACACGAGTAACTATACCAAGAATAATCTATTCCATGATTTTAATCTCGAGTAAATCCATAGTCGTTTGTCCACGTAATCGATAGTATAATTGCGCTAGGAATAACAATACGCGAATAGCAAGAAAATGGTGAACGAAAATAAAACTCGGCAAATAAATGTTGTTCTACAACGGGACAGTGTAAGAGCATACATCATGTCAACTCGATTTTGCCGTATTATAGTGTGAAAAAGTAGCTTTTAACAGGTGTCAAACGACAACAAAAAGTTTTTATTTCTTGTTTGTTTGAGGCTTTCGTCTAAACAGGAACTTCTGTTGAGCCCAGTTTTTTTAGAGAATTTCATTCTAATATTATAGAAAATAAAAAATCTAAAAATAAATAAATAAATAATAAATTGTTTAAACGTTTCATTATACAATGCCAGCCTATTAATGTAGTGCGTTGCGTTGACTTGAAATTAAAACACAGAACACATATTTGTGAAATGACAGAAATCAGCTGATTGGACTGACTGACGCCATTAAATTATTCTAGGAATAGCTGTTATTCCGTGCGAAACGGCGGTATAGTTACAATTCCCGAATAAGCCCACTATTCTTAGAATTTGTAGTTGATAAAACGTAAAATTTATTTACTCTCGATTAACTGACGATTTATTCTAAGATTAAGATTTACTCTTGTTTGGTCGAATCGACCCTAAGTACTCAGTCTAAATATCTTTTTCATAATTTTTGTTTTTCAATAATATGTTGTGTGTAATTGTATGGTAAACTCTAAATCTTACTAGAGAGCTTTTTTAAAATAAACTTATTGAAAGCACTGACATGGCATATACACTTTTCAATCTTGCTGCTCACATTTTAGTACCTAGGTATCACTCACTATCTACCATTTACCGATATTAACAATGATTATTTCGAAATCAAAATATTCGCAATTCAATAGATGCAATACCTACTTAGTTATTAATTATCATCTCGCCCGACAGCTTTTAACGCTGTAGTGTTCGAATTCAAGCCAGTGTGAGAATGTATTTAAATAAAAAAAACTCAGGGCATTCAATTTATACCTACCTACTGCTGGGACATCTTCAAGGTCATTTAATTTTATACTGCTATACCAACCCTACCAAAATAGGTAAAAATTTGTGTGCCTCTGTCGGCGAATGCGGCGCTCAGTGTCAAATGCTGTGTTACACTTGTTGCAAACCGCGTCTTTGTCGGTAAATTATCAAATAAGTAGGTATTTAATACACCGACCGACCAACAGTTTATTCGCAGAACGTCACATTTCCCCAATCAACTTTGAACCTTAATTCTTTAGCGATAAACTTGAAAATCTGTTGAAGAAATTTGATAGATTGTAGTACCTTGATGTGCTGGCGTCTGTACCATAGTATTGGCTGCCGTAGAAACTGTTACTAGACCTACTCGACTCGCTGTTAGTTTTAAATTTTGCTAAATAGAAGAATAATATAAACTTTGAATCATAAGTTTCACACCTACATGATGTTTATATAATTTTGTTAACTATAATTTTAAGCACATACCAACCTACGAGTACTAACGTTAGATCTGCACATTAGACATTAACAAGCATAACATATTATTATAGGTAGATACCTACAAGGTATGAACTTTGCTAGAAAGTTATTAGGGAACAGATTTGTGAGTATTAACACGCTACCTACTTAATAAATTGTTGAAATATAATAAGTACTTACCTACCTAATCAATACAATACGTTTCAGGGTGCTTTCAGACGAGCGGCACGTTGCCAATTACAAATACAACTGCAGCCCTTAGTTTAGTGTTATGATTTGTGATACCTACGGTTTTGATACTGAGGAACGTTTCTCAAAATCGGGATTGAAACCAAATACCTACTTAATAACGCCCAAATCTCAGTTTGTCTTAACTGCAAGACGCAAGAGTCTTGCAGGCTTAAGTATTGTCTTGCTCAAGTCTTGCAGGGTTCAGTCTTGGTATTGGTCTTGCTATATTAAGGCGGTCTTGGTATTGGTCTTGGTCTTGCAAAAACGCAAGAACAAGACCAAGACTGCAAGACCAAGACCGATTTTGGGCAACACTAGCTAGCCAGCGGTAACAACTAGGCGCCTACTTAAATCTTTAATTAGTGCCTGTGCACTTGATTTAAATTACATTTAAAGAAAATATAAGTAGGTAATACAGAAGAAGAATGAACAGTTTCAGCGCGTCATGTCAGTTATTCATATTTAACCTTAATTCATATAATAAAGGTATGTAAAGGATTTAATAGCTAATGTATCCGCCAGTTTCTGTCATATTGTGTACCCTGTGATAGAAATAAATAGATAACTGATTAGTGTTTATGAATGTCTTGAATACACTAGGTAAACGAATAGACCAGATCACTTTCGACTCAAAGCAAAACTATTTCTTCTGATATCTTAGTTAATAGCGTTAGTTAATAGGCATTTACCGTCATAACTTGGTATTAGACTGACCTATATTTATAGACTTTAATAGATAGATTCCTACCTTACATTACATACAATTTAGGCAAGGTAGAATAACAATTTAAATAAATCTTATTTAATGGATAAAACTTGTGATATACTCGTAAAAATCTATACAAATGCACAAATTAACTTTTCATTTATAATCATTTCGTATTTTAATTTAAATTTATTAATTACTACAAAAATATTTTATCAACCTTACTAAATAAGCGATTATAAATCACCGATCGTATTATGGTAGCTGAAAAGCTTTAGTCAAAAATATTCAGCCAGGTTACATTGAAATAAAGTTGCATAATTACGGAAGTGATTTTAAATGGAAGGTCAGAGAAATATTCAACTTCGCAGCAATTTGTTTTTTATTTCGCGGACGTTGGTTTGTTCTAAATTTTTGTATTGTAAGCCTGTATATAATAACAGTACTGATTAATTAAGTATTCTGTTTAAAGTATGTAAGAGTCTATATAAGGGCTTAACATCCACACTCATCGTCTTTTTTAATTCAGAATCATCCAATATTTCTTGGTATGAAGACTTCAAAGTGATATGAAGCAGAAGATAAGCGTCTGATGGAGTTATATAAAGAATTTTTTTCTTTTTAAAATCTTTTATCAAGTTTAAATGATAAGTCGTGCCATGGAAACGCATCTGTAGGATCTCTTGAATAGTCGACCAGGTGTTTGTTTAGGTTTGACAAGCCTTTAAGCCCCAAGAGTATCCATAGTTAAAGGAATATAATTTTCCTACTGCAGTATAATCGAGAACACGAACAATCACATATCGGTACAGAGCAGCGTTTTTACGTAAAATTCTAAATTATAAAGTTCTAAGGTTTTTTTTGATCATATCAGATATAGATATTTTAGTAGACAATTATATTTTTACATTTAATCGGTAACGAAAAATATCGGTTCGATAAAGAAATCACAGTTTCTTAGCAACGAAATTAATATTGAATTAATCTTGATGTTTACAAACAGAGATCCAATTATCTTCGTCGCTGTATAAGAATATTAATTATATCAATTAATGACTTCCTATTTATTTAATAATGTAAGATATGCTTCTGAGAGCAGAGGAAGAGGATTTACGTTCGAATGATTTATGTGTATAATTGCGTTGGCTTGGGGGAAAATCAAAATGGGAAAATAAATAAAAGGAATAAAATTATATCAATGAAAGATCATCTGTCTCTATGCTACAATAATAAGTTGTTCTTTCTAGCTGCGCTCTTGACAGTAGAGGTTTAACAACTTAGGGTAGTTTTCTGTAAAAGTAAAAGCGTTAACTTTTGTAAAATTACTTTTACAAAATGTTTTATATGATATCTTTGTGCTTATGATCTTATTTCTCCTTCTGAAAACTCTAATCTACATCTCTCCTACAGACAACAGTACTGTAAAACACTGTGTGTGTTCTTCAAGTTTATAGTCTTAGCAGGTACCCACCATTACCAAAAGATTCATGTGTTTCAATCTGAATTCGTCTACCGTATAATTAAGTGAGAGCTTTCAAGTCCCTTCCACCTTTGCTTGCACCACCAATCACTCTATAGAGACCTCGTTGCTATACGTGACAGCAGAAGGTAAGAATTGGACTTTGAAAACCTTACAGAAAATCATTGGGTATATTTTTACTTTCCTACTTTTTATAATGCAGTTTTAACACGTTCGTGTTCAATATTCACTTAAACATTCACCAAGATTAGATCTTGGGATATCGCAGACCTACCGTCGAAAAATCAATATGAAATCTTATATTCCCTTAGCTTCGATCTCAAGATGGACTTATTAAATTTTTAAGTCATAAATACGTTGCTATTTAATATCTATTGATTAAAAACTCAAGTATAGTGAAAATAATAACGGACATGCTTGTTTTATACAATTAATTTAATAATTAATAATAATAACCAGGCTGGCGCACTTTAAGATGTTGTCATTGGAGAATCGCAGAAAATCAATTGATATATCGTTTGCAGCTAAGATATTTATTAATCAGATTGATTGCCCGAACCTTCTATCTAAATTTAAGTTTCGTGTACCCTCTCGATACCCCAGGCATCCCATTATTCCATTTGTCCCTCCTTTCCGTAGAACGCGTTTTGGTCAAAGCTCACCGATGTCCAGATTAAGCATTCTGATAAACGAGCTAGGTCTGGTTATCCATAGTTGCTCCCCTCGCACTTTAAAATCGATTTTTGTTTAGTTTTTTGTAATTTAATTTTTTTGATTAGTAATTGTTTTTTTTTGTAATGTTTGTTTTGTTTTATAATTGTTTTGATTGATATTTGTATGATCTCTAAATGTATGTCATGTTTGCCATTAAGTGCTTGTCACATTAAAAATTGTATTTTGTGTTTGTTTTTAACAATGTATCAGTGTGCCGAGATTTTTTATTTTATTGATAAAGGTTGCCTACAGCTTTATCAATAAAATAAAAAAAACTATACAATTTATTACTCAATTAAAAAGGAAACCAAATGTAACGATGACATGATAATATTATTTTAGTTAAAACTATTTTGTCTGATCCCCTGACTGGAAAATGATTTAATATTTTGTTTGTGAATAATGATTTATAATTAATGTTACATTAAACATAATTAATTGTGCAAAAGTAACACAAACTAACAATTACGTAACGAGTAATAATTGTCCTTCAAGTTTTTAGAAGGCTTCAAAAAACCCAAAAGGGTACGCGAACTTCTTTAACATTTACAAAAGAATATTTGAACATTTTCCACTGTGTTGACATTTAAATTAAATATAATACCTAATTAAATGTACAAGGTTACTGTCATAACGATCGTTGATCGATTATAAAAGCTTTGTTAGAATTTAATTTACTAACACGAATTCGTTGGTCGTTTTATATAGCGATAAAATTAAAATGTTTTTTATAGTATAATATCAAAGTCTAGGCACTGGCTTAGTTCCATTCCTGGCTAGTTTTCGTTACAAATTGGTTAAAACTCTGGTATTTCCGATTTTTCTTTATAGCGCTGAATCCTGGACAATACGGACATCTGAAAGTTGAAAAATAGATGCTCTGGAAATGTGGTGTTAGAGGCGGATGCTAAGGATTCCTTGGACAGCAAAAAAAACAAACGTGTCCATACTAAGACGGTTACAGGTAAAAAATCGTCTTTCGGCACATTGTTACCAACCCATCCTGAGATTTTTTGGAAAAGTTACACGCAGAGATCTAGAAAGTCTAGAAAAACTCATCGTGAAAAATAAAATAAAATATGTTTATTATGGAACATAAGATACATGTATCACTTATTCCACGTCATTAAATTTGAATTTGTAGGCATCCCTACTCATCGGCAAAGAAGACAGAGGGTGTAGGCCGAGAGAAAAAGCCGGGGTAAAAAACTCTCGGTACTCTTTTAAAAAAAGTGACTGGCAGAGTGGAGGGCAGATCTCGAGGCCGATCCCTTACTCGCTGGACCAATCAAGTAAAAGCTCTTACTGGTCTCACCCAGGCGCAGAGGCTTGCCGAAGACAGGGGAGAGAGGAGGAAGTTGTGCGACGCCACTAACATGACCTTCAGAATTGAAGAGTGCGACTGAAGAAGAACGCAGTCTAAGTGTATAATAACAAAACTAACACCCACCCAACAAAGTGGCTTTATTATTACTATATGATTCAAGTTCGTTTAACAAAACCCATACTTTTGTATGATTTGGTTATAATACTGTCAATGCAATCTTGGCGTCCAAAAGAGGTCAATTATTGATTCCGTTCCTAATATACTTTTGATGATTTGGATATAGTTTGACGTCCACAACAATAACGAGGTCAATTATTGATTCCGATGCCAATATAGACATATTGAATACTGAAATTTTTGCACGTGGATCTATCAACTAAGTTACTTGGCTTGGTTGACGGCAATTTGGTTTTCTGCATGAGTGTGTTGTGTTATGTTAATCTTGGTGAAGATTTTTTTGTCGTCAGCATAGAGAAGATGTCGTGAACTTTGGGGGAAATTTCTCATGTCACAGAGAAAAATGTTGTATAACAGTGGACATAAATTTCAGCCTTGAGGAACACCGCATGTAATGCTGACAGGTTTAGATCGAATGCCTCCTACTAACTACGATTTTGTAAATATGATTCAAACAAAACCCTGTACAAGAGGATAACGTGACTGACGCGGTCGCAGGCTTTTACGAAATCGGTGTAAATAACGGCTACCTGCTCTCTACCATGCATATTTTTGAGTATATAGGTAATAAATAGGGATAATTTTACTTATTGTGCAACGGCCTCTGATTAAACCATGTTTATACCAAACATCTGCTCTGCAATTCGGCAGCATACTAATACATCTAAGCAATTTCTTATTATCCAGCGTCTAGTGTTCGTTTGCTGTTTGTATCTTTATTATAAAAAAGTTAGTGTATTCGATTTTAACTCAAGTATTTTCGAGTTTTGGAATGTCAATACAAATATACGTGTTTACGCTACACGTACCCTACTACATTAATAATATATAAATAGTAATTATTTGTTACAGGATCGTCGATATGGCCATCATACAGTCGTGCTGCTGTTGGCGTAGCCTTCGTAGAGGCTGCTACGCCTCAGCGATATACACTTTGGTATGTTATCTAAGTATACCTTATATATAAATCATATATATAAATCTTCTGCCGGTTTTTGGATATTTTTTGTGTGTGTGTACAAATTCATTCGGTGGTATGGATTTACAATTAAATGTCTTTTTTATTTTATTTTTATTGACTTGATAAAAACATAGTGAAACAACAATATTTAACTTATATAAGTTACAACCGGTATCTACATACCGGTTGTAACTTATATAAGTTTTAACTTTGATATCAGATTCAGGAATATTTTCTTTGGTAGACAGAGACAAAGACTTGTACAGGTCATCGTATATCAGGTCCGCTAGTCGAAGAAAATTGTGCTCATTTTTAAATATGATTTTATAAAAAACTCTCGCATGAATTTTTGGTCGTATTGAATATATGTTTTGCAATATGTTTTTTATTTAAAAAAAAACAATTTATTAAGTTTCCAATAAATTAGTTGCATTCATCAAGAATTTAAGCAATTTAATTCGCCTCTAACATTAGTAAGACCAAATCCTTCCTTATTAAACTAGAATTAAAATACATTTTATCTGAGTTACAACTTATACAAACATAATATTTTAAAACAAAGTTTGTAATCTTTGTAAACATTTGTGCGACTTTTCGGTGCCATTCACACAATTTATCTTCTTCTCAAGCCTCACTAGTCACTTTAGGTGGATCGGGTAAGAGACTGTGGCACTAACAAGATTTCAGAGAATAGACAAAATGAACTAACATTATGTAATATAAATGACATTCCAGGAATAAAAATATCCACATATGTCGTCTATTACAAAAAGTCCTAGTCAGATGTCTCCGATGTCGTCAAATTACGTCTTCGAAATTCATATCGCAAATTGATTTCATTCAAGTAGACGGATATCATGAGTTCGCAATATACTTATTTAATCTCAGTATCCAGATATTATCCTTAGTAAAGGCAAATAGAATAATTGGATATAAAATGAATTTATAATATACATGTGTTTATATAATAGGTTGGGGAAAAAGTTTCTTCGCATTTTTCAAGAAAATTCACAACATTTTTTAATATAGTTTATTTACATTTAACTAAAGTATGTAGGTACCATTTTGTTCGATAACTTTTTGCCATCTTGTAGGTAGGAATATGATCCCATTGCTATGGAAATTTTGGGGCTTCTAATCAAAATACCGCGACAATTGATTTTGGCAGTCCTCTCGTGATGTTAACCTGACACTGCCTAAAGAATTCTGAAAATACCGAAACAGGTGGAAATCTGAAGGTGCAAGGTCAGGTCTATATACGTACGTCGGATGCATTAACACCTCCCAGCCAAGTTCTCTTAATTTTTGCTGAGTGGCTAAAGATGTGTGAGTTCTAGCGTTATCTTGATGAAAAACCACACCCCTTCTGTTGATTAATTCCGGCCGCTTTCTCTCAACTCCTTGCTTTAATCTCATCAGTGTTTCGCAGGTCAAAAAAAAAAATTTGAAAAAGCTTAAACCAAATTTGTACTACTCTCACATACACTGCACTAGGTCCATAAACACCGCAAATTTTTTTCGCGGCTTGCATTGCATTTTTACCTTTTTTGTAGTAAAATTTTAAAATGTATGGAATTTCTTCATTAGATTCACTTATGTTGACGGTACGAAAAATAAATAAAAATCACACATTATCCTAATATTGGAATTATCTTCTTTAAAATCTCAACTTTCAATGATAACAAAAACAGGCAAATACATATAGTATAGCCAAAGAGATTTTATTACAAGTTCATACATATTATATATTTTAGCGTAATTTTGTCAGAAATTTGCGGTAAATAATATATATGTACTAAATTAAAATTAACTCAATATATATTATAACAGACGTTCAGTATATACTTTTTTTAAACTTATAAGATATATTAAATCGAAATATTTCCGCACCAAATCAACTTTTGCTACGACAGGATGCACCAATTCTCAAAAGGCCGGCCCTTCAGTATCATTTAACCTCAGCCGCCTATTTGTCACCTTATTATAATCACTATCTGAATATAATCTACGAAGAGAAAATACAAGTAATAAATTATAGAACGTTATTACTCTAATAAAGCCTTAAGTATATAATTTATACGTATATTCCTTAGAGAAGATTGCTGTAGAGTAATTACCGACACCCAATTCATGACGTAATATACTTGGCTTGACGTAATATACCTTGGCCTCCTAAGACAGTTTAATAACAAACGTACACTACACCCTAACTGCAAAGCTCAGTGTGTAATATTGTTAATATTATTAGGAGAAGAAATACTCTTGTAGATATAATATTTCACTCCAAATAACGAAAAATAACAACTGTTTAATGACATTGATAGGATATCTTCCTAGAGACCGTGTATTTTCAAACATCACTGAATCCAGTATGGTTCTTTTTAGTTAAATTTGTTACGACCGGTAGGCCCCTACAGTACTGCCCTGCGATTCTGTAACTCACTGAAAAGCCCACCTTTTAGCCCAGCTTGTAGTTTATTGTTTATTAAAATGCCAAATCATAAAATGACTGCTTCACGACTGATTTGAGAGCGACCGCCGATGCGAAAACCGCTGTGTGAGTTCGGAAAGTGAGTTACAGAATCGCAGGGCTGATACTATAAAAATTGTTATTGGCTAGCATTGGCACTCCATATCAAGGTTTCAATCAAATAGAGGGCTATGAAAGCAGTAGCCTTGCACCTTCCGTTGTTTGTACCTCTTCCAATTCATTTTGGGAATTGGTAGGTCCTCTTTTTTATTTATGGAAGTAACGCAAATATACTTTTATTGGATGGACTCGATCAACCAATGCACATCAACGTTGCTGGTCAAAATTAAGTTTTTTTAGCAATTTTTGCACATCATAATGAATTCTGTTTAACAGTTGAATTTATTACTAAATAGCCAATGGGAAATGGCTGAAACGAAACCCGCAAGCAGGTACTTTATACCTGTTTGGACATAGTAGTTTTTATAAACTTTATAATTTTTTTTCTATTCAAGGCTCTTCTCTTAATTTTGTTGTTGTGTATGCCTGGTTCGAAAAATGAATCTTTTATCTTATATAATTTTGATACAGCATTACATTACATCAAAAGTTTCCTTGCGTCAAATAGTTACTTTCAATTAAGTGATGATAAATAAGGGTAATCTAATAGACTTTGTATTAAGAACAAAAGCATAACTTAGCCTTTTAGAATGTTTTCTTAGAATTTTTAGCTAAACAAAGACTAAAACGCAGAAATAATTTTTCCTCGCAGACGATCGTAATTTACTTGAAATTAGCCGTAAATAATGCTAGGTGCGTCTCAAAGGCGTAAGATTTATGATAGAGTGCTCGTTAAATTTATGAAACGTACCTAATAAATCTGGGATATTGCAGAATTGACCTGAAATTTTTCATTGACAACTTACACATATGAATGATGGTGAATATAACATAAAAATACTAGCTGATCCAGCAAACGTCGTTTTGCCATGTAAAAAAATAAAAACAGAAAAAAATATCTAAAAATAAAAAAAATATATTTAGGGGGATGAAAAATAAATGTTGTCCGATTCTCAGACATACCCAATATGCACACAAAATTTCATGAGAATCGGTCGAGCCGTTTCGGAGGAGTTTAACCACAAACACCGCGACACGAGAAGTTTATATATTAGATTAATGTCAACAACATTCAGTGCTCCTGTGACTGAATCCCGTTCTTTAGTAAAATATGTCATTTTTTTTTTAAATCATACCGTCATGTAAGTCCGTCATTTGCAGGTTGGAGAAAAACACATAAAAATTAAAATATTAAACTGGAAAAGTTTTGATTATAAGCAAGTTTAATGCGTATTCTTGTGCAAATAAGTTTTTGTTCTATCGAAAGTATTATAATTACAGAGAAAAGATTAGGGTTTTTTTAAATTTTCGTTCCTTCACTCGCTCAACGATGACGTCACGTATTTACAAATCCGCGAACGCTGACTCGCTGCTTGTACCGTGACGTCACATTGGCCCGGTCACTAAAATTTTTATCGTGGAGGCCATTTAATAAATAAAAACTAATTCTGTTTTACATAGGCCAATAATAAATAATAAGGCAATGGTGCGACGAAGTTTGTGCTATGGAACTGTAATTGTAAAGGCCGGCTACGCATCCACTTAAATGATTGTCCATGGGCTGGAGATGACTGCCCGTTTTGGGTGGTTTTAGGGTCGTTTGCGCTGCTCTTCCCGACCCTGATATAGCCGGAGTAACCGTCTGATAGTCCACCATAACGTGTGTCGGCCGAAAGTTTTGGGATCGATTGATCGGGGAAACACATATTTTAATAAAAAATCAATTAATCAGTATGCGTATTAGAAAAGAATGCATACTTCAAAGCCTTGAAATAATTAATTTTATTGCGTATTTTTTATACTTCACCTGCTCTGTTTCATAGAGTGTATTGATTGTAGGAGAGCCCACGAGTAAAACCATGTACTCGTATAGCACTGTAGAAAATCGTGAAATCATATGAGCATTTCTGCTGTGACAAAAAAAGTCGAAAGTCAAAAAGGCGTCTAATATTGGAAATGTACGAAGATTTTTTATTTTATGACGAAAAAGATCGTTTTTTCAAAAATGTCAGCAGGAGCGTATAAAGCTAAAAGCCGTTCCCGCCATAGAAGCGAAATAACAAGCTTTGAGGAAATTGCTAGGCCATTCTACATCCTCCTTTTTATTGTGTAGGTGACATCGAATATTTCTGAAAACAGCTTTTATTAATACCAGCAGCCGTAGGAGGTAAAAATTTAAGTTTTAAGGAAATTTTGATTTAAATTTGAATTCAGGAAAAACTAATATAACAGCGGTTTAAGCCATAATGTTATGGAAAATCTTCGTCGTAAGCTCCGCGTACTATGATAATGTGGTGGAACAGTCGTTTCATAGTTGTATGATAATACATTTCTAACGTGGATCAAGAAACTATATCAAAATTAATTATCACCGTAGTTTTTTATGCCTTGACTAATAGTTTTTATCACAAAGTGTGTAATGATTCGTTTATATAGCACTATTTATCACTCGCATTTCGAGTTTTTAATTCTAACCTCGGTTGTATTAAGAATGATCTTTCCTTCTTGTACAATGTACTCACACAGTCCAACTAAAATACTGTACAAACGATTTAAACCAAATAGGTCTTTTATTGGTCAATAATTTATCCTAAAGAGGCATACCGTTTGTAACAGGTCCCTAATCTTGATAATATTATGCAGGTATACTTTGCGGTAACCATAGTAACGATGGGGCACTTTATCGACGTTGAGCATCGCTACCTATCCGGCCAAATGACTGAACCCGAATCGGAGAGTTTCCTCGAGCCGGAAAAAATAACTCCAAGTAAGTATATTTTTTATACCTCATTGATTCAACATAGGAATTGGGTTTGAATACGGCCTGTAGAAACAATAAGGAAAGTAGGTTAACCAAAGATTACACTTAGGACGAACGAACAGGTGTGGAGTGCGTATATCGTATGTGCGTAAACCTAAAACGATAGATTTGAACCCATTATATTACTTATTTATTCAATTTTAAACACTATTGGCCACGTGTCTTCAGCGTGTGGCTCTCATCTCTAAAAGCGGCCACTGACGATACGTCCATTAATCCGAATGGAGTAGTCGTCGTCCAAAATCGTCCCATGAATGGTAAAAAAGTATTCCATTTGGATGGACGTCAGCCAGCTCTGGATTTCCAAAAGGATTGAAATCCATGCGTCCAGGCCAAATGGACGTCATCCGTGGCCGTCCGACAATGGCAGATACGTGCGCCACGCCATATGGAAGCAGTCCGAATTGTCCGTGAATGGGCGAAACGGCGTCCATTTTTTTGAGGTTTTTGTTTCAGTTTATGTTTTGATGTCGATGGTGGTGGATGTGCTGTGTATTTGTCAAGCGTTATAATTTTCTTTTTATTATGTCTTTGTCCGCGCGTGACTTTGTGTTGGAAGTAATAGAAAAAAATAAAGGTATTTCTATTTTTAAATAAATATATTTATATTATTAAATAAATAAAAGTATTTCTTAATGTTTCAACCAATCCTTCATCCACCTTCTCTTAGGTTTTTTTTGTCTTTTTAATAAAATACACAGAACTGCTGCCACCAGTAAAGTATTGTTATCCATAGTATTATTTATTACCTTTCCGTACGATTGCAAAGTTCGAAGTGACGCCATGCATCCAAATGGAAGTATCGTGAATGGTACCGTTTCTCGATAAATTTCCATTTGGAGTGCATCCAAAAGGAAGTCTACTAAATGGACGTATCGTCAGTGGCCGCTTTAAGATAGTAGGTTCGAATCCCCGACAGTACCAATCGACCAATGGACTTTCTGTCTATCCATGCCCGCACGCACTCTATTGTACTGTCAAAAGGTCGGCGTGTGTCAGGTATATTCAATAAAACTTTTTTAACGTACATAAACGGTCAGTCAAAGTCAGTCAGGAAATGGTTAGTGTCTTAATGACCGCGGCTGTCGTAAAGCGCCCATTTATTTTCATATATTTTTTTTGTTAAAGACAATTCACACCAATTGACCTAGTCCCATGCTAAGCTGGTGAAGCTTGTGTTATGGGTACTAGGCAACGGATATACATAAATATTATACATAGAAAGACCTAACACCAAATGCTCATCACATCGATGTTCGTCTCAGCCGGGGATCGAACCCGGGACCCATGGATTCGCAGTCAGGGGTACTAAACACTAGACCAATGAGTCGTCAAAAGTCAAATAAGTTTCAAATAAGTTTTACGTCAAACAATGCTTAACTATTTGAGGCTATATAAGATATAAATAAAACTGCAATACTGAATTTATCCACTCGTATGTACTTCAACAAAACTAATTTATCCAATATAAGTTCGGCGGATGACACACGCCAAACTTTGTACCAATATACTGGACATTTTCTATCTCGACAAAGAAAGATGAACTTTATAAAATTACAATATAGGTATATCTACAATAGTATTTAATCCTGTAAAACGCTCATCTGTTATTTAGAGCGAGATGGTTAATTAGTCAATTAAATAATGATTTAATTACAGATCCAATCAGTACTTAAGTAGCTAGCCGAGCATGAAATGCCGTAGCTGATTGACAAGACGGTTCTTTAAATAATTAATTGACAACTCTAAAAGTAGCTGAAAGTGTTTTATAGAATTGAACTGACACAATCAGCCTACAATAACAGTAAATCACGCTATTCTGTGAAATAAGCAAATGTAACACAATTTTTCTCGTAATAATATATAAAACATAAAAACCACAATGTCTTTATTTTGTTTGTCCCATTGTAACGCTCATTAATGTTTAACTATGTGTGCAAGAAATCCACGGAGACAGAATCATTTTTGTTTGGGAAATAAAATTAATTTGCCCGGTCAAAGCTAACATCAGCACTGCCGTAGGGACTGCAAACTTAATAAATTTAATTTAGTTTCTATTTATTCATTAGTAATTATTAATATTATTAATAATCTAATTAACATTGTAAGATTAATAATTTCCAAAAGTTACTTTAGTTATACATAATATATTGATTCATTTTTAATTATTTTTATTATAGAAATAACTTAAATAATCTTATAAGCATTTATATTAATAAACTAAAAATATAAAATATTAATCAAAATATTCATCATTAGAAAATATTTTTTCCGGATACTAGTTATTTATTCTATTACAGCTAATAAATAAATTAGAGCCGTATTGACAAAGATAAATTCCTCTTCGTCCTATTAATTTCATTAAATTAACTAAAATAATGTAATTTGAATTCCTTGAACTGACTTTGATTTTCCAAATACCAGAGCCTCCAAGTAATTTACACCAAACAACTTTATAAATTAGCTTTCAGAATTTCAGAAAAGAATGTGGTTTGTCCCAACTCCGATATTTATTATTAGGTCGCTTTGTATGTGGGGAGTAATGCTATAATCAATATTTTTAATAAACCTGAAGATTTATTTTCAAGAAAAAATATATAAGTACCTACATACTTAAGCTTTAGCAAACATTACAAATGAACGAAGTATTTTAGTTTTTTGTATATAAAAGTAAAAAATCATTTAATCATATAGGTAACACAATGTACACATATGAACGTCCAAAAAAAGAAATGTATATGAAATGCTTCTAAATTTACATTTAGTGCCAGTTCTCAAATCAAGGGCGTAGAACGGAAGAGAAGAACTGGCACTAAACTCCCCGCCACTCTTTTTAATCGCCATGTTTTTTTTTACACAAGGATTGTAAGGAGCTGCAACCATTACACCATGTTTCACATGACATCTTAATTAATAAATAATAATAACATAAATTAAAAACAAAGACTTGTCCTCTATCAGCAGGAGGCATGGTGAAATAGGAGCACGCACTTACATGCTCGTGGGAACAACACGCAATACCTACATATATAATACGCACATATTATAGTACCTGTAATTTAGCTTGTGACTCTCACCTTGATGTCGTGAGTTCGTATCGCGACTATGCCACACAATTGTTGTTGCATAGTCCATATGGAGACCATATTATAGACCCAATCGACAGCATATTCAGCCTCATAACTGGCTGATGACTACAGGACTATAGTCCAATTTTAGGCACCAAACTCTTACAAAGACGGGAAATAAAAATATATTATTATAGAATATATAGAGGCAGATCACCTACTTATCTATAAAAGAAAATTATCAAAGGCACATATATGGCTGTCCGGAAATTCTATTAATTAATTAGTGATAGTGATGCTGAGAGATCGAAGATCTAATTAGTAGTACAAAAATATAATTAGGGAGCTTGTAGTTTATTGCTTATCAGAATGCCAAATCGTAAAATGACTGCTTCACGACTGATTTGAGCGCGACCGCCGCTGCGAAAACCGCTGTGAGGTTCGAAGTGAGTTACAGAATCGCAAGGCTGAACTGGTGGTATTGGTTTCACCCTTCTTGGCAAGCTTCTTCTGTCACCAGGTTACAATTATTTAATTTAGTTAAACTTTAAAAGAAAAAGGGCGAGCAATCAACAAAAAATATCCCGAAAAAAAAACTGATTTGTATCGTAAGCGCGAAATTGGTTTAAATGAACGAATTTTTCGGCATCGGTAATATATATATTACTTAGTAGCCGTGTTAGTTACTGCAGTCACTCGGTTGGTCACGCTGATTATAAAACTGCTATAGCGATACTGATAAATTTAAGAACTAAACCAACATTTTGCTATCTATCGGATGTACAACTAATTCCTCGTTACCGAAGTCGCTGTATATAAAATAATTGTATTCATTCTTATCTTAATAAAAATTCACACACGTAACAAATCATAATTTGATAATTAATAATAACAATACGTTCGTGAGATAAAGCAATTAAAAGGGAAAATTGCAAATGCCTTTTGGAACAAATTCCCAATTAAAATAAAGGTCCTATAGTTAGGAAGTTTATTCGTCTAAAATAAGATTTTAACAGTTAAAAGTTTTAAGCGAACATCCCCGTCGGTAATCGGAATCCATTTAGATAGTGTCAGTTACAAATCTAGCTAAGGGAAAGCCCGATTTTATTACAAATCACATCGCAGGTACTTAGGAATCGTAATCGAATACATATTCTTTATTATGTATTTTGAAATAATTATAACAGTTACAATTATAATCTAATAATAATTATAACGAAGTGAATGTATAAATTATAATAATTTAAACATTTTTAGTATGAACCCCCTTCACACATAGGCTGCCGTTCTTTTTGTCACCGCCAACCATAAAAACGGCAAATTTACTTCAATTTAAAAAAAAAACTCGAATTGGTCTAGCCGTCCGCAAGTCCGCAAAGGGCTTAGAAACATATTTTTAGATTTTATTTATATATAAGCCTTCTCATTTTACTGTAAACGTAATTTTGAAATATGTGACGCACGCACGTATTTATAAATTTAATTAATAAAGCGTATTTTTAGCATACAATAGCTATAAATCAACTAAGTCTATGAGTGTCATGTACGTCAGTGACCTGGAAATCGATGCTACCCGTGGAGAAAATATGAAAATAACCTTATAATATAAAAAGTTCATTTCCCTCATGGATAGATCACGTAATATTACCCCTCGTTTACGCTCTTACAAGCTGTGATACGAGTTTCAAACAATACTTTATGATCACTTAGTATTTATGAGTTATGGACGTTTCATCTTTTTACCACCATGTATGAAGTACTTCTATTATACTGTACCTACTGCAGTAGATTGGAATTCTCTAATAAACTTGGAAGGTTTTCGTAACGAAAACTAGGAACCTCTGTTCGAAATCGCTTTATCTAACTCTGTCATGGCCTACGCGTAATAGACCTCTGCGCTGGACACTTACACAATACGTGGTCTTCACAATACTAAACTGTAGTATGTCTAGTACTATCTAATCCGAAAGTTTATTAATTATTGAACTCGAATCGTATGTCTGCTTCGAACGCTTCTGTAGACAATTAACACGTAGCTCGATTTACATACAGATTTTAAATTGACATTCAACAGGTCGTCTATAATGAAAATAGCATAAAAGAGAGACGAGGTCTTCATATAATAGAATTTGTTAGCTATTTAACTACAAGGAAATATTGAAAAAAAGTTCGTCACGCCTTCGTTCATATCATAAGGAACAGATTCCTGTACCCTAACAGATGAATTTCTGTTTGGAAAACAGAACAATGTTATGTATGTGATATTATTTAAATATGCTAATATTTGGACATGATGATTTATTTATAAACAAAGTTGTTTAATTCCGTAATTAGTATACACGTCCAACTCGAAAACTAAAGTCTAGATATACCAGGGAGCAAGTCAAAGTTTAATCAAAATCAGGAACAAGATTAGAGTTTGAAATATCCACACATTTCGGGAGAGGACATTTATATAATATAACTTATATAATGACTTGTATATTGTCCGATGGCGGCGGGATGGGATGTCGTTGATCCCTTGGAGGTAGGGACGGGTTTTGGTATGGGATGCTACTTGTTTTAGGCCGGGAGATAGTGACAAAAAATAGTGGGTCATTTGTACCAGTATGGCGGTTCTTCGGGGGTCTTATTACGCAATGAAAAAAAGAAAAATGATGGTCAGAGCGCTGGTACCGGCGGCCTAATCGCGTGGGCGTTAGTCGAAGTCGTCGGATTAATTATGAAAGTCAAATGATTTGTTCCACAAATATTCTAGTATTTTCCGATAGTCCATAATAAAATACTTTTCGGACGGTTCTAAATGGCCGCCATACTGCCGAAAATCGCAATTTTTTTTATGGTTATATATATGGTTGAATTCATTTTAATTATTTTTTTATTGTTACAGTAACAGTGTCTCTTAACATCACGCTACTGGCATGCAGCAGTTTGGGCCTCATCTCCTGCGTCGTACTCATGGTGGGAGTGTATAAGGTATTGTAAAATTTAATACAAAAATCATAATCTTCTTATAATAAATCCTAAATGGATAATACAAAGAATAGAAAATAAATAAGTCTTAATTGACAGCTTAAACCGTGTCACCACTATTTTCATTACAGCGCAAAATACAATGTAATACAATACGAAACAGTGCTTGAGGTATAACGGGATGAGATTGATTTAGTTTAGACGACTAAGGGGGGTCAATTAAAGGGGGAAGAGGGGGGTGCTGTTTAAAGTTAGTAACAACCATTTTGGCATACTTAGCATTTCTAATACGTAAACTTTATTTGAATGCTAATTATTGCAGCACCAATCGTCTTACAGTTTAAAGTTACTACACTTAGTTTAGGGCAGTGAATAACTTTAAGCTTAAAACCTTATAACCGACAAACGTGGTTCGAAACTGGTTTCTTGTGTGCTGCACTTCTATTCTAAAATATACACCTCAACTATGAAAAGTCCCAACAATTATAAGTTTAGACAGATTAGTCTGGTATGCGCTATATACTATAGGACGTAGGTTGATGTCTTTGTAAGCACGTACGAGCTGGGTCACTACTAAAACTTTATGGCAATACATAAAATATATGAAAACCCGTTACTCTAGTTATGGATTGGACAAGCACTAGAATATATTTTAAATCCAGTTAAACCAAGTGTAAAAACACTTGGACATACACATGGAAATTTTTGATTACTAATTTTATTTTATATATATAATTGTATAAATTATTATTTGGGACATCGAACACAATTAATAACAATAAACATATTCAGAACTCTAGTCACGATTCAACTTGCAGAATAATTTCTTATTACTGTTCGTAGACTGCCCAAACTACAAAAAAATCGTATTAATCCATATTTAACTATACGATGTACAAATGAACTTAATTTATCTTAAATAGATATAGAAATAGATTATAATCTATTTATAAAAAAGAAAGTAATTAGAAATATAATTCGATCACAAATATATATAAAACTCCTTAATATGATTGGACTTTTAACTGCTTCACGTATATTATATATTCGGACAAATAGTAGAGATATATACATTATACATATAATTTATAAATGTGTAATTAATTGCAGGATATCAAATTTATGCTTCTTCCTTGGATTGTGTCTATGGGATTGGAAACCCTCGTTGAGCTGATCAACGTATGCTATCTCTTTTACTTGCAAACTGTAAGTATTGAACAAGTAAGTATTCAAATATTTTTTCAATCACCTATATGTTAGCATTGAGAGGAGGTTGAAGATGAAGAACTAATGACACGACGTCTACAAGTAACAGTACGCGATTTTCTCGAATTTTGGATAGAAAAAATTGTACACAACGTTTAGAAAAATATTATTTTGTTGTTCGGGAGCGGAATGAAAATGAATGAAAAACGAGAGACCTTGTTTCTTCACAGTTAATCTGATTAAAAATATTCGTATGATGTAATATATCTTAAAACGAACAGGATTTAAGTAATTCAGTATAGCAAAAAGATTAAAAGGGCTTTAAACATTTTTATGCAGTCTTATAAAATAGTAGTAGAATCAGAATACCTTTCCATACATTATTAAAAATACTCCTTCGTATTTAATTACTTCACAGTCAGAATTTACAACCGTAATCCTCAGGTTTTGTTGACCTTTGACCTAAAACTTCTACCTTAATAGATTTAATTGTAGTGTATGCTACACTTTCATACAAACCAGGCGTTATTTATTATTAATGGTTGAGCTGATGTGTCTGTCAAATTTTAATTGACCAAGACGCAGTAATACAATAAATTGAAAACGGCCTCAAACAAGTAATATATTTCTATACAAAAAATAAGATAACAATTATTAACGTTAAAAAATGTCGCTTCCATGTCTCATTAGAGGAATACAATGCTTTCTTCAGCCGCCGGGCATCAAAGAAACAATTGTTTCGAGTTTCAAGTTACAGTATCACCTGTTATATAAGAAACTAGGATAATATAATTATCATAATGAGATGACAGGCAGTTTACTTCTAATTACACGCTTCCAAATTACTGGCTTGGAAATTATAGATATTTTCTAATTTGATATTATATTAACTTCGACATTGTTTTAAAAGGCTTAGGCCATTATGGAAAATGTTTTTGACAGACTTTTCGTTTCGTTTCAGTTCAACTTCAACCCAATAACATCGTTTCTCTTCACTCTGGACTTCTTTATAATCGCCCTTAACGTAAGTACATATTTATTGTTGAAATATAATTTGTTATTATTGTTAATGGAATAAAATAATAAATAATCAGCGGCGCTACAACCTCTTTAGGTCTGGGCCTCAGATTTCTGAATCTGTTTCATGATCATTTCATACGCCTTCGACTTTTTGGGTCTAAGGCAAGCCGATTTCCCCACGATCTTTTCCTTCACCGTTCGAGCGAATGTTAAATGCGCACATAGAAAGAAAGTCATTGGTGCACAGCCGGGGATCGAACCTACGACCTCAAGGATGAGAGTTGCACGCTGAAGCTACTAGGCCATCACTGCTCTTTTGGGATTATTATATTAATTATGTTTCTATTACCGAATTATTGAACTCCAATTATAAAACAACAATGACCATTTGGCACTGGTGATAATAATAATAAAAGTTATACAAGCGTATTACTTGCATTATTATTCTAATTGTAATACTGCAGTATACATTTTTACACTTATTCTAGGTTTTCCTAAGTGCTCTGTAGGATTCCTATTGACTATACCCAGTTTGTAAGCTTGATACAGAATTTGACAAAATTAGGGGAATATGACTGCACACTGACAAATATAGCCACTGAAATAACTAATACATTTATTTTAGTGCATTCGCACTTCCTAGGTCCTTCCTTCAATCAATAACGAATATGATGAAAATAGCACAAAAATATTTAAGACAAAGATACGTAACAAAAATATACAAAGGACCACCCTAATTTCTTGACATTAATTCTCTGTAAAGCGAAATGGAAGAGATAAGTGTAACAGCCGTTCAATCGTCCAAAGAAGGTAATTAGTTGGAATAACCCAATACCGTCCAAGAAACAAGGTACAAAAACCTTTTAAAATAAATGTTTACAAAGTATCGTTTACATACGCTTACTTTAAAAATCATCAATGCATTTCACTCAGTCAATGTATTAATTTTAGAGGAGATTGATAAATAAATACTTTTTAAATCTCGTATTCTAGTAAACTCGTAAAGCTCATAATTTTGCAGCACTATCGTGACTAAAGTCATTTTTTCATGTATATTACTATGTAAAATAAAAATATGTTAAATTGGTCGACACAACAGTGGAATACCAAATACCGGTTAAATTACAATGTCACTGTAAAAAGTAGCTGTATACAGCGGTATTTCCATCTGTGAATAATTTTACTAAATCACTACTGGATCTAAAATTATAATGCTTAAATATAATTAATGTTAATTAAACTAAGTACAAATGAAGCACACTAAAAATTAAAAATACAAAAGTAAAAACGAAAATATCAGAATTACCTAATTATTATTATTAATTGAAAGAAGTGGTATTATGGGGTCTAATAATAAAGATACAGGACTTCAAAGAAAACTATATGCACTAGTGTGTAGTGTTGACGTGACTTGAATGAAAAATACTAATATTATATAATAATTATACGAGTAATATAATATTAGTGAAAATTAAATAAAAAATATAAAATAAATAAGATAGTATCGGTGACCCTAGAGCTGGTGCTTTCCTCGCTCATCGAATAAGTTTCGCAATACAGCGAGGAAATGCTGCCAGCGTTAAAGCTACACTGCCACAGGGACCAAACTTTTTAAATTTATTTAAATTTTCTTTTTATTATTACTATGTAGTTACCTACATATATACCTTTTATTTACATACTGTATATAAAAGGCATATATGAAGCGTTGACAAATCATTGTATTATGTTAAATTAAAGCTGCCTTATTAAAGCCTATTTAAAAATAAAATAAAAAAGTAGTCTTAAGAATTTACTACTATTACTAAGAGTTTAGAAAATTAGTGGCGCGCGAACATCCTACATGTTGTAAAACGATCACGTTAACAATAAATTCTTTGTCATTTCACACTACAACACACACACTAACTATTATAGTAGTTCAACGTATTTTACGGTAACACACAGATTATAACGACAAATTATATGAACAAAAATGTTGTAGTCGTAAAGTATATTAAGAAACCTCAGGTTGAGTCACTTACGAGTGAATAAATTGTGCATTTTTATAGCGCTCCTTTTAAATTGAAAGTCTTTTTATTACGCATCCCTTACCGTAAAATTTTCACGGAAATTGGGAGTACCATTTGCTACGTAACAGTTTACATTAAATTTGTAGAACTTTTTAAAAGGAATATTTAATTATGACCACAGAGCTACATTATGGTAATTGTACTTCTACTATAGTCAGTTTTATGGTTAAAATTCTTAAATTTTGCTTAATTTATCGATTTTTTTGAGAGATTTTAGAGACAAATCTTTAATCTATTACTTTTCTAAAGAATACGCGCGCTTTAATATAAATTGATTATAATAATTCAACACCGTTCACTATGTATCAAAATCTTAAACCACTTAAAGGTTAGCCCCTATCGATAAATGCTGATAAAATATGTAATAATAAGTATTTAGTTCCCCAATACACCAAATTGAGAGAAGAAAATAAATCTCAATGTTTAAACAATTTTGGACTTTTAAACCCTGAAAAACATATAGTATTTTAATCCCAATAGCAATCTTGAATGAAATATTGAGTTTATAAAAAAATCAAAGTAGGAAATGAGGAGGAAATCAATTCGACGTCTAATTCTTTTTTGTACAGCACGATCGCAAAAGTTGGTAAATCAGCGGTACGGATATTGAAAGATGTATATCAAAATCCATACAAAAAGTCGGTATCGCTGTCGCTGGCGGAGTTAGGTTATAACAATCTCACTTCAATAGAACAAATCAAATATATCAAAGTCAACTTAGGTAAGTCAACCTCCAACTAAATTGAAAACTTTTACCTTAAATGTTTAATATGAGTTTGATTCCTTTCATTTTGTCATCTATTTATTTTTGATTTTTGCTACTTAGCACTCTTAATAATCATATGTTGTCTGTAGTACAAAATGTGAACAATAATTCACTAAAGTTTAGCGCTAAAAAATCGCTTCAATAGTTCCAAATATTATAAAATAACATTGCCATGGTGTAATTAATACAATTGCCATAAGTACAGACACTGGTCAGCACTAAATACTCTTATAATAAATAAAACAAATTTTCACCACTATTAAAATTTATTTAAAATAAAAACCTGTTACTAGTAGTGTAGCTTGAAACTTATTTAATTGGTTTAGCAGTTTTTTGTGTATTTCTTTAACAAACATACAAATTTTGCTATTACTCTGCTTAGGCAATAAAAATCAATGATTATGTTTTTTAACTTATATTTATTCATTATAAACCAGGCAGAAATAGAAGGCCTACTTGTCTGTGACTAATTACAGAAACATATAAACTGTAAAGCCAAACCCCAAATGGTGTAATTTCTTTGTTAACATTTGTATAAACATATTTTTATCAAAATATATTTCATACTTTTAAATAAGTTCAAATATGTATTTTGATATTACTCACGTAACGTTTTATTGGTATATAAGGAAAATATAATTTACAGTAAGGGTTAAATTTCGTTTGCAGAATCACGGTTCATAATTTATGTAAATACATAAGTTAGAGATACGAATAGAATTTGAATAAGCTTTGACTCCGTTCGTATGAATTGTAACGAGATTTCATCAACGAACACGTATAGAACATTAGCTGTCTTTGGCTGATATTAAGCGAAAACTATAAGCTTCTAATACAAATCATTATAAATTATAAAGAAGTTGAATGGTTTAGTGAACTGTATTATTAAATAAAAAATGATGGATGGTGCTCGGCATACTGTCACGGATAATAATAATAAGTGCTCCAAAGCCACTGGAAGTCGGGCCTCATCAAATGATTGGTCAGACGCATCGTACGAACGACGTAGTCTTTCCTTAGAAAGTGAGGGTAGGCTTATGCAAAAATATTAATCTACCCACCAAGGCTTACTTTGCATTCTTCTTAGCCTAGTCTTGAATTGTTTTTATTAAAAGCACATATTTTGTTTTGACGTCCGTGGCCACTTATTATAACTAACACATTTGCGAGATCAAATGCCTGAGTTGTATTGTTAGAATTCAACTCCACATTGAAACAACCCGTTCCGAGTCTCTGACTCTAAGATGCGTTCACGTAGCGGCCAGCTGTTGTTTTTGTTAATAAAATATGCAGTTCAACCGATGTTATTCTTCAACCGCAAGGTCTAAAAGCGTCCAACAATGTAAGAAATAAACAGTGATCCATCCGCAACATCATAAAATATTTTAAGAGTACTCAGGAGTTGTTAAATTTTTACATCTCGCATCCTGAGCAATAAAGATGCGAAAATGTTCATTAAAAATTATATGCTTACTTGTATAGGTTGCTTTAAAAAGTGTAAATTCTTAGCGCTAGCCTACTCAAATCGAATAGTAAACGTAATACAAAATAATACACAATTATATGGAAAACTTGTGAACCTCGCGCGCTTCCCCCGTATTTGAAACGAAACAGTAGCATGATCAATCGATATCATTTGTGTTTACCCAAAACTGTCAGAAACTAATATTATCATCGCGATACTTCACAAAACCATAGATAAAGTTTTTTAAAACTGATATGTATCCGAAATAAATTGAAAACGTTGAATTGTTTTTTATATATATAACATTTCATTTCGTATGGATCACATAAATAGGAAATATGATGCCATAATGTATCCTTGAATGATATTGATAACGAACCAGCGAATATAAAAATAAAACACGTTATATGAGATATTGGCGTGTTATTGTAACTGAACGTTTTAGAATATTACAACATAGTTTGTGTCGAATGATCGTCAACTATTCTAACAAATAAAAAACTTTAAATGCATCTTAAATGAGCAGTGTAGGGCCTAAATCCTTTAATACATTTTAAACCATCTCTTTGCCCCCTGTTCTATAAAAAGGCAGATAGGGTTTATCATCTACTTGCCTAAGAAAAAAACAAATGATCTCGAAACAGATACATATATCTGAGGCTCTAAATGGTTTGTTTTTAAGGAGTTATTTTTCAATAAAGTGAGCGTCTGTTGAGTAATTATGGAGCTCTGGGAACATAGTTATACCACGTTTATATATCTTAGGTTGTGTATATGCGCGTTTTCTTATGTAAATTGTTGAATTTGTATATGTAATCTAAAATCCAATGTTTTATAGAATATATGAAACTTATCTCAAATATAAAAAATCGCAATAATATTTAATATAGTAATCTAAACCTGTTAATAAATATTAATAAAATTAAATCGTAAAATATTTTGTCAGCGCAAAGCTTGAAGACTGGAACAATCAGAGTATTTTTTTCCTTGAACTCTGAGCAAGATGTATGGCGACGACAAAAAAAAGGCTAAGTAAAAAATATATTAAGGCAAGTAGAAAAAAGTACGCTGGTAATAAATAAATAGAACACTGAAATAAAAGTTATCAGTGTTAGTAGTTGTTACTTTTAAAATGAATGTAAATGAAAATGTCCGGTTACCACTTACCACACTTTGTATATGGTAACACGTGCCTGCTTATTCTGTTTTTTTAATTAGTTTTACAATTCGAGGCGTCGGTTTTTACCCTGAAGCCTTATTACTCTCTAGGAAGAAATTTTCCATTGTTTGCACTCCGGGGACCGATTTTTATCTATTAATTATTAAAACCTTTTAGAATGCATATACAAATAAACTCATATACATGTGTTATATGGGATACAACAAAAATTTAAGTAATAGCATTATATAGTATCTGTACTAAATTATAAGAAATCAATATAAATACATAAATTTTCAGTAAGAAAGACGGCGTGTAAAACCATGTTTATGATTTTAATTTTCGACGAGTCACTTTAATCAAGGCTTGAAAAAGAAAAGCTAAGTGAAGTGTCTGAAGCAAGTGATTAATATCCGTCCGATCCCCTTAGGTACACAGCTATGTTTATTAAAACTTTAATTACCTACTATTTTTAAATATTTTAACGAGTAATGATGATTGGCGGATTATTACTTTTTTAATGATTGAGCATAACGGGGTGTTTCAAATTGCAATATGCGTAATTTATTCCGAAAATCTAGTGTTTGAACCTAATAGATAAACCAAACGTAGTGCTGTGACCAACCTACCAGACCAATAATATGTATACGTACCATATACCAAGCGTATATAGCACAACGGTCGTCGTTCCACTACTGAGCGTTTCTTAAGGCAGTTTTGCCGCGTTCCGCCATTATCTGGGACTAGCTGCTGAAAAGTGCGTACCAATTCTTGAAAGGCCCGCAACGCACTTGCGAGCCTTCTGGCAGTGTGAATGTCCATGGTCAGCGGTATTACTTAATACCAGATGAGCCCGTATACCTCCTGTAACATAAAAATTATGAAGTAAATTCTAATAATAATTAAATCTGATTTCAATATAAGTTGTTAGTAATCTGGTTTGAATCTACATACCGAATACTCGATTATAATTGCCTCTCCTAACTACGTTTGTCATACAAACCGTTTATTGGATCGTTTCATATCATCACGTACGACTAACGATTGTCCATTAAACGCCACTAGACCGGATGTAAACCGACGCATGATCCTATCAAAGAAGCTGGACTGTACTGCGGTAGAATTTCTACCTCAGTCAGATACTCCAGTCATTTTTTATTTAGAAATTCTCGAAATGTCATCATAAAAACATAAATAGGCTTATTTAGAACTAACTGGAAGCACGTACATATACTGTGTAAGACACGACAATTTCCTCCCAATGTTTTTCTTATGCGAGCAAGTCTTAACGGCGTACATTTTCTTCTCTCACATATACATACAAGGTTATTATGATTAAACTAAGATGATAACATTTGGAAGTGTATGTGAGAGACTGGTCTCTGTAACAGGAGACCTGAGTGACAGATAGCCAGCCTCTCCACCACCGGAACACGTACAATCAGGTCATTGTCATAAGGTACAATAGAAGAAAATAAGTAAATGCTAAAAGAAAACATTGCAAACGGAGTTGTAAAAATAAATTTGGTGTGTGTTTGTGTGTGTATGTGTGTGTGTGATAATGAAGGATAAGTATTCAAAAATCACGTTTCTTAAAAAAAAGTGTTCTAGCTAGTGAACCTGTGAAGGTACACTTTTAAGAAATAAAAGAAAATTCTTTTATTAACCTATTTTCAGTGAAATCATTTTAAATTCATTCGCTAAGTCAATTTGCCCCGATTTATCTGAGGTCAGCAAAATGTGTTGTTTTTCCATTTCTCTACCTTTTTGTTTGACCTTTGAGCGCGTTCGTTCAAATATTCTCTTTAGGTTCATCTTCCCTTAAATCAGCAAGTTTTATGTCCGAGATCGCCATATATCATTCCCCATACAATATTTGAGCGTTATGAACACTAGTCTTATAGAAACTTAGTTTGTATTTTTTTGTAAACTAAAAGGAATTATTTTTATTCATTCAGCATTTTAAACTTCTTTTATATTTTTAGTCGATTTTGTGCCCATGTTTAATTCAATTCAAAAATCATTTAATCATATAGGTCATTGTACACTTATGACTTGTCAGTAAAGAAATACATATTAATGCTTCTAATTTTACATTTAGTGCCAGATCTCAAATCAAGGGCGTAGAACGGAAGAGAAGAACTGGCAATAAACTCTCCGCCACTCTTTTTAATCGCCATGTTTTTTTTTTTTACACAACGACGTTTCGAACGTTTCGATTTACTGTACCTATTTTTTTTATTATATATAATTTTTTTATTGTTCTACTTTTTTCTTCTGTAACACTGTATGGGTTAGTATAGAAAATAAATAAATTAAAAGAAATACTACAATACCGGTTTTGGATCTATTTGTTTGTACTCTGGCTGAGTATCACTGTGTAGTTCTATCGCTTTCTTTACTAATAACTATAAAAATATAATGATTAAATTCCTTTTTTATGTAAAGATACTTTTTAAATAATATAAGAAATTTTAATTTCCGTTACAGACAAGAGAAGTTTATTAAAAGTAATTGCTAATACAATTTTCCCCGTTGCATATTTTCTTTACAATGATCAAGTATGTGACAGATGATTGTTCTTTTGAATCAAAATTCTAATATTAATCTATTAGCTGGTGCCTACGACCTCGTCTTCGCAGGATTAAAATAATATATGTCCAAATTATATAGCGTGAAAGACATTAGCGTTAAATACCAGAAACGATAAAAGTGTCTATTTTCATTTAGGAATCAATTTATTACTAACAAATGTGCATTTAAAACACATAATCAATTATTATTATTGTAGTTATGGTTCACTATTTTGGCTATAATGGTTTATACATACATAAGACATAGAAATATACTGTGGAGGGCTTTTTTGTAGGACTACTTGAGATAAACATTTCCATCCTATATTACATGTGTAACTGATGGTGGTAGATTTGTTCCTACTTACTGATATTTTGAATAATTCACACAATATCTTTATAAATTGTAGCCTATGTGTTATTCTGATGTATAGGCTATATTATTGTAAAGTTTCATTAAAATCCATTCATTACTTTTTACGTGAAAGAGTAAAAAACATCCATCCATACTTACAAACTTTCGCGTTTATAATATTAGTAGGATTTTCACTACCTATTTTGTTGAAAAAATATATTTTATTTTTTTATATGACTATTATTATTATTCTTAGTTTCTTGCAATAAAACTTAATTAAATCAAACGTTTCTGGGACATATACCCCGGGATTTAATCCCGAAACTCGAAGCTAACAAGCCAAACAAACAAAGCCACGTAAGCGGTTAGCACTAATTTCATTAAATTTGAATGTGCAAATTTTCTCATCACAGGTCGGTCCCAACATAAAAATGCCCTTGAGAATTTTTACACTAGGCACATGTTATTTAGCAACCTCCATAAAAATCCTTTGCTCTCAATATGAATACGGACTATTTTAATACGTTATATGTGTTGTTATATATACAAATTTCTTAAAAAAAAACTGCACAATTAGTAATTTATTCATCAACACATTGCTGTAATTATAGTATTACTTCTTGTGTTATATTTTAAAGTTCTTTAACAAGTAGAAATGAAATAAACGTATTCTAAAACAGCAGCACAGTTGCAGCAAAGATTTGTACAAATCTTCAGATTAAGTATTCTCTCAAAACTCTATATTTAGAGTGCGTGTTCGCGTTAAATTCAAATCAAGCGCTTTGAACTATATCTTCAAACAAGAGATTACCAGCTAGTGCATAATAAAGCGTCAAGCCAGCCTCAGTCCTGCACTTTAAGAGTCAATATTAGCTTATTAAATTAAAAAAAAATCAATTTACACGCTAACAGCCAGGTAGTAGCTGGTAAGACAAGAAAAGAAAATATTTTAAGTGAAATAAGCGAAGGAATTTTTATTAGTATTCTTGTTACGTTGTGATTTTTTATGGAACATTATCTTCGCTATCTGGAAAGCTATTAATTTCTAATTGTTAGATATCCCCCGAGATATTCCGAGCTAATAACCACTTAAATATATTTTATCTCGTATGTTATATGATAAGGTGTTTGAAGTTCTGCAATGAAGTATGCTGTAGACATATTTTTGCACGAGTTTTATTAATTTGAGAGCCTATAACGGTCAACGATGTTGGGCTATAGTGACAGACATAGATCTAGATTTAAACTGAATTAACAATGAAGTGGTCTTAAGAATCTTTATTGATATCATATAATAAAAAAATAAAACGTGTGGCACTTGGGGACTGCCGCGGTACAGGTATTGCATAGCATTTTTATCAACTTATAATTACAATAATTATAATTATTTATTTATTTTTTATTTATGCAGATTTTTTTTTTCTTTGAAGTAAGTAAGTTTTTTCTTTGTACCAGCCGCGCTTACGCTACGTCACCGATCACCTACGTCATCGTGTGTTAGGTTTATTTCGTTACGGAATTTCTTGATTCGATCGCAGCGCTCAACGCCAGCGATAAAATCTATGCAATAGCTTAAAAATATATATTTTTCCTATGACCAATCTGTATACTCGTATGTTTACGTTAAGCCTACATATAGCGCTAGGACCCCACAGGCCCATAGGGTCTCGACACCGAATGGGACAAAATCTTATTAAAATATATATATAAAATATAAATAAAACATATTTTGTTATAGTATAGACTATAGATGAACGAAGCTACAACAACACTTTTAAATACTTGCATTTTTCATACGGCCAAAAATAAATTATGCAAAATTTAATACAGGATTGATTTGAATTACGACATCCTTAGTATGGATTCTTTTAAACCTATATATTTGATGCCTAAATTTGTAAGGACGCTTAAACTTCACAATATCGGACTTTAAATTAAATTCTGAGTTCAACGTGTGCAGTTTCTGAGACCTAGTTATCGTAACTTTGTATGAACAAGGGCAATTCTAAGACTTGACATTGTAGTTTGAAAAGAATATTGAGTATCGCCATGAAAGTCAAGTAGTACGTTTTCTATTTAGGTAAAATAAAAACGGATTATATTTGTATTAGAAAATAATACTAGTTAAAATTATTTGCAAAGTAAACGAAACGTCGGCACTATTAGAAAATTATTTTATGCTGTCAGCATTAAGTGTATGTACTCATAACAAAACAATTTTAATTAAAAAAAATTAAAGATTTGTGATTAATTAAAAGCGTTTCAATTCCGTAAAGTGTATTTTCTCAAGTACTTCTAACTACTACTCAGCATTCACTTATATCGTTAATAACATAAAAGTAAATATGAAAATTATAATTGTTTACTTGCTGTTGCAGTAAATTTGAAACTTGATTAAAGATAGACTTTGAAACTGAAAAAATATCAAGAAAAATTTAAAATAAAAGTCATGCGCTTTTTCAACATAATTTACTCAACAAATTACTTTAGGTTGTACTCTTATTGAAAAATGTTGATTGAGTTCAGATTTTAATGAATGCAGGAAAATTACGAAAATCCATTTTATTTTAAAATCACAAATATTCGTCTCGTTAGTTTGTAATTATAATTTGTCAATAAAGTAATTTTATTTTTTACTAGCTGCCTCCGCGAACTATGTTTCGCCTGAATATTATTTATAGTTTACTAAGCCTACCTTTTTAGTAGTTACATACCAACATGGAACATTTTGCTACGCTACCACATAGAGAGTGTTCGGTTTTCCGGAACAAAAACATATTTAAGTATTAATAAAACAAAATTTTAAAATTCTCTCCATAAAAACCACCTCAGAGTTCAAAGAATAAATAAGAGAACAATTACTCGAATTGGTCCAGCCGTTTTCAAGTTTTGCGCTTGGCAAAATCTTTTGTGATTAATTTTTATTTAGATGATAGTAATAACATACATCAGTAACCTATAAAGACCACAATCGTCATGTATTTGCTTCTTGTAACATATTTAATCACGAATAACAAATAACATTTCTAATAGAAATACGAATCCGAACCGAACAAATTTATAAGAGAAATGTTTTCGTATCGAACTAGTTAGTTCTACAAAAACCAACAGCTGCGAGCTAAATCTACATTGTCTAAGGTTGGGTAGTTTATATAAAATTACACGGTCTTACAAAAATAGCTTTATTGAGATCTAACTCTAGTAAATTACTTATTTAAAATTTACAAGTATTTTTTATTATTACTCCACGTATCTTTAAACGATAAAGAACGTTACTTTATGTACGAATGCATATAGTGAGTGCGTATTGCCAAACATTGGTATTTTCCATATTTTTGTACGGATCAGAGTCCTGGTCAATTCGGGCAGCGGACCGTAAATGAGGCATTCGAGATGTGGTGTTGGAGGAGAATATTGCGAATACCGTGGACTGCAAAAAGAACCAATGAGTCCATTCTCAACCAACTAAAAATCACCACAGACTGTCAACTATCATTTACAAACGGGTGCTTAGCTACTTTGGCCATATTGCCAGGAGAGAATTAAATAGTCTCGACAAATTGGTAATGGTAGGGAGGAGTGATGGCAGGTGAAGTCGGGGTTGATCACGGATCACCTACTCGTTGGTCTGACCAGGTAAAGACAATTATGACAAGCTGAGGATAAAGGAAGTCGATGTACCACTTAGGGCTTTTCAAGCACGACCTTCAGTAATGAAGTTTGCGAAGAAGATGATAGACCGACTTATTCTGCGACATTCCCAATAGTTCAGTGGCTGGTCAGTCAGACTTGTCGAGGCTCCTGCCTTTAGGTCGAAAGATATCAAACGTCAACATCGTTCCTACACAGTGCGTTTTCAAAAAGTTGTCGAGAAAGTTTGTGAGCTTTTCATTCTTACGCATTACCTTCCTAGGTTGAATAGAATAAGTGTAAATATAATATAGTATGATATGTTATGTTTGTTCACAGATATATGCGTTGGTGTGCGTCATATCACAGTTTCAAGAGTACATTGATGGGCGAGGGACCGCGTCGTTCGACTATTCCGATAGGGTGAGTCAAAGTCCTATGACATCACCATACAGTATCTTTGTAACAAACAGTTGTTACATACATTTGCGACAGCTACAAACCGAGGCCTACCATCCTTGAAAGTATTCCGACCAGTCAGTGGTTGGACTGATCGAGGATCCTTCTTTAGGGTGGTCAGAGGAAGAGCTGCTGTTCCTCTCACCTCAATCTCACCTAACTGCACCTACACATTATAAATCCCTTTTGTCAGTTTTAAATCGTTATGATTTAGTTGAGACATGACTCCATTATTCCTCATGTATTATAAAAAAATAATTGTATATTAAATTCGTTTTTCTTATTTAAAAATCAAACTGCTCTTTCTTACAAATTAATACAATATTCACCCATACACACAAACCTTGTGCGTATTAATTGAATTTATGTTTAGTTTGTAGGCTCTACGCCTCACCTACAACTTATCGTAACTTATATATTAGCCGATCTGTTCGTACTTTCTCGAAGTTTTCTATTGCGTGAGACGTTTTCTTTTTCATATACAATCAAATTTTGTTCATCATATTATGAAGTTCACTTAATACATAAAGAGTAGAGAAGAGGGTAAAGAGCGGATAAAAGGTTCAAAATTCCAATTCAAATCCTATGTATTTCTGACCATTTCTTTTTGCGATAAAAAGTCAACTAGACAAAATATCCATACAAAGCTCCTCTGAATAGCCGACCCGAAGTTGTGGAATATAATTAAAGTCGGCACCAAATGAACAGTATTTTAAGCTCGAACTTTAATCTGTGCCAAATTATAGGGCAATTAAAACATTTTGTAAAAAAAATTAAGCCACATAATTGATCTTGGATCACTTCGCTTACATAAAACGCTCACGTTGCAGTTCCATTCTCAGTTGCATGAAGATCCATAAACGCCTAAAGAATATGGGACACCACCACTCTTTGGTGCCGATTGGATGGATTTAACATACCCATTTCCTCACGATGCTCTCCTTCATCAGCAAGTATTAATTACGCACATAAAAATCCATTACTTGCTGGGACTCCCTGGTAACCTAAGGATAGAGAATGTCACGCTTAGCCCTTAGGCAAACATTGCTCTGACACGACAATTAATTGGATTCGGCCAATCGATAAAAGTACGGCTACCAACCAGAAATATTTTTTTAGTTTAATTAAAATTACTTTTGTGGCTTGACAGCAACATCCTTTATTGCATCAAATTTTTAAATATTTATACTTAATTTTAATTGTTGTACATGCAGTGTAATAAGATATATTTTATTTTAATTTTTTAAATATGTTTATGTGTGGTCTTTCAAACCGCCAAACAACTTGTGGCTTCGGGAATCTAATTCCAGGTTCTAATAACCAAATGAATTAATTAAGTATTGATCAACTTCCCCTCGACACCTGTTAAGTGTAGATTGAGGAAAGTTCATTACGCGCTATAGTTCCAACCCAGATTACGTCATAATGCATAGACTTATTTCCACTAGAATACCCAATACCTTCTACCTAAATGATCACAAGCCGAGAAGTATTTACTGCTATATTTATCATCATAATGGAGAAATATTAAATTTTATAATTCTGTAGAATCTAATTTAGCGTTTGATTGGATCGGGAAATGTTTGATTTTGAATGAAGATGCGCTTAATCCATGAACGGCAATTTGATTACACTCTGCTTCAAAGAAAATGTTGTTTATAAAAAGTTTATATTATTGGAACTAATTGTCCATATCTAAACAACGTTTCTCAGACTGGAACGCTGTTGTTTAATTTATATCTTAAATATTAAAAAACAAAACCACTTCTTAAGTACAAAGTAAAGTTTGTTTTTTGTTCCTGTTTAGTTTTTTTTCTTAATAACTGTATGCAATATGTACTTTTGCACTTCTTGCCTACCATATCTAATTTAATGCATTTTTTCTCACAGTGGTTGCCTGGAAGTGATCGCTCGAAAGCGATAAGGCCGCAAGTTGCCCTCCTTTATGTTATTTTTTTATATTGTAATGCAACGAAGTGTTAATAAATAAAATTTGCTGAAATTATAAAGGACACCGGCTTGCCTTAGACCCAAAATATCGACGGCGTGTCTCAAACACAGGAGGCTGATCACCTATTTTCCCATTTGATTGATAGAAAGATGATTAAATAGGTACAGATATCTGATGCCTAGACCTAAAAAGGTTGTAACTCCACTGATATTTTTTAATGCGGAATCTATGACATTACCATAGATATCCAAGGAACTACATCGAAACTTTTAATGTGTATATATAAGGAATGTATTTAAGGTTATTTGTTTGGAGCCTATGCCAGCCAATTAATTGGCTAGTCACTAATTGTAATCACTTTTTCGAAAAGCTCATCTATGAGAATAACAAACGTCATTTGTTTATAAAAAACAAAAGCAAGTATAGCTAAAAGTCAAGGTCTATTTGAAGTCGATTCTCACAAGAAACGTGCTTAATTAAACGATATCGATTGATGGTCACACGAATTTCCCGTCATTGTAGTAACTCATAATAGCTGAAATTGCGTGCTACGTTTTGACAATACGACCGGTTGGCTAAGCCATTAATAGTAAGCTCCTTTGATCGCCACTGACATGCTAATCAATCAACATTATATGTTTTTGACGTGGCTATCAACCTAAAAGCATGCCCTGTTATCCTATCGGAGTTCAATCAATGCAGGTCGCGATTTTTGAATTTACAAATAAGTACAACTTGGTTGTATTGAAAAAAACATTTTTGTGCTATAATTGCCCCGGTCATGATATTTGTCACAAACAAATATTATATTTTACATAATATGTACAAAGCACACCGTTTATTAAAGTACCTTTAGAGTTTAGACTTTACGTAGGTTTTTTTAAAGGTAGAATGCGTTTATTAAAAACGTTTAATACTTAGCTAATGATTTTTGTTGATGGTAAGGTATTTCTTGTATCATAAATAAAATAATTTATAAATACATACTTGCAACTCTTTAAACTTATTTCAGGCTTCCCTGGGGATTAGGCAAAAATTCCTCGAATAGCCTGCTTCTGCAGTACAAATATCGATTGATATTTAGCTGCATTGGCCCACAAATTATTATTGATAAGCTTTACAATTAATATTTTGTGCATTAAATACATATTAGTCATATATAATATATTACAACTAACAAAAATATGTTATGTTCTCCGATTACAATTTGAAATTCCCGCTCTGATCAACAATAGTCAGAACTTGATATTGACAGAATGGCGTGAAATGAAATTATGTTATCTAATTTAAATTAATCTGTTGATAAAATGAATGCAATGTTCATCTTCCAAAATGTGGTTCTTCTAAAAGATAAATCATGTTAAAATAGACGTAGACACTCAAAATTTAAAATGGTTTGCAAATATGTCACCGAACTTATATTAACATCTATAAGACAATGTAATAAGTAGATTGAATTAGTTCAAGTGTTTCATAGTACACGGCTTCTGAGGACCTCATTGGCAAAATATTTTCTTATTTGTTTAAAAATACATTCAAACCTTTGATAAACTGAGGTGATCGTTTTGACTGAAATTGAAAAATCTACTCTCCTTGTGATATGTTTGAGATTAGCATAGAATTAATATTTGCATTGCCAGTCGAGTTCACTCAGTCTATATGTATGTACCTGACGAGGACAAAATATATTCGATCGAATATATCGATAGACGATTTTCTAATTTCGCATTCGGGTGTTTAGGCCGTCATCTCCCAATATAGACTTGTATGGAATTGAATTGAACAACAATAATATGAAGAATTGTACAATGTACATGTATGCGAGTGGCGTTGATGTGTATATTACTAACTTAATTACAAATAACTTTTAGTAGAAGGTGAATACTACTAACTAACATAAACAGCTTTTTAAATATATTTTTTTTCCATTCAAATTTACAATCTCTAAATGTCCCAATATATAAAAGAAACCCACAAGGATTACATCCAGGAAGGATGGTGCTACTCTTTCTCTGAGCTAAACTCTGACTGGCCTGAAGGACCTAAAGTCGAGAAGTTGTTTAAGCTTTTAGCGACCTGAAAAACTTTTGTACTGATGTAATTGTAGCGAATGTAGGTGTCGCTACAAATATAAGTAAGAAGAAATCCTCCTGATTTTTTGTGTTATTTCAACAATTATATACATAGTCCATTGAAAAGTTACATTTGGGGTTGCGTTTTTTAGAGGACGCAATTTTATTTATGGAACATGTAGGGGGGGTCAATACAAGCTTAACTCCAAGTTTGTGGGGTTGGCGTGCTTGTCCCCCGGCCGCCATCTTGGATAAAGGGGTCCAAAAACCATGTTTTTGGCTATATCTCCTGAACTATCCATCGTACATAAAACTTGCAAAGACACATTTTGTAGCAAATCGCTGTGTCTACGATTATGTCCATGTAACTTTTTATCATAAATCCAAAATTCAAAAAGTTATAAATAAAAAAGTGATAGCTAGCTACCATTCTAATAACTGATTGATAATATAATTATGTCGAAGATTACCATATCAGCAAGTTGTCTGTGGAATAGGCCTACTAGGAATACCAATAAGTAAAATTGTAGGAATAAAAAAAAAAATATATATATATTTGGAAAATTTGTTTAAAATAAACGAGAGATCTTAAAAGTAAGGTAAAACTGCTGTTTTGATCGGCTTGTCATGAGCATTGACGCACCTAGTCAACTTTAGAAATAGAAAATATTTTCACTTTTTTTACTTATAACTTTTTAAATTTTGGATTTATGATAAAAAGTTACATAAACATAATTGTAGGCACAGCGATTTGCTACAAAATGTGTCTTTACAAGTTAAATGTAGGATGGATAGTTTAGGAGATATAGCCAAAAACGTGGTTTTTGGACCCCTTTTTCCAAGATGGCGGCCGTGGGACAAGGGTGGCGACCCCACAAACTTGGTTTTAGCTTAACACTGACCCCCCCTACACATCAAAAAAATAAAATTGCGTCCTCTAAAAAACGCAAGGTTAGGCCTAAAAAATGTAACATTTCAATGGACTAACATAAAAATATAAAAAATGTAATCGAACATTCGCATTAAATTGTTGCTAACTGTTATATGCATGTATGTTTAGTATCTATATTTTTATTGCAAAGAAACGAGATTTCAAAACGACAACATTTAAAAGCATTCGGCGTTTACGTTTTTAATTGCGAAATAGCAAACAATCAATTAAATTCGATCTTTTCACTTTATATTTAAGTATCAAAATAATATATTACAAAAAGTAATATTTCTAGAATTGTATTCAATATATTTACTAACAATAGTTATTTTGTTATTTTGACGGCTCATTGGTATAGTGGTTAGTACACCTGACTGCGAATCCATGGGTCCCGGGTTCGATCCCCGGCTGAGACAAACATCGATGTGATGAGCATTTGGTGTTGAGCTTAGATCTTGGGTGTTTAAATATGTCTATCTATCTATAATATGTATGTATGTATATCCGTTGCCTAGTACCCATAACACAAGCTTCACCGGCTTAGCATGGGACTAGGTCAATTGGTGTGAATTGTACAATCATAACATAAAAAATAGTATTATTTTGTATAATATCATACATGTAATCATATTTTTTTAATTATAGCTAGCTGGAGTTCAGTACATTGCACACCCTCCTCAAACTACAACTACGAGTTCCGCTCCTAGTGGCCGCAGACGATCCGCCCCAAGGCCACTGCTCAGTCGATGTGACCCTGAAGAGTTTTCTGAAGCACCATCTAGAGCAATTAGTAAGTTTTTCTATATTTGATAATAACGGTACAAAAACATTAGAATCAGTTCCATGTTGAATAAAAACAACAGCGAAAATAAGTCTGTAATTTTTATTATTTTTAGACTATAAAGGTCGTATTATGGTCGTATTATTAGTTAAGAAAGAAAATAATTGTTTCTAAGGATTACCGTTAATGCTGCTTGTTTTGATAAACACCGCTTTTCGAATAAACAATTAATTTTAAGCTGATACCGCTCAGATTTCGCAAACTTCACCTTGTCATACACCCGATATTGTTCCCGAAATAATGCTTTTTATTCATTATTATTTTTTCTTCGCTCATTCTTTACTCTTAATGGATTTCCTTTGTGTATTTTCCCTGATCAGAACAGATAATGTATGTTTCAGAGGGATCGTATGATGATAAAATATATTTTTAGACCTTTTTTAATATTTATTACATGAAATGTGTATACGAATATAATTCACCAAATATATATTTTTCACATTTTGATAAAATAAATCTCCATGGTGAGAATTTGGACACCGACGACTCAATAAAATCATTTAATAAAAGGTAAAAGTAAAAGGGAACGTCAATTAAGAAGAGGCTAGCCCAGGACAAACCAGATAGGGCTAAAATAGGGGAGGCCTATGTCAGAGACAACCTGACCATAAAACAGGCTTCTAATAAAAAGTTATCAATTGTTTTTTTGTTACCAATTATTTTTTATTTTTTTGTAACCAACGGCCAGATAAGGGCTTTATTTATTATTTATTGTTAATATACAAAGCGTCTTTTTGCACAATAATTTTCTTTGATGTTTATCTAATCGATATCTGATCGCGGCTAATAGCACTGCATTAGCATAAGTACTGCCATAAACTAGTTGTATGTTTAAATATTGCGAAAAAATAGCTGACGAAAACGAGACGTTTTTAATAGCAAAATTATTATAAGCAGGTAAGAGGCGTACCTACGCAATATATATTTATAGTTCAAGAGTAGAGTATTGAGAGAGATTCTTAGAAGTAAATCGCCAATTATTGAGCTATACTTAGAATCTAGTGCTTATTGTGTTTATAAAAATAACGTAGAAAGTGGCATCAATGTAGCAAAACGATTTCGTGGGCCACGCACAGTCAAAAGATGGCGGATGAATTTCTCTCGGAGGGACTGACCCAATATTAGGGTATTATGGGGGAAGTTGTATATTAAATAGATTAACTGTATAAGTATATTGTATACGCAAAATTGGTAGTAGAATATAGTTAATTTATTAAGATATTCATTAGGTTTGCTGCAGTTACACACATCGAATTTAGATTAAAAATCTATTGAATTTAACATACTCCGTGAGTCATATGAAATGCTACCTTAAATGTTCCTATGATATAAATATCCTAAAAATAAAACACGTTATAAGGATGTGATTATCATAATTCATCTTTATTCATATAAGCGTAAGTGATGGGGTGATTAAGGGGTTGAGTACACTTTTGTTGCGACGCTAATTTATCGATTGGTCCACATTCCTAGCCGCACTCCAAACCAATTCTGAAATGAATGATTGACTTAAAAATTACTTCATAGCGTTAACATTGCAGTTCCAAACAAAGACCTCTGATCATGTTTTCCGATCTTCATCATGAGCCAAATGTGGGTCTATCTTTGGACGTTTTTCGTATCCATTTTTCTCCAACGGGCAATGCGCCTTTTGCATCCATTTGCAGCCTGTTTTGTGATGTCATCGCTCCATCTCGTCAGTGTTCTGCCGAGGTCTCCATTCAAAGAGCCTTCGGTTCCATCGAGTCTTGGCCATGTGCGCTATATGGCTCGCCGCCGCCATTTTAGGTCACAATTGATAACATTACGATTGCGGTCGCGAAGGGAGATTCGCAGCATTGAAAGATCATGGCAGATACTCTCGTACCTACCTTACCTCTGGTAATTTCTTGATAGTAAATAATTTAAAGTCTGCAGGTTCTGCAAGGCGATTCCGTAAGGAATCGAGACTTAGACATGAGTCCTATCGAATCATACTTAAACACGTTTCTATAGTCGCATTTCTGGTATTGTAATCTCAGGGTAAGTGATTTTGAACGAATTTTGAATCAGACTCACTTCATTTAATCTATTGGCCTAAAGCGCGTAATCCTGATGAACTGGGTATTAATTAGTGATTATTCATTTAATAATCGAAATTAAATTTAGTATTAATAGAATGATAACTCCGCTCCGTAGATCAAATTTAACCGCAATAAAGAAACAAATACTTTACGCATCAATGAGTTCTGGTTTCATTTTGTCCCGTTTATTGCAAAGGGTCAGTACTGTTCCTTATTATTTCGTTGTACAACCAAACTTGGCTATGAAAAAGAGTACATCTTGCCAGTTATTTTATATAAATAACATCGGAGTAGGTTTTCTAGAGAACGTTGAGTGTCACCGTAACGTCAAATAGCGGTGCTGTCATTTGCATGACGGCCGATATAGCGGTGATAAACAGTAGTTCAACGTTTTTCGCGTGTAGCGGTGCGCATATTTAATTAATACAATGACTTGGACGAGCGAAAATGATGAACAATTAATTGATTTTGTTAAAAATCATGAAGCTTTGTACAATATCAAATCCAAAGAGTACAGACAAGCTCAGATGAAGCAAAATGGGAATAACACTTAAAAAAATACGGTCGCACTACTTTCTAGGAAACCACAGCTTGGCCACCGTAAAGACGGCCGTTAGTTAACGGCACCGCTTATCTAGGAAACCGTAGCTGACAGTTTAATTAAACCGGACCATTGAAATAGGGGTTCATTGGATGGGAAAATCATAGAAACCACGCATTAACATTTCTATATCTTGCTCGCTCTAAACAACTAATTAGGCATGACTCAATATATTGTATTATATATATATTATTTACACATATATACACTGTACTGATTTTTAAAAAAAGCGTGTGCTAATTTTCGTTCTTACATATTATTGTGTATATTGTTCAATATTAATTCGGTCTTATGTAGTATTATAATATCGTAGCAATTCAATTCAGTTAGGTTACTTCCCGCATAAAATTATTATAATTATTTAAAGTATTCTATACTTTATGTGGTCGGCTTTATCCGGCTGATAAGAGACATGCTACGCTGTACTAACCTGCACTGCTCACGACATACGGACTACACTCGTCTGAGTTGCACTACAGTTACACTCATGTCTCACTCACATAATTAAAAGAAAGACGATGGTGTGATTGATTTCAATCTACCTCACTTGTTTAGTTATTACGATTTAATATGAACAATCGCCAGTTATTTGGTTTTTCAAGTATGTAATATAATTAATTAACTATTTAAGTACCTTTACTGTTTTGCTTTGTTAAGTAGATTAAGTATTAACATATAGGAAAGAGCGTTCATCCCTAACACAGGTTCTTGAACTTAAAAGGGATGTACTAAAATATAGATTTAAGACTATTTACTTAATAAAGAAATTTTTGGTTTTTTTTTTTTTGTTTGTACTGTAGTACATCAACTGAGCGCTTCTTAAAGAATTTTTACCGCACACCCCTACCGTGTGGAACCAGCTGCCCACTGAAGTAATTCCTAACCAATTCGACTTAGGATCCTTCAAAAAAAGAGCGTATCAATTCTTAAAAGGCCACAAAAATATTTTTATACTTTATGTTATTCTTATGAGTTACTAAAGAATTCAAAATGGGGTATATTACAATATAGCGTATTGTCCTGGTTTGTATGCCGGGCGAAATAACAAGTGTTTCTCTTAAATAAATATATATATTCACAACTTAAGTATGAAAACAATTGTAATGTGTTTTTAATGAATATGGTAAATATTATATGTATTGTTTATTATAATAGTTACGACCTTACAAGGCGAGGAAGAGCTGGTGCTAAATATAATATAATTAAATAGAATATTAAATAGATTATTGTAAATACCACATTATCTGGCGGATTTAAACACAACCTCGGTCACACACACATATGGGCTTCCTAGTTTACTACTAAAATACCCTTTCTAGTCCTTTGTAGCTAAGGCTTATTTATGAAGTAATTAAGAGCGAGACAGAAGAGTAGAAGGGAATCCATCTCGGCGTTGTTTGCTAACGTTCTGGCCAAACATTGTGACGTCGTCCCTCATCAATTTGTCAGTTATTTACCGTTGCTTGAGTTCAATTAACGGATATAAAGGCACTATCCATTGACCAAAATAGAATAATGTGTAAAATACGAGTAAATGACTAGCTAATGAATACATCTTACGCAGTTTTGGAGATGCTTCTGAGACCTAATATGTACTTACACATTTCATTCACTCACTCACGTGCACCCACACACTTACTCACTCACTAACATGCACACACACACACAAATAATTTAATAAAAAGATGTAATGAAATTACATATACTATATATAATGGAATTTACTATTAGGTTTGTTATCGAAGAGCTGGGAACCCTGACATAGGTATTTTTTACTTAAAAAGTGTACATTGTAATTAGACAATGAATACGTAATAAACATACTTTTTTGTAAAAACAATAATTGGAATTGATAAGAGTCAAACTTAGATCTCAACTATGTCTCTTTCTAGAACATGCCAGTCTCCTTCACCAACTTCTTTTGTTTAATCGCAAGATGATTATTGCGTACACGGAAAGATAAACCGATAAGCCAAGATTTCAGGGTTGTAAATGGCATTCATAACCACTGAGGTTACATCCAATAGATTTACATAATAATATCAGACATTTGCATTAAAAAATATGCGGAACTTTTTCGGTAAACTTTGTCGAATATATAAAACAACTTTTGTGTAATTCTGCGTGGTCGTTACGGTCCCAACTTAAATTTGATAAAATTTTGGGCAAAAATTTAAATATTATGTAAATGTTAATACGTTTTTCGCGGTTCCCTGTTAATTAACTTTTTGATATGGGACTGTTATAATAATACAATTTTAGCTTATCTCTTGGTTGTGAAGTGTTTGTACCTATGTATTAAATATATATCATTGGATCGCTTATTAGCGATAAAGTCTGTAACACTCAGCGATTTAATAATCTGTTGGTAAACCCTTTAGATTTCTAATTGGAACTCTCATATCTGGTGGCATAAATGAACATACTAATGCCTATAAAATAGTTAAGGATAAAAATTTCTCTTGCGCTCATTTAGCTTTGATCCGTAGAGCGCACATATGATCTTCACAGCACAGAGCCAAAAAACTTAATCTCCTCCGAACCAAATCAAAATGTTTATTTATTCATATTGGTTACTATGTACACTTCTGCCCTGCGATTCTGTAACTCACTTTTCGAACTCACACATCCTCCTCCTCATAAACAATAAACTACAAGCTCCTACCTTTTCAGAATGCCAAATCATAAAATGACTGCTTCACCACTGATTTGAGAGCGACCGCCGATGCGAAAACCGTGTGTGAGTTCGAAAAGTGTGTTACAGAATCGCAGGGCTGAACGTCAATATTTAATAAAGTAAAATCTAAATTCACATTTACTAACTTTTCCAGAACTAAGAAACTTTCCGCAACTCTTTTCAAACGTCAATTTGACATACTGACCCCTAAGTTAAACTCAAAAATAAAAACTTGCAGACTTCACTCAGGCTTACCGAGCTATTTACAGAATAACATTAATACCCTTCAAGAAACGGGATTCTTTTTAGTAACGGTAGCCTTTATTGATAAAATACCTACAAAAGCAATCAAATTTATGTAAAACACTCGTATAAATTACTGATATTCATTAGGAACTTGAGCGTTTTAATACAATTCTTTATCTGGGTTATTTCAGACACGTAACAAATGTAGGTATATGATTTATGAAAACATTCAGGGCTGAGCGCGTAAATTCTTCACAGATATAACACATGGTTACCTGATTAAGCGTTACATATACTCGTATTATCTTGGCTTACACAATCCTCTTTAGTATTTTCTACTTTAATACGTTGGCGTAAGGTGTGTTTTGGCTTGAGGAAAGTCCATATATTATTCTTTGGATTTACTTCGATATTGGAGCGAATGTATGAGAGGGATGTATCTTTTGAGTAGTATTTATTACAAAATCTCACTTTCTAGTTACGGGTAACGTAAAATTCAACAGAAGAACGCCATTGATAGAAATTAATACATATTACTGTTGTTGTTTTTTTATGGGACAGGAGGCAAACGAGTAAATTTAAACGAATGCTTATCGCCGCTTAGGACACCCCTTACACAAGGTTTGCAAGTGCGTTGCCGGCGTTTAAGTTAGTGGTATGCTTTTCTCTTGAAAGCTACTAAGTGGTAACGAATCGGTAATTCCTGGGATGGCAAAGGCTGTTTTATAATCCTGTAATTATTTTACAGGATTATAATAAAGCCGAATACAGGGCACTCATATTTAATAAAGCTACTTTGCAAACAAAGAAGCTTCTATGCAAAACTTATCTCATAAGAGAGTAATCTGTAATACTATCTCTACTGTCCATCGTCAACGACAAAATATTTAATAATCCAATGTTCCTAGCAGTAGCCCCAATGGCAATGACCTGTACGCAATGTCAAACACAAAAATAGACTAAGTACCTATGTTGATAGATTAGAAAATGTCAATTACTCCGATATATGTAAGTGATATTAATGCTTAGGCATAATGCTTTGGATAAAGCTTTTCGTGTCACGAACCTAATATATTTTTCCCTAATTATAATAACACTATCTTTATACATTATTCATTTCCTTCGTAGAAATATTTTATACGAACAATTTCGAATAACAAAAGGTAATATGAAAATTTGTTATCGTAAATCAAAAACAAGGCGTTGTATCAAAAGAAAATTATACATATGTGCTCTCAAATTAGGAATTAATTTACAACATTTTCGGACTGCTTGATTTCAACTCACGACCCAGTTTTCAAAGCAACTGCAGGATCCCTTCAAATTGGGTGACACAGGCCCGCCCGAGCTCTCAATGGGGCGTTCGTTTATTTCCTTAAATTGACGACCTAATTGCTTTGGGCGGTTCGTTTTACTTTCTCTTATTTGAGTAGTATCTTTGATCCACCACTTTTATTTACAGCAAAATTCTGGATACCCATAATTTGCGCAAAACTCGGCCTGCTTTTATCTATCTTTCATTGCGGCCTTGAACTGGCCCGAATACATTTAAAAGTTGCTGAGCATTGAAATTATATCGCAATGAGATTCATTCATATGAGTATAAAATGGTAATTTATTGTAATTTTATTTTCGATCGTTACTTTTTGTGACATTTTTTGCCTCCGACAAGCGCTTAAATGACTTTCAGTTGATTCTCCAGTGACCTATCAGATATTGGTTTCTGCTAGGTTCAAAGACTTGAGGTCTTGAGGACTTGAGGTCGACTGCTACTGTAATTACGACATTTTTTACAGCGTCTGTGTTGTCAAAGCCATCTCGATCTAACGTCAAGAAGCATGTTCAGTTTCCGGATGAGCAAAGTTGCATTGAAGAAGCACCCGAAACTTCAAATGGGAACGAAGGAAAATCTTGTAAGTGTTTAATTTTTTACAGAGTATTTCTAAGTAAAAACCTCTAAATCTAGGTAATATTTTTTTTACATTCATTTGTTTTATAGTCATAAAAAATAAGATTTTATTTTAAATTTCTGTTTACCTCGGTCCAAATTTGTTGATAAACCTATGCTGCTCTGCTAAGCTGCTACTGTACAAATTACACGGTAATCAATATAGTTAAAGGGCATCTACGTTTGGTTTATATAAATGTACATAACTGCCTACTAATAATCAGCATCAGAACAGCTTTCTTACATAATATGCTGAGTACAGTATTATTACTGTTTGTACTTTTGTTGTGTCCCATCCAGTAATTTAATAAAAGACTATGTTCTTAATATTCAAGTAAGCAGAACATAATGCGTATTCTATAGAAGTGCTTTAAATATTATGTAGAATATATGGTGAATTTTTAAACAGCGATCTATCACGTACTCGTAGCTAATATTCACCGTAGCAATACAGATTATTCATAGTTGATAATAAAGTAGAAGTTGCATGCAATTTAGTCAGATATTAATTAAGAGGCGCTACAACCCCTAATCATGTCCTAAGGTTGTATGAGTTTCATGGGTCATTTTTCTTTTATAAGAAAATAGGTAACCCTCAATCACTGATTTTCTCTCCGGGATTAAAAGTTGCATGATTACTGCAATATTATTCCACTATTTTAATATAGTAGTTGGGGATATTTCTGAAACGTTAATAATTAGAATAGGAGACAAAATGCAAAGGTCCTAACTTTTACATCACACATAAATGTACGTTGCTTTTAAGATCTGTTTTCTTGATACCTTTAGCAGTAGTTGTGCAAAAATGCCTTTACACGTGCATTAAATAAGGCTGTATTTCGATTGCCATTCAATAACAATGCCTTTGTTTCACAAGAATAATTGAACTTGAATGTTAAGAACTAATATTGAGCTTGAATTGTACAGAGATTTTCCTAGCTTTTCGCTAACAATTTACCGCTAGTCCAGTCTTGTTAATAATAGATATACTTAACATTGAAAGTTATAATGTTAGTTTTACATATGATAAAAAATTAGTCTAGCTTTTCATAGAGGGAACGCTGCCAGTATCTTCGGAATCCTGCCTAAAGGGACTCCTTTTAATAATATTTTATTTATTATATTTTAAGGTTTTTTAGTAGAGAATTGTTATTAATGTTCTTATTACGTATATAACTAACCAATTGTTGTATGGATTGATCAATAAAGCTTTAATAATAATTAAAGATATGATAAACAATAAATGTTCAGTATAGACGGCAAACGTAGACGGAAAACTTGATATTAAGCGATTAACCACCTAATGACATTTGCACTACCAGGCAAACATTGACAGCCTTTAAAAATATTTTAAGTATCACAAACATCCCTTATGAACTACTTGTAACAACACTTTTGGCTTTAGATTTTCCATCTATTTCATTAATCATTTTGCTTCATGGGCAAGTAGCCTTGGTCTGACGCACGTTTTCGATCGGTCGTAGGAGACCACTCCTCACGATAATTTCCTTCGCCAAACAAATTCCTGCCAGAGTTCTAACGCATAACATGTTTTTAAGAATTGCACGTTCAACCAACGACGTTTAAACATCCCATTTATAAGCAAGAGAAAATCTAAACTTGTCATCTGTGGTTGAGGGGAATTTTCATTGTTATTATAAAATTGTAATTATATAATATTACTAGCTAACCCGGCAAACGTTTGTTTTGACATGTATATTATTTTTAGGAAACATTTTTTAGTTCAATAAAAATAACTATCTACAATATTAAAAAATAGGGGTTGATCTTTGAGGGGTGAAAATTAGGGGTTGTATTTTTGTATCATAAAAAAATCAAAACAAAAAAATCTATAAAATAAAACAAAAGTTTTGGGCCGGACCTTTAACATTTAGGGGTTTAAAAGATAGATAGTAGCTGATTCTCAGACTTACTGAACAACAATTTCATAAGTTTTGGAGGAGTATGGGAACAAACACGAGAATTTTATATATAGAGATTATATTTTTTTTTCTTGATTATAGAACCTTACAAGGTAAGATGTACAACAGGTGGACCTTACATCAAAGTTGAAGCTGGGATAACATTAACACTTGGCTTTAAATATGAAGCGAACGTACCATTTTGTTTATTTATAACTAACGACTCATTGATCTAGTGGTTAGTACTCCTGACTGCGAATCCATGGGTCCCGGGTTCGATCCCCGGCTGAGACGAACATCGATGTGATGAGCATTTGGTGTTGTGTGTTTAGGTCTTGGGTGTTTAAATATGTATTTATATGTCTATCTATCTATAATATGTATGTATATCCGTTGCCTAGTACCCATAACACAAGCTTCACCAGCTTAGCATGGGACTAGGTCAATTGGTGTGAATTGTCTTAAAAAAAAAAATAACTGCTTTAAAAACTTATATATCAATTTGCGTAAATAAATAACGAGTAGTGGACTCGGTTACGTTGTAACAACTGGCTTAAAACGAAGTTGTAACTTTGCTTAAAACAGTTACAATGTTCAAACTTTCGTTCGATATTTTTGTTTCTTTTTAACATGCTATATGACATATGTGGCTGGTAACCAATCGTTTAGTTGATTTAATCTACGTAGCTATTGGATTGGGAGAAAAATGATTCGTTTAGGCACAGAAAAGATCAAAAGTGATCATTAAAACAAAGACAGAAATATGTTTGATATATGATAGTAATGAGACATTAATTTTTCTTACAGAAGCGTAATGTTCATATTAAGTCGAATTAATGACTAGTCGGTGTTTAAAGAGCATCGTTTTCGCTGTTATTAAATAAACCTTATCAACAGCGTCACGCGTGATCAGCTCGTTGTGGATGGAGCTGGAGACGGAAGCACCACCACCGGAACGCTGACGACGTCGAAGCGAGCAGTACTACCGGCCAGTTTCGCGCGCCCGAAATGAGCGTCGCAAGATGTCCGCCGCCGGAGTACCGCCCGCTACGCCCGAAATTCAAGACACATCATTGTAAACAATAACCAGTGAATACTAACCGTAATCTAACGTTTCACTGGCCGTTTTGTACCCATTTAAAACTAGACAGTCTACTAGGAGTTACTAATGTAATGCTTTAAGTGCAAATTACCTTATACCACGTTTCTATTATTCTGAATGTGAATAAAATTGTAGATGAAGTTACTCAAATATTTTAAGCACATATATAACATAGGGCATCAACAAACGCAGGCGCCATAAACAGGTATTGAGTAGTTAGGCGGGTTACAATGTAAATCGTAAGATGAAACAATGGGTACACGCTTAGTTATTGGTATATATATATATATATACATTTCAATCATATTCACTATGCAGTCGTTTGGCCAATCACAATCGAGAGAAACGTGATCTGGTTTCGTCTTTTGTTTTACATTAACACCTCAGGATATTTTAATGAGTGTTCTTATTTTGTATATATACGTAATATAGTTTATAGTTCTTGTAAATACAATTTCAAATAAATTGTGTGTTTCATTAAATAGCTTACAAATTCTTTAAAGTTTAATCTTACCTGTACTTATAGCAAAATAATTTCCTTATCCAAGATGGAAATCAATTTCCGCACAAGACAACAGTTTCCTCATTAAAATAGTTCGTGATAAAGTATCATATATTTTCGCAATACACAATATATATAGAGTAACTTAAGTGAGTCTCCTTGCTTTTTGTTACATCAAATAATAGCTATGAGAGTAGGAAAATATATAAATATAACATATAAGAGACAGGAAATGATAATAATCGATACATACATTAGGCAATAGATATGTTTAATCTACTGGTAATACTTAGTGTATTAAAATAAGAAGTCCTATCACTTAACATATGGACAGATAGATTATGGACGGTGATGAAAGTTTTAATATTAAACATTGTTTTTTTTAATGTTCATCACATTAATGAACTTAAGAACTAACGAGATCTTTATGATAATGTTGATGGGCGCATTTTTTATCCATTATGCGTATGACCGCTGGCGTAGAGACCCAAAGTCAGCTTTAGTCTCTGAAACTAGCGAACGCCACCATTGCCGATCGCCATTCGACAACATGGAATATCTATGATTTAATAAACTTTATCGGTGTATTAGATTTACAGAGTAGAGGTTCTGGGAGGGAACATAACTCTCTAAGATATTCTTTCCGTTGCTTATGTTAAATTTGTACTCTATAGTTCTCAACAAATTTCTTAAATACATCGTCATGATACAACAATGTCAGATTTTAAAAACAAAATCCACATTGTATCATATTTGGACAAGACTAAATATTACGGCAATACTAAAAAAAATCCATGTGTTTTAAATTTCAAATTAATCAGTCGGTAAAATAACGGCTTTGATAGGAACATGTGATTCTAGAAAAGTGTGTAAGTTATGTTATTACATATTTTTATTTTGTATCAAAACAAACCCTTTTTTTGTTTGCTTGTATTCCAATTTTTATAATAACAGAATATGAATTAAAATAGTTATGGCAAAAACTAACATGATTATATTATTTTGAAATGGCTGCCCTGTAAAGTTTACTATTTTTCAGAACCGTCTCTACGACTATGACGACATTTAAACCTCATCATTGCTACACGAGTATTAATAAAACTTCTTTAATTGACAAACGCGAATTAATTACATTAAACATAACTCATGTTTGGAGTGCCTTTACATTAATTACTCGAATTATATCATATATTTTAGAAGCTTGCTGAATCAGAATAAGATATAAATTTTGATTTTCTCTGGCATTAAATTCTTATCAGGTAACTTTTTAAATCATTGCCCATCTAACGCAAATTATAAACTCCTTGATTTTTCTATAGATTTCAAAGTAGGAATCGTATTTTTATGTATTTTATGAGACAAAAGGAAGTTTGAGACTGTTTATTACAAAGCTAATGTTTAAAAAGTAGAGTAGTGTTGGCCTAGTGGCTTCAGCGTGTGACTCTAATCCCTGAGGTCGTAGGTAATGGACTTTATTTCTATGTGCGCATTTAACATTTGCTTAAACGGTGAAGTAAAACATCGTGAGCAAACCGACATGTTTAGACCCAAAAAGTCAACGGCTTGTGTCAGGCACAGGAAGCTGATCACCTACATGCCTATTAAATTGAAAAATTATCATGAAACAGATTCAGAAATCTGAGGTCCAGACCTATAAAGGTTGTACCGCCACTGTGTTTTTTATATTTAAAAGACTGGTCTAGCCTACTCGCAGTTAAGGTTGAAGAAATAAAACAATAAATTGTAAATAAGGGATTATAATCTTACTATAGGGGATACAATTCACGTTAGTGAAATTCGGTTTAACAAATATACTGTACTATGTTAATCGCTAAACATACAGTAATGGAATAACAAAATACATAAAATATATACCATAATGTCAAATTTCTATAATTTTCGAGGTTTAGTATTCGTTTTAACAATTTGTGCATAGCTTTCACAATTAAATTGCGTTACAATTATGAATATAACAATCTTTAAGATTACATTAATAAATAATCCATACAATTTAAGCGCATATATTTAGTACAAAGCTTAATAAGCTGCACTGGTACTATGCAACTTCCAATTTGTATGCAATTTACATACTCTTCATATTCGTAGCGCGAATATGCAACAAGCGGGGATTAGTTACAGAATACCGGCGCTGGTTTAAAACATCCAGTAAAACGATTATATATTGAAGCCTTGATACATATGTACAGGTTTTTTATGAAAATGGTGCTATCTGTCTGTCAAAAACTTTAAAAAAACCATATTAATCTGCAACCATTTTTTTAAGTAATATCTAAATAGTTTTTTCTAAAAACTTCTCAATTAGCCCTTTAAAAACTAAATCTCTTTGCATCAGATCGTAAAAAAAATACAGAAAGAGACTTAGTAATATCAGAAGTAGCACCATTATCAAATTACATAGATTTTAACATTTGCGCATAATATAGTCTTAGTAATGAAAATTTATTACAAAATTTAACCACCCAGTAAATTACTTACATTAAAAGCCTCAGCTGTGACAAATTTGGTTCAAACATTGTTAAAGCATCATATACAACGTGGTATTTTCAATTAGCATTTCTCGAATAATCGAAAACTATGGCGTATAACTCAAACTCGGCAACTTTCCATTAGGTATTTCCTCGCGAGACAGCAATTGACGTAAATGAAAGCATTTCGGCTCTCTTATGTTTTGTTATCCTACTCACAAACGTACTATAAGGCTAAATACATAATTAATGAGGAATAAGGACAAAGCGTCCAACAGCTAGTTATGGTGTAATAATAAGGCTTCAACCCCCCCCCCCCCCCCCTTTAAGTCCCCCTTTAAGACCCCTTTTAAGTCTCGAGAACAAGATTAAATTTTCAGTCTTTGAACAAGGAGATCCACTGTCGGGGATTGCGCATTCTAGAGAGCATCTTCCGTAAACAGATCTGAGATGATCTAGCCTAGACACGGTGTAAAACCAAACATTCTTAGACGATATAATTTTGTTTAAGTACAAGAAGGAAAAACAAAACAATCACAGGGTACATAACGTGACCTCTCCCTTCCACCAGCAGCCGAAATAAATAATATTTATACTTGACTTTAAAAGTAAGCATATTCAGAATTCCGAGCGGAGGGACGTTGCTCCAAAATGTTGTTTCACTGTACCTAAAACTCGCTCTGAAAGCCGCCGTCTTATAAGCAGTGCTCGTCATATGTTGCAAGCCAGGGTTTCTATGTTACATTTACCTCCGAGGCCAAGAAAGCTTATCGGAGAGGTCTAGTGGCTTTTTGCTTTAACAACCCCAAAAGGCAAGGTCGCGAAATATAAACGCCTTCTCTTCTCCATTTTGGCCTGGTTAATCAACATTTAGACTCACATAAAGCTATAAAGCATGAAAGCAGGACCCTCTCAACATGGACAAATAAAACTATTAACAGACTACAAACTGGGACATTTCCTTCGAACAACACTAAAGAAATTAACAGAATAATAGTAGGTCTATTGATATACGCATGACGTTAAAACAAAAGCGTTCAACACTTGCGTCCTTCCAGTTACTATGAATGTGAATTATGGGCACTCACCCATAGAAAAATCCTGGAGCTTTGTCAGAGGGCCATGGATAGAACCACGGCCACGGCCACGGATAGCCTTTGGGTACTTTGAAGTGGCGTATTAGCTGTATAAAAAATCAGTCTAAACGCGTTATAATTAGAGGTTAATTTCATTTGCCAATATCGAAAGAAGTCTTTAATTAAACGGCTGAAGCCGACAAGCTAATTGATTAGTCACCTATTAGAAATATATCTGCCGGTCTTGCTTCATCATAATAAAGTCGTTTTTTCGACAGATATTTAGGATATCGTCATTTATATACGCTATAGTTTTCGTATGTTCGACAAGTGATGTAGTAATAATCTGGACAAAAGTGTTCTAATAGCAAATACAATTAAAGATTAGGGAAAAACTTTTCTTTTTCAATAAATTTTCATCGTCATTTCGCGGATTTCTTCCCAAATCTTATTGATGAAATTATCCCTTGCTAGACTTGCTTAAAAGTTGAGTAAAAAGCATAACGAATGTGGGTGTGATGTTGGGAAACAATTTCTGTTTTGGCATTCTGTTAACTTCTAAAATCTAACAAACAACCTAACTAACCGTGCTAATAATATTTATTAACATTTTACATGAAAAGACATCGTACTGCCTTTAGGTTAAGAAAGCGAATATAAGTTTGAAACAAACAGTTGAAAAAAGCCGTACATTAGAGACTGCTTTCAATCTATTTAGTTTGTCCACTAACAAATTTCCGCTTATTATAAGTTCGTTAAAATATCATATAACATGTGTTAAAAGTTTGTATAAAGAATGTTACAACGCTGTGGTAACTGAACTAATAAGATATTTAAATATAAAAATCATTGTCATAATAGTCAGTCAATAGCTACAAATATTCACAAAGCAGAAACAGCTTTTAATATGTTTAATAAAAGCACATACATGTTTGTTCGTTATATTTCAATGAGTTCGCTGCCATAAAATCTAAATCACCCGATTGCTCTGTTTTAACTGCGCACCTATTCGTCTCCTCCTAATTGATTGCGATTACGCTGTGAGGAAAAGAGATACCCTTATTTAAAACAGTGTAATGTGATTTAGTTTTCAAGGATGAGTCTATAAGCGATCACATTAGAATGAAATGATGACTTTAAAATCTTAAAACTAATGTTCGGTCAAAAATAATACATAAATTAAACGTTAAAATATCTTTTTTGAGCCGTTACGTTTATCACTACACACATAAATTAACCCAATTGAATTCCCATGACAAATTAATCAAAACGCTTTATTAGACATTTTTTAATTGATCACGAAAAATACCTATCTCGTATACACATAATCTTAAAATTATTAGGCATTACATAAAATAAAACATAATTTAACGATATTAAAGCAAGCATATTTAATACGACGGCTAAAATGCGTCCAATTCGAGTAAAATATATTTAGTTTTGGGAGTAAGTTGCATCCCAACAACACGATGTCCTCAAATGAATTAAGACTTCAGGGCTTAGTAGGGTTAAACCAAAAATTATCTTAATTCAAAGTGAATAAGTTAATAACATAAACTTAACTAAAGAGTCTTTGCGACTTATTTGTGCACACAGATCGATAAAATCATTCATCATAAATCACAACAGGCCGTAATTAAAGCATCATTAAATTAAACTTAATGTTAAAATACTTAAACATTTTACTATGAGAATGAAAATGTATGTTACTAAAATCGCAAATATTGACATTAATGTGATATAAAATTTAAATAATCGTGATAAATACTGTAAACATTTCAAACAGAATCATTTTATTAACTAGCCAATTTCGATAGTCACTTTTTAATTACATTATAATAATTTTTCACCCGTTCTGAGTTAATAAAACGTCAATTGTATGTGTTAAAATTTAAAATTTGTTCCACTAGACTATATAGTTCCCGGAGAATTATTTGTAAAGATGTGGTACTACGCGAAGTTTATTCGCCATCTTCCGAAGTTACGTGTCGGGACTTATAAAATTTACATTATAGAAATTGGCCGTTTCGTTACCGAGCTTTATATGGGTGGTATAGTCCATAGTACTGCAGTCTTATCGGCAGACGTCGAGAGGAATGAGAAGTCGTCAGGGTGCCATCTTGCTGATATCACCTTATCCGGATGGCGCGCTATGGGGACGCTCGACAGCGCGCAGGTCAGATCACCTGCGGAGAAAATTACCAATAATACTTCATACTATTTACTAAAATTACAAAAATATTATATAATACATCGAGGCGACTCTTTACAGCGGCTTGGGTTGCACTGTGTGTTGTGAGATTTATTGTGTGTCCCATCTTGAGGAACTGGATCAGCAACAAGTATTTTAGTTTGATGGAAAAATTTGATTAATAATTATTGATATATTTGATATTTAACTATTGTATGTCAACAATCAAACGTAGGAATCAGGCTGATCGCAATCAATACTTAGGTACCACTTAACCCAAGAATATAAATAGTTTAAGTAACAGTAGTAGACTTAACTAGTGGGGTGAGATGAGATTGGGATAAGAGTCGCGCCCGGTACGAGGTCTGAATGCCGACTAACTTTAGTGAATACAATAAGATATAATGTAAATGAACACACAAGCAAATCATATTGCATGGTGTCATTTACATTGCAAATACCTGTACGGTTGTAAATCGTACAATGTCTCTTTTATAAAATAGAAAGTGCTAATTACTAACAGTTATTTTATCAAAATACGCAATATATTATAAAAGTGCAGAATCAGATACACTTTGAAAGTAGTCTCCAGCCGTAAAAATAATGTTTCGAACTAAAAAGTATTTATATACTACATAATAACACTTATAACTAATAATAATTCTCGAATCTAATTCAACTTTAATATAAAAACTAGCTGACCGGCAAACTTTATTTTGCCATGTTTCTAGGAAACATTTTTTTAGTTCACTAAACATATCTATCTACTATAATAAAAAATAGGGGTTGATCGTAGAGGGGTGAAGATTAAGGGTTGTATGTATTTTGTATGCTGTATCATAAAAAAATCAAAACTTAGGAGTGGACCACCCTAACCATTTACGGGGATGGAAACTAAATATCCGATTCGCAAACCTAACCGATATACACAAAAAATTTCAAGAAAATCAGTAGATTCATTTAAGGAGGAGTTTAATTACAAACACCGAGACAGGACGGACCCACGAGCAACGGGTACGGGCTAGTAACACTAGGGGGTTTGGGGACTAGCGATATATGAATTCTGTCACAACCCTTTTGTCATAAAGTTTTTATTATTATTAGGAGAATTTTAAATAGCTAATTGTAACGACAAGGTCAAACGTCTATAAAACCTAATACAACGAATATCAAGCTATTTGCTAAAGTACCCCTTCTAAGCCTCACTAAGGCGTATCATTTACTCAAGTGTATATTTTCATACATAATACGCTCTAGACACGAGCACAGTTAAATTGGGCAGTCACCTCTATAACCATAAATGTTAATTAAACTTGCACCAAAATACAATTATTCAAAAATTTCTTCAATAAAAGTTTACATTTAAAATTGCGGCGTCTATAAATAAGACTTTTTAAAGTCATATGAAAAAAGTTTCAGTTCGCAGTACGAGGATTCTAAATCCGAAAACAATTCAAAAATCAAACGACAACAGTCCAGTGCATTTTTTACATACAAGAGGTAAGAGCTAAGTTTCGAGGTTAAATCATTCCCTAAGACTGGGGTCACACGGCATTGTCCTGCACGTTTTCTTTGTATTCGTTTTTTAACGTACTTCCACCCGGGTGTTCACACGGTAGATTTTCATTCGTGTAAAATACGAATAGCCGCAGTCTTCACACAGTTGTCACAGTAAGCGAGAACGAGACAGAGCTATATTATGTGCCACTTTAAACCGAATTTACGTTAAAATTCATTAGATTTGCTCGACAAGTCCGTTGAGTATTTGTTTGAACGTATAAACGGTGTACGATATTTTGCAGTACATACGCCGTGTGAATGGGTCTATGTACAATACATGTGCCACTATTTATTCATTAAGACGTATACTGCAAAAAACGTACAGGACAATGCCGTGTGTACCTGGCCTAAGCCTCTCCAAGCGGTGATCAAGCATCCTATTTCAGGAGCCCAGGCATATGAAACGTCCAGGATTTTGCTGCTCTCCTACACATATATGTCTTAACCGAAAAGTGGCGTACCTATCATGTGAAACCGACCGACCAAATTGCTGTAATTATAATATGCACCCAGACCGAAAAACGAACACGACCCTTTAGCCTCTACCTCATGAAATCTTAGCCAAGAACGACGTTCATCTATAATATTGTTAACCGAACGGATCAGGCAAGATTGATTTCCTTACCAGGGATATAACTGAATTTATCTCTAACCAATACATTTAGGTCCAGTTTCACTGGTTTCGAGTAATATAAATTTTGTAGCCAAGATCTGATGAATATAGCTGATCATTTAAACTAGCCCTATACAGCTGACTGAATTTTATAGCATGTTTCAGAACGATAAAATACATCTATTATCCATTCAATCCAGACTTAATTATACTACTTCTTTATAATTGTAAATATATTTTTTTTATTGTATTAGATCCATTGTGTTTTTTTAATTTATATATTGATTTTGTAATTGAATAAGTCAACATTAATATCTGTAATATTGTTTTTGGTAATATAGTTATGCATTTTATGGACCAAAGAAAGTGCTGTCTATGGATCTCGCGAAATTAAATTTTGTAAAAACAAAATTGAAAAAGGATTTTAGTATTTAAATTGTTCAGTAAAGAAATAGCATCGTCGTCAGCAATATCGTTTACGTTTGAGATATAAAAATATTCACATGCTACGAAAAATTCCAATATTTTCTTTTCAATAACAATAAAGTACTAACATAATAACATTATTAGACAAACTAAAAAGTACCTAGTCGATATTAAGTATAGAATAAATAAAGCTTAATGTAAATGAAATCGAGTGGAAGAAAATATCCTATTCAACACGTAAATCTTCGCAATGGATTTGCTTTGAATTTGTCGAACTAAGACAATAAAGATATCGTAAAGTAATTGAAAGAGATTCAAATTTGCGATCAAGTCGCTGTACGCTTCGTTTACACGACAGGTGGTAAATTATTTGTGTGAATACAGTTTATAATTGAGAAGTGATTATAAAATTTGCGCGAGTCACTAGGGAGCGTTCACGTAACGAATTTGCTTGTGTAAAACGTTACGATGCGGGGCGGGGATTGAATTACGCGTTATTGTTAACATTATTTTCGATTTTCAGTACTTTACACCAATTGTAACTTTTAGGCATAAAGAGTCACTGGATGGTCACGAAACGTTTTACTATTGGGTACAGAAAAACGTTACGGCGCGTTACATGAGGGGGGGGGAGTAAATAATCTCCAAAAATTGCGTGACGTAATACTCGAACGCTCCAATATAGTAAATAACCGAATTAGTTGAAATGTTAATTAATTCCCTCGTCATATTACAACCTAAAAGTATATCCATTATTTGCCACTTCATATTGCAATTGACATGTTTATATGCTGCAAATGATGGGCCTATAATAGGACTATAGAGGTCCTGTGGTAACATGTCACCAGCCTTACATCGCGGATAGAAACTATACAAAGCGATGACTACACTAAAGTATCGACCAAATAAAATAAACAATATAAAACTAGCTAAATATTACAACTAGCAACATAAATGCTTATGGGTGTGTGAGTAAAGTGTGTGTGTGAAGAAATTTAAATTAATCATCATCAATTTAAAAAAAAATCAAGTAAAAAAGTAAAGAGTAAAATTTTTAACTTACGAAAGCTTTTCTGTTTACAACTCTAAGCTTTTAACTCTTTTAACTCTTTTTCATTTTGATTAACGAAATGTACAACATGTAGTTGCATCAACAATCTTTATAAAATTGTTGGTACAAATTGCTATTTTACCAAATTAATGACTACTATGTGCCATCACAAGCATAAGTTTTGCTTAAAGGGAGGTCTAAAGAACTAGTTACAATATTATAATCAGTTGTATGTCTGTTTAGGTAAGAAATAATATATTTGTAATAGATGTTTTATTACTTATGATTAGTTTTGGAGTAGTGGTGTCTCTATCTGACTCTCAAATATGAGGTCTTGAGGTCTGGGTTTTAATCCCCGCTGGGCACTAATGGCTACTGAATAAGAATGATCATCAAATCTATACGATGATTAAGGTACACACACACAAAATCGAAATTTATAAAGCTATAACTGACCACCTATAGAAAAATATATTAAAGAAACAGATGCAAGACCTACATGGGGTTGTATCATCATTGATTTATCAATTGTAGTGAGATAAATAGATATATATATTTAGAATATCGTCGGAGACGAATTTATATATACGTACGGATTTCGTGTTTGTGAACAAAGGTTCAATGAGCGGTCCCCGAGACACCGCCTCTGCGAGCGGCCACCGCGGTCCGATACGCGATCCTAGTGCATTTGCAATTTTACTAGCACCAGCCAGCGGCGATTGAACCCCGTTGCTTGCATATGACTTGAAAGCAGTGACAAAGCGTCTGATACTTCAAGCGAAGAGGGAAGGCTCGGAGGCTAATATCTCCATAATCGTAGTCTTCCTGAAGGACCCCCGAGATATTGCCGCCCAGAACTGCCCGCCCATGGAGCTTTGGCTGGACAACGCGGTGGTGAGCCCACCACTGCGCCCGTTCGATGTCGACGACAAAGTCAATGCAGTGGCTGAGGCCGCTGGTGGCGAAGACAACGGCGTCTCAGATAGCGACAGCGAGGATTTGGGACCCGAAACGGCAGTCGATGTGGACGCTGATGATGGAGATGTAGAGATGAGGAACCCAGCACCGCCCACTCCGCCTGCTCATGCTGTGGAAGCGAGCCAAACTGACGGCAATTTGGTGGATAATGTAGCTGAGAGTGGTGAAGACTCTGAGGACGAGTGGAATTACTTCAAAGGCGAAGGAGAATCGGAACAGAATCCTTGTGAAGAAGCAGACGAGGCACCCCGATCAGAGACTCCTTGTCAAGATAATTCTTCGTGGGAGAATAGTTCTGTAGACATGAATAGTTCACCTCTAAACCCTGATGCTCCGGTGTTTGTCCCGGGTGGAGTGGCTGGTTCTGTTGTCTTGCTGGCTGAGTCTCCACGTAAGCCTTTACCGATGGAGGACATTATAGTTCCTGATGTCAAGCAGTTTGAGACTGAAGCCGGTGGAAGACCAGCAGAGTTACAAGACTTGGATAATTGTGATCAGTTGAATGGTCACCATAATATTTCAATTGAAGGTGTTACTGCACATCTAAATGGGAATACGAAATGTGATATGGACAGTTTTGAATTTAATGGACTCGCGTCTGAAAAAATAAAGGATTCAAGTCTTATCCAAGATTTTGAAAGGATACAAAAGGATACTACAGACTTCTGCAATATACAAGTATTTCAAACACAGAATGAAACCAATCCTTTCAGCATAGAAGGCAATAATGATCTTTTTGAAAGGCTTAAAAATAAGGAAAGAGATCCCATGAGCATGAGCTTTTACCAGGAGAAAGATGATGACACATGTGAAAGATTCTCCGAACTGGAATCGCAAGTGGATCTTAATTCAGTACAACTACTACCAGATAGTGACGATGAAGACACAGAACAAAATGGAGATTGCCAACATGTAGAAGATAAAGAAAACGTTCATCCAGACCAACACAACAATTTATTTTCACTCACAAACAATGACATGGAACCTAACAATGATATATTAAGATTTGATGATAGAAATGATATTACAGAAAATAATGTTGTTCGCCGCCCCACTCGACCCGTTGGCCGCTACAGCATTAGCCAGAGCCGTCGCCGTCGCCGCTGTGGCCACCGCTGCCGTAACTTCGTCTAAAACCGCTGTCAAGAAACCTTCTCTCACCCCCACCGCTCGGCCGAAAACCGCCCCCAAAACTCCCGCTAAGTCGCCCGCCTCGGCGACGAAGCGACCGACTTCGTCCACGACTCCGCGAGCGACGGCGCCGAAGGTCCCCACCACCGCCTCCGCCAAACCTTCCCCCAAGGCCTCTTCCCCGACGAAAGCCGCCAAACCGCTCGCCCCGGCCGCCGCTAAAACCGCACCTCATCTTGCTGCGGCTCGACCGGCGACTAAGGCACCCGCGCCTAAACTGCCCACCGCCGCAAAAACGACCTCGGCCGCTCCCAAACCCTCGAGTGCGGCTATTAAACCCCCGAGTGCGGCTCCCAAACCCCTTAATGCAGCTCCTCGAGCTCCGGCCGCAAAACCCGCTACGGCTAAACCCGCCGCACCCGCTCCTAAACCGCCCGCACCCATCACCAGACCAGCGCCCATTTCGGCGAGAACTGTCACCAAAACTACCACCGCAGCAAAGACCACTGTCGCGGCGCCCAAGCCCAAGGCACCCGAGAAAAAGCCGTTGACGAACGGTGACGTGAAACCAGCGGCCAAACCAGCTCCAAAAGCCGCACCCGCCGCTCGCCCCGCCCCGCCCCGCGAGTGCCTGCCGCTGCTCCCGCTAAGCCCGCAGCAGCAAAACCAACACGTACAGTACTTGACAAACAGAGTAAAGACCTCGCCAACAAACGCATCACAGCCAACAAAACAGCAGAGAAGATTCACCCGCCGCCGCGAGGTCACGCGTCTGCTTTCGCTTGCGCTTACGCTTCATCCGCTTATTGTTCATATAGTTTTATTTGTGGTCTTCTCTCACGAAGACGGGTGAAGAGACGGAGGACTTAGGTGAGTGGTGTTTCCATTATTTTTACGCCGCATTCCACTTGCCCCTCGGCCTACTTCTCTTTGTCTTCGCCGCTACATTATTTTTGTTCCTTTCGAGCCGCGATATAGTATTTTAGTTTATTTCAATTCGCGATATATATATATATCGTAGTTAATATGGAGACTCGTAAAGCAACATTAGAGAAACAAGGTGCTAACAGTTCGCTTAAAATTGAACGAGCCGTGTTAATAGCAAAACGCGACAATCTATTTTCACGATTACAAGATTTATATGATAGGTCTAAGAAAACATCGGATGAAAGAGACATAAATTATTTTTTATCGGGAATGATTTCGATTGACAACATTTGGATAAATTTTCAGAAACTGTAAATAAAATAAATATAATCGAATTAACAATTAATCCCCTATACACTGTTAATTTTGAATGCATGAATGCATTTGAAGATATGTAGGTACTGTCACTCTAAGTACATGTTTGAAAAACTCAACAAATCAGTGGTAGGTAGCAATGGTTTATCCGATTCAAACACCCAACGCAGATCGTTTCGTTTGCCGAAGTTAGACTTGATGATGTTTAATGGTGATGTCATTAAGTGGCCAATATTTCACGAATCTTTTACACGAAAACCCTGACCTTACAGATCATGAACGCATTCAATATTTAATTAGTAAATTGTCTGATTCGGCCCTTTCAGTTTGCGCAGGTATCATTCCAAATGCCGAAAATTATTCTTTAATTTGGCAAACGCTTATAACCAAATACCATGACAAACGAAGTTTGGGTTCAGCCTATATCCAAAAGATTCTAGACTAGACTTCAAACCGCTTACCACCGCTTCACATAAAAATTTACAATTATACTGTAAAATAAATATTTTTAATCAAATAAATTACAGTATATTTGGGACATAATAAGGTAAGTTTTCACCAAATTTCGTTTAAAAAAATAAATTTTTGTAAAAGATAGAAATAAAAAACCAAAAAGTTGGTTTTTTGAATTTTTCACATTAATTTTGAGGTTATGAGAAAAATGTGTGAATACAAAAGTTTTAGATTTTTTTATTACCTACAACTTTGCCATTTAACTTTCTTCGATAGGACTTTTAGTTTTGCCGGAAATCGAGATAAACCGTTTTTTACCCTTTAAACCCCCAAAGCGAAATATTTGAGTTATTAATCGGCTGATTGTCGCTGCGTGTAGGTAAATAAGGTGTGTTATTAGCGGGAGGCACAGCAACCTGCGCAGTTGCATTGCTCATGCGATTCAAGTTATTAGGGTGAATGTTTTCTTGAGAAACCGTCGCATTACGACACAGCGTTGAATGATGTCTCATGCGGCAATGACGACAATTCCATGCAGACTTACATTTATTTAACATATGCGATAAACTTAAACAGTTAAAACATCCTTTATTGTTTTTGATAAAAGTATATTTATCCTCGATAGACAATTCTTTAAATGAATTGCATTTATATAAATTAAAATGATCGTGCGTGCGTTTACAAAATGAGCAAGAAGACTGCTTCTCTGTAAGCGAAACGAACGCACGCGACGAAACCGGTTTGTTATCAAATGTGCGAGTAGGATCCAGATGTTGAGCTATCCTATTATGTTCGCGTACGAATGCAATTAAATCTTTATAACTAGGTATTGTTGGGTTATTCATATTATGTAATTCGAAGGAACGAATCGTACTAGAATCTAATTTCTTACATGATAAATATAGTAAAATAAAATCAGTTAAATTTTTCAAATTGTAATGATTCTAAACTTGATAATGCGGTGCAGTAATTGTCAAGAAACAATTGTAAATTTTTATGTGAAGCGGTGGTAAGCGGTTTGAAGTCTAGAATCTTTTGCATATAGGCTGAACCCAAACTTCGTTTGTCATGGTATTTGTTTATAAGCGTTTGCCAAATTAAAGAATAATTTTCGGCATTTGGAATGATACCTGCGCAAACTGAAAGGTCTGTAAGGTCAGGGTTTTCGTGTAAAAGATTCGTGAAATATTGGCCACTTAATGACATCACCATTAAACATCATCAAGTCTAACTTCGGCAAACGAAACGATCTGCGTTGGGTGTTTGAATCGGATAAACCATTGCTACCTACCACTGATTTGTTGAGTTTTTCAAACATGTACTTAGAGTGACAGTACCTACATATCTTCAAATGCATTCATGCATTCAAAATTAACAGTGTATAGGGGATTAATTGTTAATTCGATTATATTTATTTTATTTACAGTTTCTGAAAATTTATCCCGAATGTTGTCAATCGAAATCATTCCCGATAAAAATAATTTATGTCTCTTTCATCCGATGTTTTCTTAGACCTATCATATAAATCTTGTAATCGTGAAAATAGATTGTCGCGTTTTGCTATTAACACGGCTCGTTCAATTTCAAGCGAACTGTTAGCACCTTGTTTCTCTAATGTTGCTTTACGAGTCTCCATATTAACTACGATATATATATATATATCGCGAATTGAAATAAACTAAAATACTATATCGCGGCTCGAAAGGAACAAAAATAATGTAGCGGCGAAGACAAAGAGAAGTAGGCCGAGGGGCAAGTGGAATGCGGCGTAAAAATAATGGAAACACCACTCACCTAAAGTCCTCCGTCTCTTCACCCGTCTTCGTGAGAGAAGACCACAAATAAAACTATATGAACAATAAGCGGATGAAGCGTAAGCGCAAGCGAAAGCACACGCGTGACCTCGCGGCGGCGGGTGAATCTTCACTGCGGCGCGGGAGCATGTAGAATGCAGTCCCCTCCTTCTACACTTTAATACCGCAAAAGAGAATGAGTGGTGTTTAGGGAATGGGTGCGGTAAGGATAGAAACTGTGACCAGAGAGGACTAAAGGTAACTGGATGGCGTGAACAATATCAGACAATTTAAACATTAATTGTCTAGAGCCCGACAGCTACATTTACTCAAAGCCACAATTTGATTTCTCACCAATTGACACGCCATAAATTACATTGATGGATTGGAGATTGATTGGGTACAAAACGATATTTGCATACGATGATTTGCGTGTTGACGCATATTATTGAGAAATTTAGTATAACGTGTGTAGCATTGAAAACTTTAAGCAAGAAATTCATTATCAATTCAATCAATAAACCAAAGACGAATGCAGTAAAGAAATGAAAAATAATATAGCGTAGATAATTCACAAATAAAAATAATGTACAATTGTATTAAACAGAACAATTGCAGTATCGTTCACAACAATAGTAGTAATACATTACCAGCACAAAATCAAATCTAACCAAATAGTAAAGGACAAGCGACAAGGTGCATTATTTTATTAGCATCACTGCTTACTTAGTATCTTAACAGTTGCACAAACGAAATATTCTACATGATAATAGTCAACACAGCAACGATAATTCTACAGAAATCATCGAAAATAATAGCTTTTATGATTATTAAACTCTTGATATGTATAATCCAATTAAGAAAAAAATAATCAGTGGCGCTACAACCACTTTAGGTCTTGGCCTCAGATTTCTGAATCTGTTTCATGATCATTTGATAATCTAATAGGCAAGTAATCAGCCTTCTGTGCCTGACGCACGCCGTTGACTTTTTGGGTCTATGGCAAGCCGGTTTGCTCACGATGTTTTCCTTCACCGTTCGAGCAAATGTTAAATGCGCATATAGAAAGAAAGTCCATTGGCGCACAGCCGGGGATCGAACCTACGACCTCAGGTATGAGAGTCGCACGCTGAAGCCACAAGGCAAACACTGCTCTTAATCCAATTAAGAAAGAATTCTTAAATTCTCATGTCGTTATCATACACGTTAGATAAATATTAAATAAATATTCAACGTGGAGTTCGGGGATAAATTTAGTTGCTTTGTCTCGTATTTTATGTACTATAATAGTTAGTGTTTGCAAATTGATTTTTGTTTATTCTCTTCAATAATTTATTTATTATTTTAATTCTTAAAATTTTTGTATTTTTCAGTGTATTATAGTTGTCACTCCATTATAATATGGGTCCACTGAAGTGAGTTGGGCCCATTTTTGATTAAAGTGATTGTGTTTGTAAAATGTTGAAACCTAAGCCCAAATTTTGAAGTTTATATCATAAAAAATAATCTGAAATGCTGTGGATATAGCCTTAAAAAGACATCGTGTACGAGTAAAGAATAGCGCTCTAAACCATATCATAGACTAAAAAAGATTAACTACTCACCCTGTAAGTCTGTAAGCACAACTCGGCCATCATATCCCGCAGTGAGGAGATAATACGCTCCAGGTGAAAAACGTACACTTCTGACATCACTCGAGTGAGGCGTGAAACGTTGTAGAGAACGCGAGCCACGTACGTCGTGCAATGCGCACGAGCCATCGTCGTGACCGCATACTAGGAGCCTGCCACTCGGATCCACTGCTAGTGATGCTACAGCAGAACCCTGGCAAGTAAAAATCGTTTATATCAAGATATATTATTAAGGGGTTTGTCATTGTCAAATGTTTAAACATCGAACGTATAATGGAAACGCATCTGTTTAGAAATCGTACATTGCGTACGCGTAACGCTACGAGTTGAGACCTGTGTGTGAGACACATTGAACAAAGTTTTTAACACTAAAGTGCAAAACATCGCGTCAAACATATATTAAACCAATGTTTCCTAATATGCCAAACTCACGCTAGGCCATCGCTTTGAACATGAATGAATTCAAAGAAGGTAAAAGTAATCACGTGTCGGTGACAAAACCTAGTTCTTTGCGTGTTCAATATGTATTCAAAAACTATGCCAAAGACTGTGACAACCAACTGAAGTTGTGCAGTTTTTAATTATTAAACAAAATGTACACTTATTATATAAATAAACAACAGACGTTATGCTTCTGTTATTCATCAGTATTTGTTGTTAGTAAACACGGCTAAGCTCTGTAAATAACAACAGACAATAATAAAAATAGCTATTGATGTTTAACACGAATAAACATTCTAGAATACTAATAACATTGTTTATACAGAAAATTTGCGCATCCCTTTGCGCTTACAAACTACACCTATGGAAAGCGCCAAATTTTCCGCTCATAACTTAATTGTATCGAGAATGTATTGGAAACTGTCGAAAAGTTGCTTCTCAATCATAAACAGCGTTCATTTGTTTATTTTTGATTTAATAATAATTGTAAGAATTGGTCGGCGTCGTAATTTGCTTATATTTGGCAGGTCCTTCCCACCGCACCACACATAAGACAGATAAAAAAGTTTTTGTTTATTTGGTAAGCGAAATGAGTAAACAATTATTTACTAGTATACATACTTTAATAATATAGTAATAAAAAGTAAACATTCGGGTTGCCATTTATGTAAGCTTTTTAACACCTCCGACGACTACATAGTCGGGGAATTATCTGGAAAACATTTAATAAAAAAAAGTATACATACTTTGCCAGGGTGTCCCATCGGTGGTGATATTACGTTGACACAGCCACCTGTACGTAGATCCCAGAATCTGACAGTTTTATCCTGACTGCCTGATACGAACATCGCTCCTCCCCAGTTATACAGAGAGAGTACATGTCCCGAATGACCACTTAGTGCCTAAAGACAATAGTATAGTTTATTTACTAGGTCCGAACTTCGTTTGTTGCATTTAAGAAAAGCAAATATTTAATCTAAACTTAGATGCGGAATATAATAGGAAAGCGTCTCTGTTATTCTAGACGATATTATAAAGAGGAAAGATTTGATTGTTTGCATTGAATAGGCTTCAAAACTACTAAACGAATTTAAAAATTGCTTTCACCATTATAATTCTACATCATCCCTGATGAACATAGAATGTTAAAAAAAGTTAGAAATCTGTATGAACACTTCGATAATGTAACCCAAGATGTGAAAAAAATACCAATGAAAATAAATATATCGCGTATTGTGTTACCTACATGATTTTTTACTTTTTGACTTTTGAAAGTGATGTACTGCAGTTTTATAAAAGACATCAATATCTATAAGATACCATATGCCTATGTTACGTATTTTAACAATATCAGCTGAAGGAAGACAGGTCTGAACACTATAATACTATATTATAAGACAATTTTATGTCGTATTGTATCTACGTTGTTTTGGATTTATTAAGCTTCAATTAGATCATAATATTTGGTCACGTCTCTTGCAAAGACGAGGGTGATAAGGGAGAAATATTCAATAGCTATTAGAATAATGCAATAAATACTTTATGCAATTTTCAATTATAGGCTGTATTAAGCTGCCAAGATTTATTCAAATAAGCTAATTACGAATCATTTCAAACGTGTATCTGCTCCGAGTGTTTTTGCATTGAAAATAAACACAGGCGCTAACTTTTTCAAATTTGATTAACCAAACTCTCTGCTAGCTCATGCTATAATGATACTAGAATAAACAATTTTAACAGCTTTCAAACTAAGAAATGTCTCGAATGCCATAACGCGCTTGCATACAAGGAATAGTTCACAGTTTATATGTTACGTGTACCTACTTCAAATTCTTCGTTAAATTTGCTATTTCGTTAATCGAATTATACAGGAATGGTTTCGTTTAAAAGCACGACATAAAGCGCCAATTCCTTTAAAAGTATAATACGGTGGAGAACTGATTTTGACTAGTTTAACAAAAACGCGTATGAAAAACGTACCTGGAATGGTTTCCCTGTAGCGCAGTCGGTGACATAGATCTTACAATCGCCGGCACCTCCACTCACGAGAAGACTGGCTTTGTTCGAGGTATCTTCTATGAAGCAGACGTCGCGAACTGTGCCATCGTGCATGGTTAGTTCAACCTGTTAAAAAACATATCATTTAATAAGAAAAATCGTTTTCGACATGACCGACCACCCAAAATGATTGCATTTATATAACTTTTCTACAAAGCATTATGAGGGCACAAATTGGCGCAAAATTATCAACGCTTTGAAGTGTCTTCTAACGGAAAGAACAAATCACAAAGCTCAAAAACTTTTTAAACTTCGTACGTCCTTTGACAGATGTGAGAAAACAAAATAATGTTATGTCTTAAATGGCATTGCATTAAACACGAGTTTCAAATATGTTTTATTTTCGTTTGAATTAAATATTCTTTGACGCATAAGTATTAACCGATTGAGAGGTTTAGTATATACATTTATTAGTTAATACATTAAGCAAAATGTTCTACAGACAAATAAATAATATCGTTAAGGCTCAACGTAACCGCAAAAAGCTTTGAAAACTTTCCTATTGCATCTTGACAATTCCATATCTCCTTTTATGAAATCTGCATTCTCTTTTCGTAACATTGAAATATGCAAAACTGAATTATATTCTTTTGGTAACATTATTCAAAGCATAATATAAGTCTGGCTAAATGCGCGACCTCTCTGTTCATACAGTGAAGTATAGGCTTCTTGTGGAAACCGGCATGTATAAGATACAGAAGTCGACTTGTGTCCAAGTCCAAAAGTCCAAAATTTGCAGTTAAAGTGATGTAAATTAATGATTATAACGACAAGGCGAAATTATTGACCAAACCTTACTCCGATTTTGTGATCCTCCATCCTCCGTAAATATCTAAATACGTCGATGCCTCGAATAAATATCATCTATCATGGTAATTGCTACAAATTGCTAACTTCCAATCAATAGCTAACGCTAACGTATGCGTCGAACGAGTTATCTTGCATTACTTAAAGTACGTACGAACTACGGCAAAAAAATGTTTACCTACGAAGGCGCACAACTGTATAATAAACTACCCACAGATATAAAAAATATTACTTCTATCAATTCATTCAAATCGAAGCTAAGTGAATATGTTAAACAAAATTACTTTTAAATTCATTTCTTATTACTTACTTATTACTTACTTTTAATTCATATTTCTTTGTTTACTTTTATTTTTTAAATTTATTGCATGTACGGCTATATTTTATTGTGATTATTTTAAGAACGACTACAATGTTATGTTATCTAGAGTATTATTCTCATGTAAGTGACATTTTTTGTCTTTTTTGAGAAATAAAGTCTTTAAACCTAAACCTAGCTAAAATTCATTACTTAAAAGGAGCCTTCTGTATTTAAAAACCTTCTAACTTTGTTTTGTTTCACATAGGGGTTTAATTATTTTATTGTATATTTTATTCCAAATATACATATATTTAGACAATGACCTGCCGAGTTTGCCACAAAAGAAACCTTGAAACCTCTAATCGACAGTCTCACAAGACATTTATATTACATACTTGATTTAATATCCAGTAAAATAACCTTTATTTGCTACAATTTCACATTCATAGAATTGCGTATTGTTCCTAAATCAAGTATTTTAAACACAGTATGTGAAAAGTAAGTATACAAGATAAACAGAGGCAGTGAAGTTGGAATTTAAATTACGCACTGTTTATGACGCGATATTGACAAAGTTAGTAATTACCTCGTTTTAAATATAGACATTACTGTACTTTGACTTCAGGTGAAACATTCCTCTTCGCATAATAAATAGGTTTTATTATTTCAATGAAAAAGTAAATATTTTCTTCATAATGAGTTTCAACACAAAAGTTATGCCGTTTCTTTCACTAAGGAAAAATAGACCATCAGACTAAATAATAAATAAATTTTGTTCAATATCTACGGCCCACCAGTGATTTAATAATTCACGAAGGCTCTGGAGGAACAAGCAATGTTTCCGTCACTGAATTCATTTTAAGTATACAACCTGCCTACTTTCAATATTACCATTTTATTCGCAATAAAATCACCGTAAAGATAACGCTTTTATATTACAAGCTTTTACACACAGGTTTGCTCAGACAGAAACTGGGTCGCACGGATAAAATAGCACTTACATAAATGATTAATAGTGGATATACGCAAACTGAACGATAGTTAATATGTGTTTGCATAACTTTCAAACCAAATGAAATTGGCATTTGGCATATTTTTTTCAAAACACTATAGTCACACGATACATTTCAAATTAAATTTTCTAGAAGATCGACGCCAGAATCCTTTTGCGTATTCTATTCGTTACAATTACTGAAATTGGTCTAATAAAATGATACTAGAACTAAGTGAATTGCGTGGAATGTTTGTTCGAGAGTTGTTTCGAAATCTCGATAATAATATTCAATGTCATTACAATTTATGAACCATTTTGCTCCAATGAAATTATATTTACAAAAACATAACACTAATCGATTTATTTAAACGACGCTAACATAATATCATCAATCATCAAGTACACAGGCACACATACGGTCATTATTAAGATCTATTTCCATCTTTCTCCCTCTCTATTTCTCTCTGATCTCTTTATTAAGATTATATTTCACTAAAGTAGACCGTTGATTTTATTCATTGTTATACATTTAGAATTGTAAATTGAGTATTTTATACTACAAGTAAACCTCCGAACCAAAGATATTTTTTTTATGAAAAAATTCGATATTTATAATCGCTTTCCATTTGGCGAATCATAACAAAACATTTATAACTAATTTATACACAACTTATTCATCAATAAACAGTAAATTTACTTTAAAGATTAAAATATACTTTCAAACACAGATGCTAATTAAAATAGGGTTGTCTTGATAGCACGAAAAGGTTACCTTTTAACTAAACCTTTAATCAACGCTTGATTCATTGAGCTTTTCATACTGATTCTAAAATTCAGAGTTGACATTTATTTTCAATATCGGATGATGCATTGACAAGGCCAAATGATGTCACTGGTATCAAAGGTACATTTAATTTTTTTATTGACATTACGAGTATATTGTTAGTTGTATAGATAATACAAAAATTCAAGGCGTATGTATGAATAATAAGTCAGTCTCATTAAGATCTTCAAGTGTAAATTGTTTTAGGTGATTTAGACACGAGTTCTTTGCACTATATGTTTTTAGTTTCTTTACAGATAGTTTAGTATTGTCACGATACCTTTCGTAATGTATTCCACTTTCATAACAGTTTGATACTGCATCGATGCATTGGAATGATTCATGTTCGTGAGGTTCCAAATAAACTTTTAGAGGTCTTATGTATTACATGCAAAAACCTAACGTTACTATTCTTTTACGATAACTATTTGATTTTACGTATATACCTACTAAAGTAGCACAACTGTTTTATTAAAGCATTTTATTAAAATAGTACTTACTAAGTTCAGTATTGGGCGAATAGCGTGTGCCTGGCGATCTCGCAGTCGTAGGTACGAAATTGCGTGTATTGGATTTTTCTTTCTGTTTGCTTTTAATGTTTAAGGCATAGCAACCTATACTTGTCAAAGAAACACGTAATCTAATGCCAAAATCCTTGAAGGATTCTTGCGCCATTAGATTTTTATTTAAACACAATATCGAAAGACTGTTACGTCTACTTAGAAACCGTTAAGTGGTTAATTACTTTAGCTTTATAGTAAACTTGACTAAGTTTACACATGGTTTATAGCCCGGAGGTCACTTTCTCTATCTCGAGAAAAAATTAGGCATTATAGAATGAGGCGCCTAACTTTTTGAACAAACTTCAGAAATTCTTCGCGTGCCCATAGTTATTTAGACTTCAAAAAAATTAAAAACAATAAAGATGAATCCATTCAAAAATAAACCAGATAATTTTTTAAACATATTTACTAATGCATTACAGAATTTAAATACTCATAGAAAATGTAATAAACTTGTGTTTTTCTATTTTTCCGCTATATGTCATTAAGTGAATTCCCAAACCCCAAGGTATAAAATAAATCACGCGTGACCTATTTAGCCACGAGGGAGATTATTGATGACCACAAAAATGACCTATTTATATACTTTCCTATAGCAGAACAATATTAAAATATAATACATAACAAACTCTTTGTCTTACAACTTACTTCTTAGTTACGTTTAGGAATTGGTTCCTCATTCATAAGCGTAGTAACATAGAATATTTTCTTTACCTTTGATAAAGTCTTCGTCCTAGCCTAGTTTAATACTTTCATTAAATAGATAATAGCTTGAGGTAAATTATATATACGAGATTACGATACCAATATTAAAATTGTACGAAACAACGTCTCATGTTTTCGACATTAATATCTGGAACAGCCTACCGATATTATAACTATATAAAAACAGATTTTACTTTTAGAAGCCGTCTTAACATAGCTAGAGCGAATTTAAAGAAAATAATGTTCATCAATAGGTTAAGAGGTATCTTTCTGGAATTTCCTGTAAATGTCATACAATAAGTTGTTAAAAGAAATAGGTGGTAGTGTTTAATCATCCGGGTTACCAATACCATTTACGTAAGCTATTTAATACCTCCGACGAGTACATAGTCGGGGAATTATCTAGAAAATATAAAAAATAACATAGCTAATCGGTCAATAAAGGCGCTTTAATGTGTACGTATGAAGATTACGGGAACAAGAAAAAGTTTCATTTCATCAAATATACGCCCATATGGAAAACCTCGGGCCATATTTAACATTAGGATTTCGTAACACGTTAAGAAACTCTTGTCGCTGCCATTTAAAATACTACTTTAAGGGTACCCAACAAGGTTTAATTTTGATTAATGTAAGCAATTGTATTTAGGGTTAAATTAATTTTTAGCAGGGATTTACAATATTCGTTCGCCGCTTATTTATTTAGTGAATATTTGATTGCGTTTATTTATTTGCAAAGTTACAAAGGCTCAGCGTTTATGAACAGTATATTGGAATGCAAAGCGTAAAATACGCTACAACGAATTCGGATCGGCCATTACATTATTAGCGCAATGCAAATAGGATAGATAGCCAATATATATATATAGGATAGATAGTCTTTTAGCTAATAGATTATTAATAGAAACTTACAGCCAGTCATTGACATACTGCAACTCTAACGTGACGCAGCTCGCAGATTAGATTATAATAAGCCTGATATTACTAATAAATTATACGATCCAAGTGAAAGTAAACATAATTTATTTCCATGTCGATCAAAGCCGACAGAGCTAGTAGCTATTACAGAGATGAATATACAGGGCCAACATAGGGGTTTTTATTGGTGACATATTTTATTGCATTATAAGTATGTATTAAGTCAAAAGACATTAGGACAAGCACTATTCAATTGCAATTCAATACTAATCTGACAAAAATATGAAAGTAAATTTTTCATTTACTATTATTACGGAAAAACTACCAATTCACCACCATACTCATAACAAACTGAATGTATAACTATAGATAGACATTCACATGAAATGGTTACATGTTTTATCCAAAATCTCATTCTCAATCTCAACACAATAAGCACTTTTTAAGAACTTTTTTAATAGTAGCCCTAATTAAGAAGTTAATTACTTCATGCTGTTGTACACCTGATTTCGTGATATTCCGCTCGTGTCGGACATTATAAGGGTAATGGAATAAAGTGTAGATATTAATTCACCTACAACCTGCGTCAGGCAGTCTTTCAGACAACTGCTTCTATTGAGCAGCTAGCTTTTGAGACAACTGCTTCTATTGAGCAGCTTAGCTTAAGAGAATGTAGTGATACTTGCAGTAGCACTTCATTAAGTATTAATAATTTAAATTAGATAGTGTGACAATAGAGGCAAACTCTAGCAATAATTTAGTACAACTCAGCTCAACACAAACATGTAATATTACTAACAACAACTGTTTAAACTTGATGCATCAAAACATGCAAGGTATGTTGGGCAAAGAATTAGAATTGGAGTTGTTTTTAAAATCAAGAAAAATTGATGTCCTATGCATTACCGAACATTGGCTTAGAGAATGCCAAATCATCTTTAACTTTGATCAGCACCAAGTTGCAAGTTCGTTTTGCAGATTGTCGGCGATTCATGGGGGCTCTTTGATTATTGTTAATAAAAATTTAAAGTATAAAGAGCGTAATGACATCGTGTGTCTGTCTGTAGAACACTCTTTGGAGGTAGCCTGTATAGAGATTGAGAATTGCATTATTTTAAGTGTTTATAGACCACCAAGTGCATCTTACGATTTTTTTGAAGCAAAGTTGGAGGAAATTTTGTGTAAAGTTAGTTTTAAGAACAATAAGTATATTATTGTATGTGGTGACTTCAATATAAATTTATTAGAAAATACCTCCATTAGTAAAAAATTCAATCTGTTATTAAAATCTTACAATCTTGTTAACTTGTTTCTTGAGCCCACTAGAATTACAAGCTCCACTGCTACATGTATAGATAATGTATTTACAGATGCAGAGGCAATGCAGACCTCAATTACAACTGATCTTAGCTCAGATCATTGTGGACAGTTAGTGGCGCTAAAATGTAAAGTGGTGAAACAAGTAAATAAGAGCAGTGTGTTTGTTCCAGTAAATAAAAAGCGAATGGTGAGATTTAGACATAATATAGGTAAACACCTACCTTTATTACCGGTAGGTACTACCGTTGATATACAATACAACAATCTAAGTGATTGTATTAATAAAGAGTTCAACACCATCTTTACCCCAAAGAAAGTCTCTCATTCGCAGTGTAAATCGTTTAGTGATTGGGCGACAGCGGGAATTTATAAAAGTAGACAACGGTTGTATGACCTTTACGCTGAAAAGTCATACAATCATAATGAAGAATTTATTCTTTATGTTCGAAATTATTCGAAATTATTTAAGAAAGTTTGTTACGCGGCCAAGTCCTTAAATATTAAAAACAAGATTAAAAATAGTAGCAATAAAACTAAAATGACTTGGAAGATAATTGATAGTGAAACTGGAAGAGTCAGGGATCGCAATCAAGACATCGAACTATGTGTCGATAACACTATAATCAAATCTAACGAAGAGATAGCGATTGTTTTTGATAAGTACTTTTCTGACATTCCAATTTCGACTACAAAGTCTCTTCAATCATCTCCCGCCCTCGCTGAATCGCTGCTCAAAGATAATGTAAACGAGTGCAAGGTCAGTTTTACATTCCGACCCATTGGTGCCGACGATATAGTGAGGATATTTAGAACCATAGATATTAAGAACACTACCGATCTTTGGGGTATTTCTGTAAAAATAATTAGTAGCATAATTGATGTAATTGCTCCCCATCTAGCTATAATTTTCAACAATTGTATTAAAAGTGGCGAGTTTCCCGATCTAATGAAACATAGTAAAGTCATTCCATTATTTAAAGCAGGTAGTATGTCCGACCCCAGTAACTTTAGACCAATTTCCGTACTACCTACTTGTAGTAAAATATTTGAAAAAATTATATTAAATCAACTGGTAAGTCATTTTAACGTAAACAAATTATTACATAATAATCAGTTCGGTTTTACCAAGGGTCGCTCGACAGCCGATGCCGGTGTTGAGTTATATAGATATATAATTAAGGCTTGGGAGGAGTCGCATGACGCTTTAGGTGTTTTCTGCGACTTATCCAAAGCATTTGATTGTGTCCAACACGAGACCTTAATCGGGAAACTCCGCCATTATGGCATCAAGAATACCGCACTGAATCTTCTGACTTCCTATTTACACGGAAGAACTCAGAAGGTTGAAGTGAATGGTAAGAGGTCCTCTGGGTCGGCAGTAGATATGGGGGTACCACAGGGCTCAATTCTTGGCCCTTTCCTCTTTCTTGTTTATATAAATGATCTACCTTTCATGGTAGAGAGAAAACATCAGATAGTTTTGTTTGCTGATGACACGTCCTTGATTTTTAAAATCAAACGACAAATAACAAATTTTGACGATGTGAACAATGCTCTGTCTTCGATTGTCCATTGGTTTAGTATGAATAACCTTCTACTTAATGCAAAAAAGACAAAATGCATTAAATTTTGTGCAAAAAATTCAAGGATTATGGATACTAGACCAATTATAAACGGTGAGGAATTGAATCTGGATGATACAACTGTATTTCTCGGAATCACCATGGATTCAAAACTTCAGTGGTCCCCTCATATTAACGGATTGGCGAAGAGACTTAGTTCTGCAGCCTACGCGGTTAAAAAAATTCGCTCTCTAACTGATGTCGATACAGCTAGACTTGTTTATTTTAGTTACTTTCATAGCTTAATGACTTATGGCTTATTATTATGGGGTCATGCTGCTGATGTCGAAACTATTTTCATCCTGCAGAAGAGGGCTTTTCGTGCAATCTATAATTTTAAATGTAGGGAATCTCTTAGAGATAAATTCAAGGAAATTAATATACTTACCTTTCCCTCGCAATATATTTATGAAAATATTATGTATGTATACAAAAATAGTGATAAGTTTACTAGAATAGAACATACGCACAATGTTAATACACGGAACAAACGCAGGCTGCAATTTCCCCGTACTAGACTATCTAAAGTTAGTAATTCTTTTTTGGGGAAAGGGATACTCTTCTTTAATAAAATCCCAGAAGCTCTTTTATCACTGCCTTTCAATAAATTTAAGAAATGTATTAAAGAAAAGCTGTGTAAAAAGGCTTACTATAAAGTCAACGATTATCTAATTGATAAAAGGGCCTGGGACTAGTGCTAGACAGGCTACTTCTAATTAATTTGCGATATTTGTTATAAATAAGTGTTGTTTGATGATTTGCTGTTTTAAAAGAGTACCGAGAGTTTTTTACGCCGGCTTTTTCTCTCGGCCTACACCCTCTGTCTTCTTTGCCGATGAGTAGGGATGCCTTCAAATTTAATGACGTGGAATAAGTGATACATGTATCTTACGTTCCATAATAAACATATTTTATTTATTTTTTATTTTATTTAGAGATAAGCCCCCGTGGCCGAACCGGTGGAACTTTATTTATATTCAAAGTAGTAGATTTCTATTTATATCTATACAAAACTTCCCGGTTCGTTGTAATTACAATTGTGATAAATTAAATAACTAATAATATGTCCTATATTATAAATAAACATTTGAATTCTATCTCTAGACGTTATTACTTGTACGTTTTATACAGCCTGTGTTTCTACTTCAATGGAGAAGAAATATCAAAAATTGCGACACGATTGTTTACCTTTATCTTGCTTATTGGGATATCGAATCTTTTTACAAAAAATGAAGCCTTAATCTCAACCCATCTTTTATATGTTTTTAGCATACGGTACTGGATATATTTTAATTTAAAAAACAGAATCGTATTTATTATATAAGATACGTCGAAAAAATCAGAGGTCACCGTTCGATCACTCGATGTCAAATAAATGTTGACAAATTTTAGTATATTACAACTTGTACTCACTTCTTGTCCTTCCAGATTGCAGTTATTGCTGTTAAATCTCATCAACTTTACTGTTTTATCGTTCGATCCGGTCGCAAGTAGATCTCCAGCTGGACTCCAAGCGAGGCAGTAGATGCTGCCTTTGTGATGTTTCGTTCTCTTTAATAAAACCTGCGGCGCTGACGGAGTGCTTGTCTCCCTAAAACCATAATATAATGTATTGCCAACTACCAATGTTTGAAATAATCAATATTGAGAGGTTTTAATTTAATAATATAACTCTTTTTTGTTGCCCAACTAGAAGAAATGAATGCTTCCAAGTCAATTTGTCAAAATGGGACAGGAAACTCGAAACTGTGTTTTTTAATATCCCATTTTACTAATTAACCTCAAAATTATGTTCAAAATAATTTACATTTTACTACTATTCCCAAGACTTAAAAAAATTGTCAAATCTGCTAAAACTTTTTTCAGTAACTATCATTATTACATATCCAGTGTAAACTCTTTATAACGTCCTTTGTTATAAGGCCAAATCTCTATAACTTAAACATGCCACCCTCTGTTACGAATAAATATATTCATATTTAGACATGAACAACATTTTTATTATCAGATTACAAAACTAACGAAGTTTCTAAGAACGACACCTAAGGTCATAAAAAGCCTTCTTGCCTTTGTTATTGTTAATTGTATTAACACGTGTGCCATTAGTTTTAGATTACATTGCCTGTAGGAAATTTTGGTCTCAGTTACTAAACGCACCATTGTCACCTATCTATTATTTATATATATAAATTATTGTAATGGTTAAATTTTGTGTTTTTCTCTTTCCTCTCTATAATGAAGAAAATGCACGGTCCCTTGAAATTCGTTATAAAGAGTTTACACTGTATATTATAGTTTTGTATCGCATTATTATATAATTGAGGTATAAAATGCATCAACTAAATACAAATAGAAACAGTGATAATATACTGTCTTAACAAAAATGAAAAAAGAATATGCAAAGAAATGAATGACATTCAGTTCATTTCTAACATGTTATATTTTATTTACAGGCAACCGCACTGGTTTATTAAGGTTGAATTCGATATGAGAACTCCCGTATTTGGTGGAGGAAGCGTCTTTTCATTTTCATTAAAAGAAGATCTATCCGAACTGTGTCAACATTGACATGATGGCTTAGGTGGTAATATTTTATTTGTAAAAACATTTTCGTTTTAAACAAACCTTAAGTTCCGAAATGATACAAAAATCATCAGAGTTAGGTAAAGTACAAAGGATTAATGAATTCCGTAGTTAGCCATAAATCTGTCGATATCAACTATAAGATCTCCTTGTTAACTCATTGCAGGGTAAATATTGATATTGTAATAGATTTAACAGTAAAGTTCACATTTAAATTCCATTATTTGTCTATGGTCCTTGCGTGCATCACAATCGACATTTTCATCTAATATTTCCTAAATGCTGAACGGATCTGACATTATAATACCACGTTTAACTATTCTGATATAGACCACAAGCCCATGAACAAAAAATACCTGTGAAATGACCCAACCTGAATTACGCTTAGAAGGCTGTTACTATATCTGAAAATAGCTCTGAGCACTATGCCGTCATTTCTGAGCGGTACATGTGAGTACGTGAGTGAATGGACTTTCTCAGGTACAATGGGGGAATTTCGACTAATTATTAATGTACGGCTTTGTTATAAGTGTATAGATGATTAAAAATAAATGTCGAAAAACCTAGTGCCGTACAAAAGTGATGGTGCCGGAAGTCGGTGCAAATTTTTAATTCGACGACAGTTGCAGAAGCAATATAGGTCATTTATTACTGTACGGCATTTGTGTGATTCCTTTTGGACACATATACAGATACTTTACCCGTAAACGCCGTACATATTTCCAGCGGAGCGGTCGAAAGCCAAGGGTCGGAACCCTACCCCTACACCCATATACCCTAAGGTCATTGTAAAATGTACGGCAACATGTTCAAAATATTATTTAACACGGACAATAATGTTTTATAATTATGCCGTCCAAATATTATAGTTAATATTTGTGTAATTAAATATTTATCGAAATTTCAGGATTTACCAAGTTCTTACTGCTGTAAGATCAGAGAATAATGTACGGCAACTTGTTTTTTTACATAATGTTACTAAATATTACCGTTGTACATTATAGCCGTTCATTATAAATGGTAACAAATAAAAATATTATGATAAAAAATATATGAAATTTCCGAAATTTAGATGACTTTTCAAATGCTCCTAGAGTAATATGGGGAGTAATATTTTCAAAGATTATTGTTATTTTATATGTAACAAATATAAATAAACAAAAAAAACCAGATGCCGTACATTTTACTCCAGATTATTCTTTACAGCTGATAAAAACTTCGACGACGTTTGAGGTGTCCCTTAAGGTCATTAATAACTGTACATATCTGAGTATACTACCATAAGGCTGTAAAGTATATTTACAGCCTTATCGTACCAGCAGAGAGGTAAAGGAAAAATATTTTTAACAAAAATAAAAATATAATACAGGGCGTCCCAAAGTTATGAGACATGAAGGGAAAGTACCTTAAATATCGCAGATAGGGTATTTTACTAAAAGAAGACTTTATGTTATTTATAAAAGTTAGTAATTCTGCATTCAAAGATTTTTTAAAAACTACTTGCCTCGTCTGGAAATCGAACCGGCTTAAATTAAAAAAAAAAAACACCCCTACTTTTATGATGCCAATCGAAAGAATGGCCAAAACCTAATAACTTTTCTAAAGTAACAGACTCGTAGGGGATTTTTTTAGGCCGAATACGATAGATAATGTTTTTAATTTGATTAAAAAGATATATTCACGCTGTTCCTTTCTTTTAAAATACTATGTCACTTAAGAAGAGTTATTAGTTTTTGGCCATTCTTTCGATTGGCATCATAAAAGTAGGGGTGTTTTTTTTACATTTAAGTCGGTTCGATTCCCAGACGAGGCAAGTAATTTTAAAAAAATCTTTGAATGCAGAATTAATAACTTTTAAAAATAACATAAAGTCTTCTTTTAGTAAAATACCCTATCTACGATATTTAAGGTACTTTCCCTTCATTTCCCATAACTTTGGGACGCCATGTATTGGTAGGCGGTGGTAGCGGACTATCGAAAGTGTACGGCATTTATCTTTTATTGAAGATGGTCTAAAGTATTAATAACCTGTGTTATTGCCGTACAGATAAACGTCACCGGAAAATGACTCTTTTCTGAGGAAAGTAATTTACCCCATACACCTATGTGTTCCACAAAAAATGTACGGCATGCTGGAAAATATTATCTATTTGTGAAGTACTCTCAAGATTATTTAATTTTATGTTGTTTCATATCATCATCACCTATATGCTAATCAGACATATTATGTTGCGACCCTTGGCTTTCGACCGCTCCGCTGGGAATATGTACGGCGTTTACGGGTAAAGTATCTGTATATGTGTCCAAAAGGAATCACACAAATGCCGTACAGTAATAAATGACCTATATTGCTTCTGCAACTGTCGTCGAATTAAAAATTTGCACCGACTTCCGGCACCATCACTTTTGTACGGCACTAGGTTTTTCGACATTTATTTTTAATCATCTATACACATATAACAAAGCCGTACATTAATAATTAGTCGAAATTCCCCCATTGTACCTGAGAAAGTCCATTCACTCACGTACTCACATGTACCGCTCAGAAATGACGGCATAGTGCTCAGAGCTATTTTCAGATATAGTAACAGCCTTCTAAGCGTAATTCACGTTGGGTCATTTCACAGGTATTTTTTGTTCATGGGCTTGTGGTCTAATAGATTTATTGAAAATGTCAAAGTGGATTAAAATTGTAAAAGGCATTATAGGAAACTATAATTTATTTGGAGAGGAATACCTCACAGGTATTCTATATATACTCTATATATAGAAATGCCGTTGTAATTTTGATAAAATAACATACTACAAATAATACAGAAAATTAAAAAAAACATTAAACGTTAGACTCGCAAGATCTTAACAGTCTTAAACTTATATAAAAGCGTGCTCAGTGGAAAAAATGCATTGAAAAAGTCATTAGTAACAGATATTGATCTAGAAGTGAGATTTAATGTAGTTAGTCGAGCCTTTTAAATTCTGATTTCTTTCAAAGATGAGAAAGTGTGCTGTTCCATTAACTGTTATCTGATATTACGTAAACAATGTCACTCTACTGTCTATACCCGACATTTTATGTACTAAATTATCACTTATCTAACAGTGTACAATAGTTACACATTGTTATAATATTTTCTTGAACTTAATAAATATAATTTTGTAAGCCCACATGTATTGGACTTAACAAGAACAAGAACGAGATTAGAAATAAAAAATTGAAAAAGGATAAGATTAATTATTATATTCAGATTAAGATTTTAAGTAATATAGACTAAGTTAAGTATAAGTGGTGTAAAATTTGGAATATTCTATTATATTAATATCTATTAAATGTCTCCAATAATAAATATTTTTAGGCGATTTCATAGAATCACTTGTCTTTTGGATGTATATGGGATATACCTATTATATTTCGATCCAAGTATCAATAATTAAATCTACCATTAACGACCTACATCCTTTTGCCTTGTCTAAACGGCTAAAACAGGTCCTAATTTGGTAATTGTGTGTTACTAACGATAAAATAGTTTATTGCACTTTCCCATTTCTCATGATCAAACAATTAGTTCAAAGTCTTGTTTCCTAACTTCACAATATGACGTAAAGAATTAATTTAAAATACCCAAAATAAAAATACAAAGCTGTATATGTCGATAAAACAAAAAATGAAATACAAGAAAACAATAGAACATTCGCAGTAAAGTCTGGAATTTTTCTTTTCTAATGGCTACACTTAATAAATCATAAAGGCAATTCAAAGAGAAACTGTATCAAACAGCGTTAACTTTCACACTCATGCATACGGAAGTTAGAAGCATGACAAAAGTACCAATTTTGCGGAATCATGCTCTCATTCTGCAGTACCTTTTGTATTTGATTGAACTATAAATCTCTTACAACGTATCGATTATATAATATCAATACAACATGAGACATTTTTATGTTTTATTTAAGTAATATTTTATCAGAATTAATTTGCCAAGTCACACATACAATTATTAAAAGAAACCTATCAACTGCGTGTATGTTTAATATTTAAATGATTTAAATTTAAAAAAGAATTAAGGATTCATGTTTTTGGAGTAATACTAAAAAGTATACCTAAAAGAACAGATTTTTTTCTGATTAGGCTAAACCATAATATGAAAAATGTTAATTACGTAATTGTTATGTTAAGTTGTTAAAGTGAGTCAGTTCAAAAGAAACTTAAGGGCCTTATATTGTTACGAACAAGTTGCTTGTCGTTTTAACCAAGTGCTCGAACTTTAAACCAATGGGTTTTAGTTTTTTGGGTAACCGTACGGTGAAACCATCTCTTAGATCCAATCATCGTTGATTGGATCTAAGAGATGGTTTCACAAAAATTGAAGGATGCCTTTAAATAAAAAAAGTGACCCACTGAGAATAGAACCTTCAAAGCAAAGTACATTACAATGGTGAATAATTCTTTTGACGAGAATATGTAGGAACAATTATGTTCGTCAATTTAACTTAATGGTCTTTCAAAGACTTCTAAGAGGTCGTCTTTTAACGGAACAGTTCTTTGAGTGAACAATACTGACTCATCAGATACGTTTATAGAGGATGTTACTTAATGACTTCGTGAGCTGAACTTAAATGAAATTTGTCATATAGTTTCACGACATTCGGTCTCGACACATAATCCCGCTTACTTTTATTGCGAATATGAATGACCTCATTCTAAGCCCACACAGGTGAAATCGGTCATGACAGTTTTGAGAGAGCTGTAAACATTAATAGGGACAGCCATATTTTTGGAACTGTTTTATCGATTTGCTTCACCATAGGCAAGTCGGTAGCATATCAACAAATTATTTGTTTCACTGTGGATTAAGGATGTCGGTCTATTAGATACGTGAATTAGTTGTAATATGTGAAAATTGATTTTAATTTAGTTTCTGTCGAATGTTTATTTTAGTACAATTTTCCTACATTATTCCTGACATGTATACTTAAGAAATATTAGTAATAATTGTAAATGTAAGATGTTTAAATTTTTAATTAGTTAAGGTAGTATGTAATAAATCGATATACTTAAAATGTGCATTTCCTATTATATCTGTTCAAGCGGTAAAGCGCTATATATTGCCATCATGTTAGTAAAAATCGTAATACATATTGCTATTTCGTAATACGTACCATTAGCATGAATATCTCAGATGGCATCCGCTTTCTATTCTAACGCATGTTACACCAAATGATAAATGTATAGTTTACTAATGTTTGAATGAGTTGCATAATTAGTAACGTATAACGTTTTAAAGCTTCTATGAATTGAAAAACTATAAATTGTTTATTCCATTTTTGCAGTTTTAAATTGTTAAAAATGTAAGATACTAAATTGTTGACGCGTTGTGCAATTACGAAATACAAAAATTACTTTACTTTCTTTAGCCTCCAAAAGTTTCTTTCGCAATCGCAATCTATCACGGGCTTCTTGCGGCCAACTTCGACTTTATCACTTGGCAGGTTTTATATTCCATTTTGTAACACGTTCAATAATGTATTGAAATTTACATACAGATCAAGCGACAATAATTTATTAAGAAGTATAAAGTGTCAATTAGAACTTGCTGATAGAGGACAAATCTTTGTTTTTAATTTCTTTTATTATTATTAATTAACTATTTATGACTAACATAACTAAGAAGTCATGTGGAACATAGTAATGGTTGCAGCTCCTTACAAACATTGTGTAAAACAAAAAAACTTTAATTAAAAAGAGTGGCGGAGAGTTTATTGCCAGTTCTTCTCTTCTACGCGATTGATTTGAGAACTGGCTATATGAATAAACGATTTTGACATTGACTTTGTTGGGATTAGGGCAGTATAAAATATGGTTTTCAATATATAAACTTATAACCATACCGCAATGGAAAGTTAAAATTCACTCGGCTAGAATGACACCGCGCATTGCGAGCCATATAAAATTGTGGAAAGTGTCAACATAGAATTCAGTTAATTGAGTTTACACAGCTTCCATGATTTAGATGTAATTCCGTATTCCAGCCCCGTATGAAGACCGAAATAAACAAATTTAATTCGAGATTTCAAGCTTGAGCGTGCATACGTTATACACTCGTATTAATTTGAACTCTCGCTAATAATTACCAATATTGGTTTAATAACAGTGAATACATGATAGCATTAGTACTAATATTAATGCATTGTACTTGAGTTAACCGTTTATGACTCTTAAGAGATATTTGACTCCGAAGTGAAATGTAAACTAAGAATAATATTCAGCCAAAGCTCTCATTGTATTTCAATAAAATTTATTCGCTCGTGTCGAACAATCGCATTCAGAATAACAAACGCTCAATACATGAACAAATTTTGTTTGCAGGCCGTTGACTCAGCTCGTAATTGATTGATTACATTTAAATATATCACGTTTGTTGCCTTTTAAATTAAAAAAAGATATATCTCTTATATAATATCACGTATAGTATTCGGACATAATCTAAGAAAGTACTTATTGTAATTAAATGTTACTTTGTTTTCGTAACCAATCGTTTTACGGGATTTCCTTTATCAATTTGAAAAAGGAATTCCCGTAAACGCCTATCATGTAGTATCAATAAGCGTATATACTTGCGTGACTCAGTGTTGTATGAATCTAAAGAATTCGAAAGTTTACAAACGAATTAGCCAGCATGGGAGCATGTTTAGGAAGATAATTCTAAAGCGATGGCATGCCCAGTCATCAACAGAATGATCAAGTCTTGATTGTCGTTACTGGGGTCTGCTCATTCAACAATGCACTTGATGAGCGAATTAAATGTTAATAAAAAATATCTAGATAAAACTGTTATGAACTACTAAATTGATTATAGAAGGGAAATTTGACCTTGATTTTTGCATAAATATTTATCAATTTAAGCTTCATAGACTAAAACTATTGCATAGAAATGATAAACCTTTTTTAAGTCAGCAAATCTCGTTTGAAGCGATTTTCCAAGGACTTCCAAAAACACGGAACACGAGAAAGCGTTAACTAATTATCCTCACCAAGGTCATGGTTTCAAATTTAAGCCACGCTATTATTCTAGTGATATGTTTGTACGAGGTGTAATATGTTCACATTGTAAAAATGTGCTTAGTGTAGTGCCAACTCTCCGTAAAAGCCTTGTTAACGGATAGTAATAGCACTTACGTAATGGTGTTAAAATTACAGTTGTATTGCGAAGTGTATTATCGTAAAAAATATATATTTTTACTAGCAGACCGGCCAAGCGTTGCTGTGGCTAAGGTTTTAGTCATGTTACATAACCTATTCAAGGGAAACGGTAGGAGAACACCAGTCATGGGGTCCACCATGCTGTTTTGGTGGTAATGCCATTAAATTGTACTTATTTGAAATGTTGGTACTTTCAACACAGCGCCATCTGTTAGAATTGTGACAATCAAATAATAAACAAATATTTTGCAATAAAATAATATTGCAGGTACAAATTGAGATGTGAGCTATCCTATCTTTTAAGTTAGATCAAACTGCACACGGTGTGCCAATTTGATTCAAATCGGTTCGGTAGTTTAGTCCATAGCGGACAAACAACGTGACACGTAATTTATATATATTAAGATATAATGCGTCTTGACTTCGCCCAAAACATAACTTGTTATCGGAGTTTTTATGAATAAGGGTTTTTATAATATCCCTTATTCTTAAAAAAACTCTAATTATTTTCATCAGCAAACCAAATTTCATAGAAAGCTACGAAAGAGTTTATTTGTTAAAAAAAACAATTAAATTTATTGGGTGACGGCTTAATAATTTAAATAACTAATAGTTGAGTCACCGAACGTTTTGTTTGAATTTAAAATCAATACAATTGAAAACTGAAGTATTGTAATAACAACCTTTCAACCGTTTAATAACATTATTTTCTTTTCATTTTATAATAGGCCACGTAATAGTTTTCCTTGAGGAACTAAGTACTACCTGACAAACTCCTAATGCTAGACTTGTAATGTTCTAGGTATGTCAATCTATGGGACTGGAAAATTGCATACAAATAAGAACGGTAATTTTATTAAACTATAAATAAAACTGAGTTGATGGTTTAAAGAAATATCAAGTTGTACAATGTGTCGGCCATTTCTGTTTCTGAATTTATTTCACCTTTCTGTTTATTAATACATATAAGCTGGTTGGTACATGATTAAAAGAAGCTCAAGGCAGATGTCAGCTTTCGCATGGATTTATGGTGAACTATTGAAAAGAATGGCTTAAGTAACTGTGAACTCTCAATAAAGGACTCCAAGTAATAGTTCACACATTAGAAAGCGTTTACAAAGTATTACGTTAGCAGAGATTTAATATAAAAATACGCGTAGGTATAAAAATATATGAGGTCATCGAATAAATGGCCTTTTTACAAAAATTTAATAAAAGAAATTAGCGCGGTTGTGAATTTTGTAAGGTGAACAACCAAGTAAAACCAGGGTCGTTACGTCGCTTAAGGTCACTTCGTAACTCGACACTATAGCGAGATTATCCAGTTACATTTTACACTGAGATATATGTATAAATTTTGTATGCTAACAGCCCTATATAAAATTAAATTCAACCATATTATTGCACACAGGTTAGTGGGAACTACACTGCCGCCTGTCAAAATCCGGACCACATGACAGTTGGGAGATTTATGGCCTACATGAATTGTTACTATAGTTTTTAGTTTTACAATTTAGTAAAGATATAAGTAATAACAATTGGAAAATAAATTTCGTTGTTGTTATACCAATCGTTTGATAAATTAATGATATAGATAGATATCATCATTATGATTAATATTATCCCATAAAGTTCATGTACTTAGCTCGTCAGTTGGTACTAACTTATCTCTGAATATTGGGCATAGGCGAATATCCTAAAAGGTATATAAATAATCATATCCTTATTTTATTTTTATTATTTAATGAATGTAATATTTGATTAGATGCCTTTTAGCTTAAGCTTATATCTATATAAGAAGTAATTGAATTTTAGTCTTACACTGTGATACTCCGTAAATATAAATCAAATTTCAACAATTCATGTAGGCTTTGTAGACTCAGCTTCAATATTTTAATCAATAATTTTTCAAGTTAATACAATCTTACATTGTTTACAAATAATAAATGAAATTATTGAATCGATAATGTAATCGAAATTCAAATCTGAAGTACATTTAACACCTATTATAAATGTTAATTACTGACATGCAATTCATAAAGTTTCTTCAAATCAATTTATGTTCGTTATTTAATTTAATGTAAAATACCAAATAATTTGAGCCTGCAGGACTAGCCTTTTAGAAAACATGTAAGGTTCATAAGATAATACATTGATGAATTACGTAAATCAATAATTTAATATGAAATAAAACTTACATATATATATATATATATATACGTAGTTTGCTGTCGACAATATATTCGGGATTAGTCATAAAACGTTTCATGGAAATCTGTTCATTTTGTTAACATAACCGGCACAGTAGTAATTGACATACATGTATACACTATAAATCTTCACTGAGTAAAATGCACATATTGGTCTTTTGTAATAAATCGGAACTCTCGTATAATGCATTCAGAGCTCGAAGAATAAATACAAAATACAATGAAAGAGTTTATAGACCAGGACACTGCAAATAAGAAATGCATTGAGGAAGGCTTTGAGCATAATCTGAAGTATTATCTGCACAATACAGAAAGGGATTTGTGGATGAATAATACTAGAACGTTATACGAATCCCGAGATTGTTAGTTATTCCTGTTTTTTCTAACCATATCTATTTAAAAATCCTTTAACTTTATTGCTAACATAATAAAACACGCGATAAAAAATATATAGGCTACAGTTTATAAAAATTACGTGCGTCAACTTGGTCGCTAACTAAAATGTGTGTTTATATGTGCCACGGTTGGATTTTCTTCCAGGTAATACGTGTTCATTGAAATAGATTGCAACTGTTTTCATTACAGACGCAGTGAGGCTTGACTGGCTTTTGTTTGGATAATCAATTATTGAATTTGCATTACTAATTATATCTTTTTATCCGGTTTTCCGGTTATTATGTACACTTGACTGCGGTCAGATTTTGTAGTTTTTAAATTCATCATTAAAAACTATGGCATACTACGCCGAGTGTTAGAACTTTAACACGTCATTTTAATATGTATATTTCAATTTCCAGCCTTATTTTTTCGTATAATGTTATTTTTATGTGCAGGTTAGATATATTTAACAAAGTTTAATTTGGAAATGTAAAATAATTTAATTTTTTGTCAATCGACTCCGAAAAGTCTACTCGAATAAAATAAATTATTATCTGTAGCTGTCACTATCAGTTGTCACTTACTAAATAAAAACCAACCAACCATTATTATTGCGCAAACGAAGTATATAAACTTACTTGACATCATCAATCTTCGGGTATGTGCATATCCTCAGGGTTTTCGTATTAGATCCGACAGCGTAAAGCTTTCCGTTTGGATGGAACTCGGCACACCTCACAGCCTGAAGATCCTCCAATACCGTGACAGGCTTGAACATAGGTCTCGATCCATTTGTTTCAGACACGGCGTTTGGTCCGGACAATGGAGCAGTTTGAAGGCCGCCATTTCTATTCTGCGCCTAAATAGAAAATAACACCTTTTAAACGATATTTAAATAATGTAAGTAATGAAATCATGCGATTTTATTTAAAACCTATCATTTTTTATTGACTTTTTGAGCTAACAGTTTAAACACATTACGTTTGAAATTTATTAATAAACACGTATACAGTTTATTAGTCGTAAAAAATATCGACTTTTCAAATATGGTACCAAGAAGGGGTTTTACTCAAAATACTATTTATTATAAAATCACGCAAAGCACTTTTAGGTATAAAATCGTAAAAGGACATAATATAATAAAATAATAGAAAAACAAGAGTGGTTTATAGATACATATCCATAACTTCTTTGTAGAAGTGTTTATTAGCAAAGAGCTCTCCTACAGCACGTAGACTCCACTTATGTTTCACTATGTATATGTAAGATATGTCATAACTTACACTTATTTACAATTGTCTTTCTTTGAGTTATTGTTTATTAGTTCACACACTTTCTTTAACCTACCAAAGGTAAGTTAATGTTCAATTCTCATTCCTATCGGTGTTTCTGATTGTGTTTTGAGAGAGGAAACAATTATTCCAGTACTTATATAAATGCTATATATATATATATAATAAATTCACATATTTCGGTACGCAAATCTAGTAAGGTAAGTAAAAACTATACTAAATGGGTATTAACCCATTTATTAATATTATATGTGAATATAAAGAAATATATTGTATGTATATTCGAAATCAACTTTAGTTATAAACATATTATGTTATAATTATTTAAAATATTTATTTTATCTTTTCAACAAGATTTGTTATTGTTACTTTTTAAAAGAATTTATAGTTAAAGTAAAGTAACGTGGATATACGTGGCAGCTACTAATTATTATTATATATGTACATAATATTATATACTAGGCACGAATACTTCGGAAAACACGATAGACTGATTAAAAGTACCAAGTCCTTTTGCATTAACTTTCAAACTACAATAAATATTCACTATATTCACATTATAGTTCCGAAAAACACACGAAAATAAATAATCTTTTACCAAAAAATTATTAAAATGATTTTCAAAATAACAGTTTGGCTTTGGTTACTCACAATCCATTGCAACTGTACTGGTCAAATTTTGTAACAAAAAAATAGATTAGCCGCTGACGTCATCAAATGAAAGTAGGAAATTCATCCGAAATACATAGCTACCTCGCTCTCTAAGCCCACCGAGCATGAACTTGTATGCATAATTTGACATTTACGCTTTATAATAGGGTACAGACCGAAGCTATCTAGAACATTGTAATATAGCCCTTCACCATATCGAAAACAATGACGTATTGTATAGAATGTGTGTTGTCCCCTATTCGATCACGTTTATTGTATTTGGTACGACTATCTACAACTTACTAAAAAAACATAAATATAGAATTCTACTAGGAAGCTTCGTCTACTGCGTTTACTGTGTCAGTAGTGCGAGGTAGGTGTTCGAAATAATTATGTTATGACAACTGTTTAATCAAAGTAATTTGCGTCATAAAGTTATGACAAATTTCTATTGAATGTTTCCTTATGAGTCTCGTGTACGACTATTACTAGTACTATTCGAATTTTTTTGGATTATAATGAATAAAAATATTAATTGAAACAGCTTCTTCAACTTTGTTAGATCCTAGCATCAGATCCCTGTATCTGTTTCATGATCATTTGTCAATCTAATAGGCAAGTAGGTGATCAGCCTCCTGTGTTTGTACACAGCCGGGGATCGAGAGTAGCACGCTGATGCCATTAGGCTAATACTGCACACAATACACCATTAGACGTTCGATATAAGATCTAGCAATTTTAGTTTCTTTACGAATTTATTTAACTTGATGTTGGCCGCAATCCTTTCTTCCGAAAATAACGTTAATAAAAAGGTCGTTGCCACAAAGGAATCAAAAAAGCTTAATCGGCGCGCGACTCAAATACCTTTTTTGATACATGACTAATCCATGTAGGCTGTAACCCTTCTAACGTATATGTTATGAAATGTACCGTTAAAAAGACTAATTTCCAACAATACTGTCGATTTTCCATCGCTATTTATATGTTACTAGCAGACCGGCCAAGCGTTGCTATGGCTAAGGTTTTTGTTATATTAAATAGTAGTAAACTATTCAAGGGAAACGGTAGGAGAACTTATGTGAAAGGTAGATAGCTTATGTGAAACGTTGGTACTTTTAACACAGCGCCATCTGTTAGAATTGTATCAAATAATAAACAAATATTTGCAATCAAATAATATGGCGGGTATAAATTGAGATGTAAGCTATCCTATCTTTTAAGTAAGATCAAACTGCACACGGTGTGCAAATTTGATTGATATCGGTTCGGTAGTTTAGGAGTCCATAGCGGACAAACAACGTGACACGTAATTTATATATATTAAGATAACAATGCTTCACGACGTCGTATGTTCGTAATTATACTGATTAACATATTCAAATTTTGCAACGTATTTTAAAGCGATTTTCATCAATATATGCCGAATCAACGCTTAATATAACTTTCAAAGACGAAACTTAGCGCGAAGTATGACTTCTGTAAGTCAAACGAGTCTAAGGGATTTCGTACAAACAAAACTTCTCTTTTTCCTTCCTTTAAATTTACGCTATTTTCGTCAAGTATATACGGAAAAACGATAGTTTTGAAGTATCAACTTTCCATATAATTTGTATAGTTTACGATTCGGACAAGCATTCTATTCGGACGATGTTCTTGTTTCCGTTTAGTTTCAAATACGTCCACGAAGCTGTTTCTAAGTTTTCATACAAAAATGTATCGTTACTCTTCTATTCTAACAGATATTTGATTTTACGTATTATTGTGCTAAGGTCTGTGACCAAAAATACCTTCTAAAAACACTCCTCAACCATGAGTTTGTCAAGTATTAAAACGCTTTAACATTTTCCATACAAATATACTAACGACGTTTAATAACTCATGATAGCGCTACAGGTCGCTCTTCGTACGAGAACCCGGACGTAATTTACGAGCAGTTACACTGTAATTGTCGAATTATCTATTACAGCCTTAGAGAATAAAAGTTCTTATATACGCGTAAGGAAGCCAATTAAGCGAATTATTATCAATTACGAAACCAAAAGAGGACAAGGCGAATGTTATCAATGGATATGATACGAGTCTTGTTACTCAACGAAAATGTAATTCAAAGAGAGAGAGAATATTTAATTATGGCTTAGCTAAAAAATAAATTATTATACAAATATACAGATTACTAAAACTTCTTCAATGTTTAATTAAGTATATAATAATTATAGTTAATCATTGTACCGTAAATGAGAATTGCCATATGATACAAATCTCCACATTGTAAAACGCATTGAAGCGCAAATTATAATAAACAAGATATGAATAGATCGTTTGATTTGTTTAAGAAATATCATTACATAGACAAATGTAACAAATTCTATAGACATATTGTTTATATTAAATATTATTATAAACAATATGTCTATAGAATTTGTGAATATTTTATAAATATTGTGCTAAGTTAAATTATGTTGCGAAGACTATCCATGATATATTACATATAAATTTTAACTAACTTCTAACCTTCTTTAATATACGTATATACAACTCCTTTTTATCTATATGTATTAACAATTAAAAAGGGTAATGGTTGTATGAAATCCTGTGGCCCGATTTATATCTTCTATCCAAGTAAAGTAATTGCATAGAAGATATAAAGACATGGTCTGATAAATGTCTAGTAAGAGATGTACCACTTGGGATATCACTATATTCCTGCTCGTAAAATATTCAGCCTGCATTTTAGGAATAATTACAAAATGCTTGGCTATCATAAAACAGACGAGTATACGACCGGTTATAAAAATGCCAACTTACGTATCCAAGATGCGAAAGTAAATATTATGCGCACTAAATTGAAATTATAGTCAGAACAGACTGATTACTAAAAACGTCGGCCGCATAAAACCGCGTAGTCATATCGCATTCGCCGATTAGGTAATACTCGATTTTACATAGAAAGCCAATATTACGGTAACCGTTTGGAACATTATGCAAAATCACTTTCTTTTCGATGGCAGTTAGAAAACATAATCGCTCGTTTTTTATTCGTGTAGCCGATATATGTATTTATTCTGTATTAATTACGTAAAAAGTAATTTATTGCTTATTACCGTTATTCTTTAGGCTATTAATCTTCTTAAGCATTACGTAACACGATCTCGAACTTTTCCACAAAACTTAGCTCCGTCTATTCAACGTCACGTCAGTCTAACATAATAGTGTTATACCACGTTCATAATCATTGTATTACATCATGCCATATTAACCTAAAAGTATTCTGATGAAACAATATATTAAGCATAATAGAATTCACATTCGCATTGCCAAAATTAGTAATTATTTACCCTAAATTCGTGTTTGAAATACCTAAAATTCACGCCATTAAACGTAGAGATGAAAGATATGACGCGTAATTCATCAGATAACACAGTGAAAACCGTAATGTATAAAATAAAAAATAAAGCCTATACTAAGCATCCGTTACAATATGCGCTCAGGATGGTGTCGCGGTTCACTGGAGCTGAACGGATCTTGACAGCACCATTGCTTCCAACGATTTCCCATAACAAAGCTATAATCACTGTAGAAAATTATCAAAGTTCCAACCCAAAGAAGCAAGAAATGTTGCCACAACTTCGCATTTACGCACAGCATCTGAATTTCGCTTAGCGTAACATAATCACATAAAGGTAGGTACTAGAAAGTGCGCATAAGTAGCACACACACATCATGAAAACATTAAAACATTAAAACAGAACTAAGGCAACAGAAAGAACAGTATTTAATAAAATAAGTCATCTCACAATGACCCGTTGCCTTAGAAAGTCGTGCAATTACCTGCAAGCCGGTGATGCGTTTGGGTGGCAGCACTTGTGGAGACTTTTCCGCGAGGTTTTCCATTGAATGACGAGTTAGAAAATTTTGTTTTTGAAATGTAGCATTCATTTTGTACGCGCTACGGCTAAATTTCGTAGCGGGAGCAACGATACGATTTCCATTTTCATCGTCATCCTCCCATTCGGTGACAACTTCAGTGCGGACATCTTCTAAAGACCGTGATCTGCTGCAGGGACATGCGGGCGAAGTAGCTTTTGGATTGCGTAATTGTCGGGGTCTATCCCTGTTGAGGTACAAGTCAGCAGTGTTGCTTGGAGTCGGCGCACCCGCTGATCGGTAGCTGGGTGATAAGAAATAGTAGTCTCTTGACTTATTACTATATGCACTCATCGCGGAAAATTCGGAATACGTAGAAGCCTTTGACGACGAAGTCTTAAAGTTTCGCGTCTCCATTGGATCGGGTGGGCGGAAATAAAAATTAGGTTGCACTTGCCGGGAAAGCGGCCAGGGCCTGAAAGGTGGCACGTCCATATATTGCGGCGGTTTTGACTTCATTTTGATCGCGATAGAGCATCCGAGCGCGGTAATAGCGGTTCCGTGCGGATGTTGCTGTGAAAACTACGCTACTGTTGTAGTGTACGGCGAATGGAGCACGCTGTGCCCACTACTAGCGAGCCGCGGGTTCGACAGAGACAGGGATAGAGAAAGGCATATAAGCTTTCCGCTTGATCCGTAGAACGCCAACGTAAGTGAAAGGGGTGGCACACGCGCCATAGTTGCCTATGCGTTAATAGCGCATACGCAGGTTATTTATTATATTCACGGCATTTTGACTGGTGATTGCTATTCTTAAGAAAGAAATACTTTTAATATTATTAACTAAACGCACAACTAAACATAGACTAAAAATTGTAGCGTGCATGTATATTTGATTAATCAATTCACGGCTTTTCGAATCAACCATCGACTGTCACGCCCACGTAAAACTTTCGCTTCTTTCTTACGCCTGATTAAGCCAAGAAACAAACGTCCATATTATTTTGTCATCTCGACTTATTGAAGCAGATAAAATAGTGATTAACGACACAAATATTAGATCACCCACGTAGGACTTGGAATAATGCAAGAAAATTCTAACATTTAATTAGTCTCCATATATGTAACGGATGAACCCAAGGTTCCACCATATATAGTTCCCATAATAAACAAGTTTATGTCAGATGAAACTCATCATAAACTCGAGCAGCCCACGCGAGAAAAATGAATCAATAATTACGACCACAATATACATTGTAATGAATAAACAAGGACAAATACTTGAAGGAAAAAACAATTGAACGATTCTGCAATTGTTATTATTAGCGATGACTAGATATTCCGACTTCAAGTAAACTATTATTAATGTGAAGTAAATTAGCAAACCATTATAAGTAGAGTACAGTATGGATCCATACTGTAGTGACTAACATTTGAGTACGAATGCCCTGAATGGATAAGGAGCTGCTAGGATCGCCTCAATAACGATAAACCTCCACAGATAGATATTTTTTATAAAATAGTAAGAGAAAACGTATATGTTAAGTTTCAAGAATAATGAAACAGTCTTGATACCACTGGTCGATATGGAAAATTTATAGTTGGCAAATAAATAGTTGGACAAATAACTCTTTACTCTATCTTACAATTACTCTTTTATTTTCAAAAAATATAAGATAATGTTAAGACACACTATTAATACTGAATATGTTTCTTAATAGCAACATAAGAGCGTCCTCTAAATTATTTGCTGTATCTTTCATTCGATCAATACAAAAATAAATTGTTTTACCCCTATACAAAAGCTAATATCGTTTAAAACAATTCCTGTTCCGTATTCATATAATGGTTAATTTCTAAGCAGTTCAACTTATAGTATAGTTACGATAATTTATATAATATACTAGCTGGCCTGGCGAACATCGTACCGCCTAACAGTTGATTCTTTATTTTTTTTTTAAATCTAGCTTGTAAGATAAAAAAAAGAAAGTTGATAAGACAACAATACATTATGTCAAAATATAAAAATTTACCTTCCCGAAACCCCTCCACTAACATTTGAACTTTATGATATGGTATTAAAGTTCAAATTGACTTTTAAGTATTATTACGAATATTTTGTATGGGAATATAGAAAAGTGTTGTTTTTAGACTTTTTCACTCAACTTTTTTTATTTTTCTCTACGTAAGAACCATCCTCGTACTTCAAGGAACATTATTTTTAAAAAATCAGACAAATCGGTCAAGCCGTTTTCATGTTATGTCGTGACAACGGAAAACGGGTTTCATTTTTATATATATAGATTAATAATATATATTTATATTTTATATATTTAATAATATAATTTATATAATTAGAAAACATATACAGAGTAAAGATCAATATTTATAAAAAATATGTTGGAGGTTGTATGCTGTCAAAAACTACGAAAAAATTTGTGAAAAAATTTTTTTTCATCAGAAGAGTTGTTTGGTAAAACGATAATCTCAAAACAAAAATACAGGTAGGAAATGAATTTTTATCGTGGATAATTAAAAGAGGCCACGGTGCACATCTATTCCATCCTTCGTCATATATATTATGTTAGATAACAAAATGTAACACACAATAATCAGACAGTATGTAAAAATAAAGTAATAAAAATTTATACTCCTATAAAACACCAATAGATTTGTAAAATTACATCATAACTGATACTGACTCATAGTTTACCAAAAAAAACCTTACACGAAGAATGTCGACTGTAAACATTGACACATTATCATTTGTTATCTCCGGTTTATTAATTACTATTATAATATTAGGTATTTATGAAAATGTCTTTACTTCTTATGCGACAACATTCCTTCGCTATTATCTTTTAAATAACGTTATATTTATACAGTGTAAAGTCTTTATAACGCCATTTGTTATAACGAAAATCTCTCTATAATGTAAAACTGAGTTAAATTTATTTGGTTTAACCCAATACCCATACATTAAATCTTCACTCCCTATAACGACGCCTCTCTATAACGAATAAATCAGCTCGGTCCCTTGAAATTCGTTATAAAGAGTTTCCACTGTAATTACAACATGTCAGAGCTTCAAGACGCATACGGGAGTCTCTATGAGCGCTATGTTTCGTCTCTGAATTTTACACTCAAAACTTAAAATAAAAATCCATATATTTCTCAAATCTCTTTCGAATATTCACGAACCTATGATCATCGATTAACCGAAGAATATTTGACTGTATGCGTATCGTTATCTGTGATATAAATTAAATACGTTTTTGATTAAGGGAGGACAAGGAACGGTGGAATATTCTCGTTTCGGAGCCCAAGGCACACTTTGAGTCGCAGAGTCAGAAGAGTGTTAGAGTGTGTGTGTATAAACACGGTACTGCCTAATCCAACACGCATAATTTTTTTAATTGTACCGGATTTTCTGGAGGATAATATTGTGTGCTCTTTGATCTTAATGTCTCATACACACTACTGTTAACGCAAACCTATAAATATATTCATAGTAACCACATTATTTACATCCCGCCTTAATATTGATAAATACGTTATAACAAAAAAAAACCACAGAAATTTCATTACTTTTCGAGCATTAAAACTTCACGAGTTAGACATTTCCGTTTTTTTGACGTTCATAAGTGTACATTGTGTTACCTAAATGAATAAATGATTTTGACTTGACTTGACTAGAAATTCGAGAAAACAAAACGAAGACTTGTGTTATCAAAAAGCCTTGTATATATTTATATACAAGGCTTTTTTATTTAAAAGTGACAAAACAATCTTTCATTGAAGCACGACTAGGAATAAGATCGTGTTGTATATCTTTATTTATACAAATTCATAATGAATATACTATGTATATGTAAAATCTCATTAAAGTCTATTATAAATAAATTTATTTCAATTACCTTTAACAAAGGCAAGTAATCTGATTGAACACAGACACGGGTATGGATTTATAGCTAACTAAATTTCATTCGACCCAAAACTAAGTTATGTTTATATTCAGATATTAATTGTATCATTGTTACGAAGCTAATATTACCTCGTTCCTAAGCTGATAATAAACATCATTAATTAATACCCAGACTGTGACAGAAGGCTTCAGGTAATACGATACATGGCGTGAAGGATTCGTTTATGAACGTTGAATAAACGTAGAATACTTTATTACTTCAATACTGCAGATATATTTTATATTAAAAACGATCAGTGCCTTCTAACCTGACTACTACAGCCAAAGGACGCAACGAGGACCACATTTGTTGTTAAATTGTCAATTGTCCAAATATTAAAAATCCTATACTTTTATTTACTGTAGACATAGATGACGTTATAAGGACAACGCGTAATACTATTCCTATTTATTAAATAATCAAATTCAAACTACGCCATGGCCTGATTAAATATTATCTATCACTAACAATAGTTGTAAGATAACATAATGGTAACTGTTATATGGAATCAATGTCAAACGTTATAAATTCTGAACAGATTGTTAAGCAACATGTAAAAAAACTAAGATACAAAAAGAATTTATATGATGAAAGGCGTATCTAAGAGAACCTCACATTTAAGACGATTTGAACCCTACTTATACTCATTTTGACATGTCACGGAGCTTTTGTAAGCTTGTTCTTATATTCGCATTAAAGCCAACTACTGAAAGGTCACATGATTGCTTCAGAATATAAACTTATAAATAAATTTGCGTCGATTGTTCAATCGATATTGATCAGATGCGTTGCTTTTGAATGGTAATTGAACTATATTCGATAAGTACCTAACGACTTGAAGGACGTTTGTAGTGATAACATCGCACTTAATCAATGAGTCTATCGTTATAAACCATTTACTGGTAATTAGCCGTTATTGACGATTCGTTAGAAAACAATCCGTCGGTTAGTTGTGACTGTTAGTCGCCAGTCGCCATTTATATGTCCATGTAAGGGTGTGTAGGTCGCGACGAACCACTCGGGCTGCTAGAGACCAAGCCATTTAAAGTTACCTTGCTCATAACTCGATGTTATCGAAATTTTATTACGTAAGTTCTTTTTTTTTCCAATTGTTTGTTATTAATATAAAAGTTAAATAAATCTAAGATACTTAGAGTCGTCAATTTAAAATGTACTTTCCCTTCTTTATTATTATTACATTAATTACCACGCATTATGCTTTTCCTCACGTTTATTTGCGTAATAGGTAAACGAGTCGTGTAAAAATGCAGTTTCTCTTTAAAATTCTTTCATGCTTATTGAAGATAAACTAAAAATTAAAAAGTAGTTCACGTATAACTAGAACATAAATCGTGAATGCTACAGCCATAGTTGAAAAAATTTAATTGCACGAAATATTGCAATGCATTCGAGATAAACATTCTTTAATTGAACCCATTACAGAGGGGAGGTTTGTTCTCATAACTAACGGTATTTATTACTTCCTCTCTCCACTTCAGTCCATTTTTTAATCATATTAATGATAAGTTATATTTAAGCATATTTGGTCGAATAAATATCGCAAAGCACATTTTTTTAACCCTATTTAAAAACATTGTTATCAGGAACAAAAAGACTGTTTAACAAATACCTTGTTATTTTTATAAGACAGACTCTCATCATGGGGTAATGGAGATTCCGTACGATGCCGATCCGACTCCCATCCAATGTGCCAAATATCCAAGGAATCCGATGAAGATTTTTTTGTATCAATCGAACTCTTTCTTGATAAGGAACTTGTAGAGCCCACGTAATCTCGTTTCATATCCCTTATATTGCTGGTGAGCGAGTCACGCCTGTTATAATTAACAACGTTGCACCGAGAGAGATTTGGGAACGATCCCATCGAATGCCTTTTAGAGTTCGGCTTCTGTGTAGGACTCGGAGTATCTCTCCTTGGTGGAGTCTGTGATGGACTGTATCGGTCACGCCGAAGTATACTGGGGAAAGTAGACGGATGTTCTAACTCCCTCACAGGAGACGGCGTTAATCCGACTGAACCCCTACGCCTGTCACCAAATAATTTGTTAATAATAATTTAAAAAATATAACGACCACTTCATTTCGTATACAGACCTTATTATAAGTCCATTCGTAGGAGATATACAATCCCTATAATACCCTGGTGTTGATTCCCTACTGTGTAGGTATAGTGACGATCTGTACGGAGTACTGCAGCGACCATGCACGTCACAGTGGGGGTCGTGCTCTATAGTTGAGCTCACTAATGGAGAATGACGTCCCTCACCCTCTAGAGTCATGGTTCCGAACATCGAATCCAGCTGCCGCATAGCAAGAGCCTTTTTCACAGCTGTCATTTTCACTTATCTTATTTATTCCTCTTCGTGTTAATTTCATTCACCCGGTTAATCACAATATCGTTATTTGAACGTTGTAGTAAATAATAAATTAAGAAATAGGTATGTCCTCTAAGTATGCCGCGCCGCGACTGGACTGATCGGACGGCATTGTGCGCAGAACGCTTACCGATGACTCACGGCGGCATGCGCTCGCGCAAGTCTACGTTTATCAATGTCCTACAATTATACTGTACATATATGCAAATATAGGTGACAAGCAGGTAAATAATAGACAAACACCGTGTTATTATTTATTAAAAAACTTAGCGTGTAGGCGCGACTTCAAGTTCAGACGAAGGTTGCTTGTCACGTCTTCAATAAACACAAATGTTGCGGTTGTTATTGACATATCATTTGTCATTAAAACGTTGGCCATAAAATAATACAACATTAATTAATAAACCTACGCTTAATGATTAAAATTCAAAAGGCATTACGCACGACGGGAGCTCTTTGAACTAACGTTAAGGTGTTAATCTAACGATTCTATCGGCAATTTAATTATCTTCATTCACTTAATGCAGCTCTAATAATTTTATAGATTACCAAAAAAACTGGTTTAAAGTTATAAAGATAATTAGTTGAGAAGTTTATTTCGAATATAAACTTTTAAAGCAAATATAATTAATACTTTCATATCAGCTGTCCTTGAAAACATCTGAACAGCTGCATCATCAAAGGATTACATTGTATAAAGCTACATTAAGTTCAAGTAGCAAGAGTTTAAAGAGTCTCATTCATGGTTAAGATGTATGATTATTTCAAAAGATGGTTCAGTATTTAAAGCTCATGGTATTAAAACTGTTTCAGATAGATGACAACAGCGCAGTACTTACTGATATAATATGTAAAATGATTTACACCACGAGGGTAAGTGTAAAGTTTGAAATTCGGTTTTGAATTTTTTAATAAATATAGCATAAAACGTCGACAATGGAATTTAAAAACTCCATTCTCTAAACAAATGTATGCGGAGGTAAGGTTTTGGAAGACTAACGAAATTAAAAATCATATTTCGATGTAACAACCGATTTCATTATACACACATGTAACTACGTACAATGTTGACATCATATTTAAAAATATCTGAATAATTTGAACGGAGACTTGCACAAGTCATATGTTTATTAATTTGGCGCGTTGTTTACCCAGTTAATACTATAAACATACCTAATTGAACTATGTATAAATGTATATAGGGAATCTTAACAAGTATTTGCACTCGCGCTTTTAAAAGACCTACTGTAGTCTCACTAAAGTATAATTCGTGTCCATGGCTTGTGCGGTTGTTCCATGGTTGACCTTTCAATGAGACTTAAAACAAAATCTCTTTCATTGACATTTGTGCCTACCGAAACTTTTATAGTCCGGATGCGACGCAGAGCCTTCACGTCTTCAAAACAACGACTCATTTAAAATAAAAAAATACAATTTCTGTGACCAATTCGCAGCTTCCAATTCCATTCCAATTCCAGCTGACAAACAACGCGTCAAATTGTATATCTTCGATTTTTTCAAGTCGGTCATTAGAAAGAAAAGAAGAAGAATCCCTCCCCCATATGCGACAAGATATTCACAATTGTTCCATGTGCCTCGTACGAACACGAATTATTTGCGTAATTCGCCAGTTTTTCGGGTTTTAGTACACTACTATACAGTTTATGACATTTACCACCTTACCAAAGAGGGTGTGAGGAAATATTTGAGGTACCGGGAGGACTTTGACTTTATTTAGTAGTAGAAACATTGTCTTTGTTTTACAATATTAAGTTGTAGTTTGATTAATGTTCCATTTCCGTTTTTGTTATCTATTCATATAAATTACTTCTGTTTTCTGTATTATATTTTGTTAAAGAATGTATTCTGTTTTGGCTTTATATATGTGTAGCTGTAAGATTACTTACAAATAAAATATATAAGCAACACAAGCTGCACCACTACTAGAAACAATAAAGAAAATCACGATGAAAGTACGTAATTAAATACGAGAGGCAATTTGTATGTAGTTTGATGTAACAGTACATTTTAGAAACACGGATACGATTTTAGATTGAACGTGGTAACGACGTTAATGATTATGTAATTACGTGACATAGGATGTCTATTTGTTGTTATTATTCATATAACTCGCTATATACTTCAGTGCAGAGTGTACTGATATTACGATACGATACTTATGTTCGTAAAAGCCATACATTATTAGCCATCCATGTAAGTACACAGCCCTATAGCTTATACAAATGTCTAAGTATTATTGACGGCAAAACAAACGACACAAAATCATCAAGCAATAGGTGGCTTGTTGGCTCGACTATGAATCCTGAGGTCGTGTGGTCGCGTTCTATCTATAGTATACATTCTATAGTGTTATGCGTTTAAGGCCCTATCCCAGCACAAATTGCTGTGTCAGTGTCTAGGGGTGGCGGTCTGCGGGGCGCAGTGGAGAGCTGGAGTACTGGGGCGCGCCGGCCCGTAATAACAAATAGTTATGTAAAACATTGGCTTGCGATAAAATATATCGTGTAAATTTGAAAACCATGTTCTATATACATTTTCGTCATAAAATGAATTCATAGTGTCAAAAATTGGCTATGTTTGGATTTTTTTTTCTATCGAGCGAAGTTATTTAATCGTGTATCGATCGATCTTTTAAAATGGGTTCATTACTCAACTCCAGCATATATTTCGATGACGAAAAATGGAAAGAAATAATGTAAGTTTTTGGAGTTTGGCGACCATATAGGTCCTTAACACTCGCTCGTCCTGTGAAGGAAAACGTGAGAACCGGCATGCCTTTGAACCACCTTTTTACCCAGTTCTACGGTATGTCGGACACAGAAGGCTGATCACCTACCTACTTGCCTATTAAGGAAAGAAAAAATGATCACGAAACCTATACAGAAATCTAAGACCAAGTAATAGTTTTTTGTATATCTTTAAAAGATTGAAAACACCTTGAACTTTCTGACATGTGAGCCAATTGGTCCTTAATGTCACCCACCAATCCTACTAATATAAACGCGAAAGTTTGTATGTATGGATGTTTGTTACTCTTTCACGTAAAAGCTACTGAATGGATTTGAATAAAACTTTACAATAATATAGCTTACACATCACAATAACACATAGGCTACAATTTATAAAGATATTGTGTGAACTGCCCAAAATGTCAAGTAATGGTAGGGGAGCCCAAGAGGGGATTTCGGGATTTACTAAAGCGCGGCAGATTAATATATAGGGGGATACCTTGTACCCGGTTAAGTACCTCCACAAAATATGAGGCCCATATATAAGGCCGCCCGTGAAGGAGACAGGATCAGATTAGTTAAAAAAAATTGACCATCAGAAATTCCCGAGCGCGTCAGATTAAGGTAGGGTGAGTTAATTACATCCTAAAAAGTGTATATTCCACTAATCTGACAATTTGAGAGTGACGGAAAAAAAGGGGAGGGCAACAAAGTTGTAAAAAAAAAACGTCATCTCGACATTCTCGAGCGTAGCTAATTTTTTTTTTATTTTGAAGGAAATAATTCAAGAATAATGAAAAATATATAATCTGACGATTTCCGCAAGCCGAAATAACAAAAATTCGTCGATAAAGTTAAATGCGTGCAGCTGCGTGATGCCTACATTTCCTTAAACTGATCGGAATCTACTAAACGGCGTTCTAAATATTTCCCTCAAAATTACATTTCCTGTGAATTTGAACCGATTCGGACCGATAGATTTTGAGAAATTTTTGAATAAGTGTTTTTTCGGGATTACTCCGAAATTTGTGGTTCGATCAATTAAAATTGCAAAATTACTTATGAGGATTATAAAACTGCGTCGAATGCCGCCAACCGCGTGAAAATTGCTTGATCCATTCAAAAGTTATTGCGGTTTGAAAATTCCAAAAATAGTGTTCTATGAAACTTCTATCAGACTTTCGAGCTGGGAGAGCTCAAATGCATAGAAATGTTATTTCTTTGATCTCAGCGAGCTCAAAATATCAATTTTAAGCGCCCAGGAATGGAATTAGCGGGAAGTTGCAGGGATGGCCTTTTAGGTGAACCGTTTTTCTAAAAAATTTTCGTCAGATCAGGCGAATCCCTCTAGATAATCGTCAGATTATGAGACAGTACGTTTAGAACATAAATATGAACCACATATATCTTAATCTGACGCGCTTGAGTATTTCAAAATTGCGATTTTTTTTTGCAAATTATGAAAATGGCCGTGGGCTTGCGTCCCATCGAAATCGTCAGATTAGTGAATGAGAGCTTTTTTTTGGTGCACTTAACACTCCCTTAGAAAATCTGACGCGCTCGATAATTTTTATTTTTTTTTCATTTTCAACCCTTAAATACAACCACCCGCATCATGCAAACGATCAGATTAACATACGTACATTATTAAAAATACGTAGGGCATTGATGCTATCAATATCTGACGCGCTCGAGGATGTCCATGCAACAGTTTTTTTTTTACATATTTAACAATCTATAGCCGCTTCCCCCACCGATGAAAAGGAATATATCATATAACATTTTTTTCTTCTTATTATCTAAGCTTTGCATCCCAATAGGTCTCTACGACGCTCGAGTAAATCCCCATTTAGCATCGTGGGCTCCCATAAGCAGAAGAAAATCTACCATCTGCGAGCTATTCTGGCGTGCGCTGCCAAAACGGATAGAGTTACACATATGTCATGTATGTTGTAAATGCTTATGTTAAATAGTTCTACAAAAAAGCCCGCCACATGATATACATATCTAAGTATGTCCTATGTGTAAGCCATTATAGCCAAAATAGTGAACTATTACTACAATAAAAATTGATAAATTGCTTCAAATGCACATTTGGTAGTAATAAATTGATTCCTAAATGAAAATAGCTTTTACCGCTTCTGGTATTTAAAGTAGATAAAATATATCTTTCACGCTACATCATTTGGACAAATAATATTTTAATCCTGCGCAGACGAAGCTAATCAAATTATAGATTTTTAATTTAGAGTTTTGAGTACAATAAGCGAACAATAAAATCGATAATCTCCCAAAATTAAGCGACATAAAAACTACTTCGTCTTATGTTCACAAATTTACCAAAACTATGCAAAAATTAACAACTACGAACCGTTTCTAACTTAAAGAAATTGTAACTAATACAAATTATATTTTGTAACGCTAATTTTGTTTACGCTCTAGAATTTACTGTTTCGGTTAATCGGGGCAAAATACAGATTCACTTAAGTAACTTTCAACATTTTTTTACGAAGCAATTTTAAATTTATTTTAACTTTTTGTAATGGCTTCACCTAAATAATTAGAGCTCACACAAGACTGAGTTATTACAAATATTTTTATATAAACTTCAAAACATCCATGTAAACTCAAAAATATATATGTACGTTTCTTTATTGTCAATTTGTGAGAACATTGTGGCAGATATTTTAACCAATGTAATATACATTTCACTACAGCAAATTAAATATTTAAATATAGTATCCACATTAGAGAATATATAGAAATATTTTAGCCTATCCTATCCTAATATAAAAGCATGACACTTGGAAAAAATATGGTCAATATACAATGAGAACTAATCTTGGTACAAAAAATAACGCCTGACGAAAAAATCAACAGTCTAATGTGTTCAGAATATGGTGTCAATATGTTGTAGCCGTAAAATCTTAACGCAGATTTGAAAAACTACGTTTAATTACTACTTTTGTTTATAAAGAATTATATTACAAACAATTTCTGTTTGTAATTTATAAATAAGATAAATACTTATTCTTCAGAATCAGTCTGGTATTTTGGTGAAAATTTTACCAAACCACTATTCACACAAAAATTGCAATACCACTAAACTATTTATTTACGCAAATATAGCTCAATTTATGACACTTTTACCTGATTAAATGCCTTTAATTACAATTTCACAACGATTAAATAATTTTACAGTCTGGTCTGGGTTTCAATTCATATTTTCAACTTAAATAAATGTGAATTAACTATTTATTGCCTTGTATGATTCTATCCGTCGCAAACAAGAGAATCTAGACAAGCTAAGAGACTCTTCCTTCGCAATGAAGATTGTTAGTGGATGCGTAGCCGTTAAGCTTAGGTTTCCCAGAAAAGCGGTGCCGTTAACTACTAACGGCCATCATTTTACGGTTGTTAATAAAGACCGTCTTCACTCATTGTATAAATAAAATATGGGCACCGCTACACGCGAAAAACTTTGAACTAACTTTTATCACCGGTATGACGGCCGTCATGCAAATTACAGCACCGCTATTTGACGTTACGGTGGCACTCAACGTTCTGTAGGAAACCTACTCGGATGTTATTTATAGACAACGTATGGGTGACGTCACCCAACGCTACATTACGGCCGTTAGATAACGGAACCGCTTTTCTATTAAACCTAAGCTTTAAGGGAAAAGTGTGCTCTTTTCTTAAATACCTAACGGTCGTATTTGGGACATCCTCCACTGCGAGCCGATACATAACACAAAGACATTATTATGTGAAAAGTGATAACAATAACACCGTACTTGTCTGTTTCTGATAAATTAACTTCAAGTTGTAATGAAAATAGACAAATCAATCACGTAGATCTACTGCATATTCAGCTGAATAATTTATGGTTAATTTTAAAACACAGCTTAACAAAACAATACTAGTTTACTGCTGCATCTAAAGCGAACATTTATTGTTTAACTAACTAGACGTTTTTCTGTGCCCAAAACGTTTCGTGACCACTCAGTGACTCTTTAACCCTAAAAGTTAACATTATGTGGTGTAAAGTACTGGAAAGTCGAAAATAATATTAACAATAATGCGTAATTCAATCCCCGCCCCGCTAGCTCCGCGCATAGGACCCCCCCCCCCATATTCGTTACGTAATACTTGAACTCTCCCTTACGCGGTTATAAAGGATTATTTTAACATTACTTGGTAATATTTGCATAAAAACATGGCTACAAAACCACATTCTTGAATATATAAAAATAAAAAGCTTCCATAACAGTACCTGCTATAACCTATAATGCTAAGTAAAAAATGCTTTGTCTCATTTCTATCATAACTATATAACTTGCTACATTACCATGTGAAGGACCATGACGGCTAAATACATCTAAACCTTTTCAATTACTAAAACTAGTGTAGTGAATATGAGTGCAAGTGCGTTATACCGGACACAAACACATATTGCAAAAACATAGACGACTGTTTATAAACATTATCTTATTTTATTTGTACTTATTGACTAGTATTTAAGAAAATTAAGTCAACATAATATTACTTATTAGCCAGACTTAATAGCACTCTCTTTTGTGAACTTTCTATTTATAACTTGTATTGTATTATAATATACAAACGAAAATTATTATTTAATTTATACAATTCTACTTTCTAAATATCATAAAATCACATTATAAAATCTAATGTCCATAATAATGTAAAACAAAACTAAGACAGAATAATATCATTTAACAACATATATTAACATTATTAAAATATATTAATGGCGTATTAATTCATAATTGATTCGTTCAAAGCTTTCTAATACAATTTAAACACAAATTAACGTAATGTGTTAATTATCTAACTTAATCAATATGCAAAATTATAATTTATGCTTTAAGTATGAAAGATAAATTCAAGTTAGTTTTGACAGATTTTATATGTATTTACTCTACACGCCTTTTAAAATAGTATCATCCATTTATTATAATATATTCACGACTGCTATTTTAAATATGAAACCCGAGCTTAAGTGGCATCAATACATCAACGGTTTTTTGTATTTTTTTTCAATTAGACTTTAGTCATAATAACAACCGTATAATATGGTTCTTGGCCACAGATTGAATCCGTTTCATTGATGAATTTTATTTCATAGACAAGTAGGTGATCATACTTCTGTTTAACACTCGTCGATTATTGGAATTCAGACATGCCGGTTACCTCGAAATGTTTTCCTTAACCGTACAAGCGAGTATTAAATGCGCACATAGACATAAAACCTATTGGTACACGGCCAGGGATCAAACATACGACCTCAGGGATGAGAGTCGACTGAAGCCACTAGGCCAACAATGCTGTAACGTTTAATTTCAAACATATGAAAATATATTAAGTAAGTCACAACGGTATATATATATTTATACTTGTTGCATATTTGCTATTTATCTTTCCCGTGACATTGTACCAATATGTTTATGTAGTATAATTATATTACCCATATTAGTGATATATAAGGCATTTAATCGCCATTACTTTCACAACGTTTACGTAACCTACGAAAATCTATATGATTGTTGCCACACTTGAACTGGGTTTTGATAGTATGTGTTATTAAACTGAGCGGGACATTGTTTAAGGTTTTTGCTTAGTGTGATTATGAATAATACCTATAGATGTATAATAAATGTCATTGACTACAGACAAGTTGGCCATTCACTTTATAACGTCTAATATCCGCTAAATACTTAAATTGATAGCGTATCACTATTTAGTTTTAATGGCAACTGCTTTATGCTTTTACATTGATAAACTAACAATTTCGTAAAGTTAAAACAATTTTGTTTAACTTTCTTTAAGAATGTATAATACATTTTAATATAGGAATATTAAAATGTATTGGCAGGCAGGAGCCTAAATACCTAAATCTTGAATGATATATATAGTAAAAAAATTAACATACTTCTAATTTAATTCATATAAGCACTCCAAAGTTACTTGTTTATCACCGGCTAATAATTCTAAATTCAAAATACCATTTTCTTTAAAGTAATTAATGCAAGTCTTCGCAGTCAATAAATTTGTATATTCTAAAGTTTTCAAATGTAAAAGAATTTATTAATTCAATTAAATCATATAATCACCAACCGTGAAGAGAAAGGGTAACGTCGCGTATAGTGTATCGTTAAGACACAGTTTAGAATTCCATCGAGCAGAGAGTGCAATGAGTGGAAAATGCATTCGGAAAATTGTGCTTACCGAACCGAGGAGAAATGGGGTGTTCAGAGAAACAACGATCGTATGGATTGATACACACGAACGCATCAATTTTATAGTTCTAGATTAGAATTTTACCCAGGACTCACTTTGTCCTAATTTCTTTATATGTATATATATCAACCAATCTTTTAAGGAATCGCAATAATGCTTACCTTATTTAAGGCAAATTATTTCGCAGTATTGCGCATAAGCTTAATATTAATATGAATGTGTAAACTTACGTTCACAGGATCTTGTGCATCCATTGTATCGGTCATCTCATTTTGCCTGAAATTGAAATAATAGAATTTAAAAATTAAAATAACCTTAGTCATATATCAAGGTATAATGAATTTTACGAAAAAAATTACGTAAATGAAAATTAAATAAATAGCATTCCTCTATCCAAATAAAGGAACTTTACCGCATCAATAACAAAATAATTAAAAGAGAATATATTTTAAAATCCTAAATATAACTACCTAATATGTACTTGATCATTCGTTTTTTGTTTCACATCGGGCACTGGTTTTGGACTGAATTTAACAGTTACAGGGAGTACTGAAGCAGACTCATTTTCTTCCACACTGAAATACATATAAAAAATGGTATTAGGGCAAATATCTACTATTCACATATATCAATAACTTGTTAATATACTTACGGGTTCTGATGTCTAATCTCTGAAGAGCACAGATTACGGAGATAATCATCACATTCTCGTTGTTTTTGTATTTGATACTCTTTCATCAGTTCACGTCTAAAATCTCCATCAACTGGTGCAGCAATTTGGGTTTGTTGCATTCGTTCAGTTTGGGTCAAACGCTCTGGCGGTGGGGCAGTTGTCGAAATAGACGTAGATACAGAATAATCCTGACCTCTATGCTCAGGCGTTGTAGCTGTCGATGCACCAATGCTACTTTCATTTGTTTTTGACTCTCCACTTGGCTTCAATTGTTCATCAATTGGTTTCAAAGACTCATTGAGGCCATTGTAAATACTTTCATTATTTTTGTTATCAAAAAGCCGATCCACTGATGTGTTCATTAATTTGTTTCCTTTTATGCCAGTGAGATGAAAACCAGCAAAATATGATGAAGATGGGCCATAGTCTATAGCAGACAAAGCCATGAGAGCAGGATGTCGTGGAGCACCATCTGGCAATGGTCTCAAAGATCTTGTCATTGCATCAGCAGCTGATCTAGGTCGCCTGAATGGCATTGCTAAGTGGGGAAAAGTGCGAGGTTTGATTGGGGTAACTAGCATGTGTTCAGTCCAGGATGTGTGCAAAGATGGGCGCTCTAACTTTTCAACATCAACATCTAACATCCTTTGTTCAAAAGGGACACTAAATGTCTCAGCCGGTATTGATTGAAGCCAGGATAAGAGACTGAGATCTGATTCATCAAAACCTGAACCATCTAACAGTCGCGAAAATTGGACATCATTAGACTGAGCTTCCTTTGAACCCGTAGCTTTAGCTTGACAATAGTTAACGCATGACTCATATAAAATGCCTTTTATTAGCAACTGCATTAATCTATCATTCTTGGCAGATTTTACTACTACACCACTTGACTTTTTATCACAGGGTAGGAAATTTTCAACAAGTGGATACACTTCTCGGAAGCATTGAACTCTAGCATTGCTTGGATTCCATTTTTTAAATTGTGCATGGTCTGTAATACTGGGTAGAGTCAACAATAGACATAAATTTGAGTACTCTTCTTTGGAAGGTGCAATTTTCTCTAAATCACTTAAAACCTTCACTACTTCATCTACAATATTTTCTACATTGTTGTAAGCTTTAATTTCAGATCTTATACAAAGGAGCTCTATGTATTTGTGACGCAGAATGGCGTAATTGAATTTATCTAGTTCAAATGCTTTTAAAGTACTGAGAGGCTGTATAAATTCGAGTACATCATCCCATTGCCCATCTAAAATAAGTTGACGTAAAAACAGTACATCATCTGCATAGTTGCCATTAATAACACCAGTTTCTCTTTCTAAGGATAATTGTGTAATATGTAAGTCTCTATTATGAAGAAATTCCAAAGCCAAGCGAACTACATCATCCTCTCTTAGGTTGAGATGTGTTGATGGCATTCTGATATTGTTATATGGAGCTAAAAGTATGGAATAAATTTCATTAGATGTCATAAAGGTACTTTCAAATCATATATTTCAATGTTTTATTTTTGTTAATTTAAATTCCTACTATAAAAAACTACATATAGAATTATAATATCAATAAATGATGAATTTATAAACAATTTAGTTATTTGGGATATTAAAATAATTAGTATTCAGTAAAATAGAGTATAGATAAATCACTTATGCTTTGAAACAATAAATTATAACTACATATGGTACAAAATAATTCATAATTTTGCTGCATCTTTAGACCACATGAACATAAAAAGAGAAATTTGAGAGTAGTCACTATGCGCATTTAGAGAGTAAAATCACGTTTAATTAGTCTAAACATGCATCTATTATTCTATAAACTTTAATACTACTGACACAAATTAGTATCATAAAAACAGTCTAATATTGAAATACCATAACTCGCGGGTGACTTCAACCTATTTTTGATTTTATTTGAAACTATGCAAATCAATATTCATTGAAAAATTATATATTTCTTTTATGTTAAATAAAATTAAAGTAAACATGTTAAATGATTGTAAATACCTGATGGCTGATGCAAATTTCGTTTATATTCTTTCACTAATAGACCAATTTATATTATTCTCCACAAACTTTAAACGGATAATCAGAAAATTATCAGCATTTTCTTCATTTTATCACAAATAAACCTCGTAATGGTAAAAAAAACCACTATGAAACACTTATTCAACCGGACAAACAATAAACGAACGATCAACGAACCAAGATCACAGATGGCAGATATAGCAAGTAGGTACGTATCTGTGGAAACTGGAAGTACACAGCACATCATTTGTCATAGATGATAAAGATTGACTTGAAGAAAAAATCTTAAACTTAAACAGAAACTGGGCTAGTTATTTGACTCTGAATGTTATATATATGTAATGAGTCACACAATACACACTCATGTGCTATATCGCTTTCGCAATAAATTTATATAATTATAACATTTCATTTTAATTGGAATAAGATACCGAAGTTATTTTTAACTATTATTACTAAAATATGGGTTAAGAGTGTACGTAATCTAAAATAGTTGTTATTTACACTTATTAAAACCTACTAGAGTTTTCTTTACCAATAAATGGACGCTCACACTTCTATCACTCTTCATAATATACCCTTTATTATGAAGAATGTAAAATATTAAGCCTATTTCTGCTTGTTATCTATGGTATTTCGTAAACTGAGATCGTATTTATATACCTAAATATAAACCTAATTTTAGTGGTTGGTAGTTGGTACAGTCCACATATGACTTAGTTATTGTTGGTACAAGTACTAATAATTACGGAACCCTATATTGTATTTACTAGTTTAGTCTTTGAAGTTTGAACTACGGTAAATGTGATCTGTGGCCGGCGGCGGCGAAAGGAAATTTCACATTTCATTTTTACCTTTTTATTAAATTACTATATTTTTCATCATGGAAGAAGAAGGAGATAATTTACTATTGGAAGACAATTATTACCAATTATTAAATGTGTCAAAAACGGTAACGAAATTGAAAGAATATTTAAATTTATTTCATGTTGTTGCAACATTATTATATAACCCTTAATTATTTTGATTTTATATTTTGTACAATTACCTTTTATACATTGCCTACAACCGTTTTCCTAATCTCTATATTAAAATCCCTGAAATGTACAATGCTAGTCAAGATTCTCACTGTGATATTTTGTAGGTTAAGATTTTATGGTGTTCTCATAGGAATCTTGTAAAATAGATAATAAAAGAATAATCTTCGTTATCAAATAACGTTTGTCAAATACATTTATGATATGTATTGCTCGTTAAAATTTAAGAACTATGAGGATTACACAAGCAATGTTACTAATTAAAACCAGTAGCCTAAAATTTTACTATGACTTAACTGATTAGTAAGACTTATATGTAAACCAAATAATTGTTTAACCATTTGAGACTGCTCATTACTATATGCTATTTTAATTATACACTCTAAAAACATTCATAAACAGGCAACTCCAGAAGAAATTAATAGTGCTTATAGAAGATTCTCACGCATGTTTCACCCAGATAAACATAGTACTGATCCTAATAAACAGAAATGGGCAGAACAAATATTTAATAAAATCAAGGAAGCGTATGAAGTTCTCTCTGATTCTCACAAAAGGGCTATATATGACACTTTAGGTGAGATATATTTATTTAATTATATATTTTTTTATTTGTAAATTCATGGAAGTTTTCATATATAAATAACTTAATGAAACACTTTTATATGTATACTAATTGAAAACTATATATTCCATTCTATTCTAATATTGGACATTTTCTAAAGAACTTGGTATAAAATGGATAAGAGTGCATATGATGTGTCTATTCTGTTAGCTGCTTTCACAATAACTTACTTTTTATCAACATTATTTTATTTCTATCCTTGAAGTTCCTTTGTATTTCTACAGGCAAAAGAGGTCTGGAAGTGGATGGCTGGGAAGTTATTTTCCGCACACGAACACCAAAAGAAATAAGAGAAGAATATGAAAGGTAAATTATTTTCAGATATTTATATTCAGGTCCACATTACACATTAAGCATTTATTGTAAGATGCTTTATATGTATATTTTCAGCCAGACAACTAAGTAGTGTATATCATATATTTTCATAACAATAACATTCAAAACCTCCAAGCTTGATGCAGACGTTTAATGTATAGATTACTCTTTGACAATGGCTTTACAAATACTCTTTATTTTAAGTGAAAATACACATTTGAGGGGTAGTTCTTTAAAACTTAAGACCACTCAACATAATACAAATTCCCTAAAGACCTTTCTCCCAAACCGAGTAGTAGCAGACTGGAATAGGCTTCCGTAAAGTGTAATCAGTGCACCATCTCTGAACTGCTTTAAAAATAGATTGGATAGTTTCTCCAAATCTTAAAATACACGCGCATCAGCTTATTAAGCTGCTAGTGTGTTTATATACATAATAATAATAAATAGCTAGTTTATATTCAATGCTACTTTCCTCTTAAAGAAAAACATTTGGAACAAAGTGATGTGGCAATCCCATGTCTATAAAGGTGTAATGGCTTGTGGTTGCATACACAATATAAATTTAAATAACAAACTATTTTTTAAATACCGGTCTATATTTGCAATTTTCCGTATTAGATTAAAACGGGAGAGAGAAGAAAGACGACTTCAACAAAGTGCAAATCCTAGAGGCACAATAACAGTCTCAGTAAATGCTACTGATATGTTCACAAAATATTATGACGAGTATGAAATTTTGTAAGTTTGTTTTCCTTTATTTATAGAATAAGTTATAATATATTAATATTATTGTTTTTATATGAATTATAAGTCTAATTCTCTCAGTTCTTTTCTGGTTTTGCCTGTTAACATTTTTTCAGATTCTTGATAACATTTTATATGTTTTCAGAGAAGACACTGTAGGCATTCCAAGTATTGAGGTGTCAGGTATGACAATACAACAATCAATAGATGCACCAGTGACACTAAGAAATACAGTAACTCTATCTGGGAATATATCAACACAAAATGGAATAGGTGAAACATGTTTTTCTGTTAACACATCTTGAAACATGATACTTATGTAGATTTTGGTATGATAATTTTAACGTTAGCCTGCTATGAATAAGGATTGATCATCAACATGTTTCAGATTATTTTTACCAATTTTTAAAATATAGGACAACCTTTGCTGCTTCTAATATGCTTTACACCTTTCATAAGAAACTTTAAAGTCACTTAATGATTAAAATACTATTTTTATTACATTCAATCCTAACAGGCGCATAATACGATAAAACTATCATATTTATGAAACAAAAACTAATTGATCTAGTTGTTTAGAGCAATGTTTTTTTTTTAAATAATAATATAAATTATAACCTTAAAAATATCTGTAATTATCAATAAGTGCAAAATGTATAATTATACATTTTGCGTATGTGTAATTACACATACGCATAATCATATAACAACATTAAATTTAATTTTTCTGTAAAAGTAGAATAAGAATATAAATTTTATGATCTTTAACCATTTTCAGGAACTGGTTCTGTTAATATGTCAAACCGACATTTGAGTTCCGAAAGAGGTTGGACAGAGTTGGAATGTGGTATAGGAAATGGACCAGTTTTAGGATTCAAAATGTTCCGAACAATATCCAGACTTATGTTTGTCAATTGTGGTACTGGATTGCAATTTACACCTCGGGGGATTGTACCTAGTCTTGTTACAAGTAAGCTCATTAATATTACATTTAATTAAAAACTTCTAAAAGCTTCTATTTATTGTTGCATATACGGCAGAATTTTTGGCATTGCTTTAACATTTTAAACAATAATCACTTGTAACTTAGGATAACTTAAATAAATATTTTAAAGCACATCTTAATACATATTCTAAATAAATAAAAATTTATTTTCAGCTATGGCTTTACAATTAGATGCCCATTCTGTAGGCTACCTCACCTATAGAGCAGGAAACCAAGGTGGTGCAATGACCTCCACATATGTGAGGGACAGTGAGAAGTACCACTTAAATGCAGCTGTACAAATAGGGAATCCACATTCGTTCATATCTTTCAATTTTATGAGGAAACTGCCGCAGCATGATTTGAAGTTGAGATTAGCATTGAAGTAAGTTATTTTAATTAAGGGATTTATGTGTTTCTTTGCATATTATTGTATTATGCTGGCGAACTTTGCTTAAGATTTGCATTTAAATAGTAAAAAGTTATTATATCTTATAATAGCTTAATTAAACATTTAGAGTTATTCTCTCTATTGAATATCTCATTGATACTATGACTATATATAAATATTAAAGACACCAAGAACAATCTCTATTAAATATGTGTTCATGATTCCATTGAGTAATTTCTCAGACAAATAAAGTTTTATCTATTGAAAATAAAGTTCTTAATTAATATATCTGTAATAAATTTGATGCACAGCTCATTTATATTAGGCACCAACTGACATATATTAGAATAAAATAGACTGAAAGACATTGTTTTGTTTAAAATACTTTTTAAATATTTAATTAATTCTTGTGTGATATGTTTATTTTTTGCGAATTAGCATTGCTTTTAAATTTGGATATTTTTAATTGGCATTGCGAGGTCTAATAAATCATTTGCTGAGCTACATTGCACATTATAAAAGCGATTTACAATATAAAAGAATATGTAAGAGCCACAATTTTTAATGATTGTAAATTTCAAATATTGTATGCTGCTTGGGATGCTATCTTGTAATTTAAAAAAATCAGAAAAATTCCTTGAAACATTTACAAAATATACACACACTTAATTTTTTTTCCAAGGATCTTAATGAGTATAGGCCTCCAATTGGCTTCATCTCTCTCTGTCTTGAGCATTTTTCTTCCAATCTTCTCCAGCAACTTCCTTAAGTCTTCCTTCCTTCATCAGGCCACAGTGCAAGAGGGCGACCTCTTTTTATTTTCCTGGTGGCCTTTCCACTTCGTTACTCTCTTTTTCCATCTCCTTTTCCTGCCCATTTCAAATAGGTTTTTTGCAATGATAGTGCATCAATAACTTTTGTTTTGTTTCTTATTTCAGTACTTCTGATATTGACCTTTAGTTTTAGATTGAGTACACTACGTTCCATTCCTCGTTGACAAGTTGTTAATTTTCTGTATGTGTTCGAGGCATATATTCATGATTGACTACCGTAAGAACGGCAATATACTGGTGTCTAAGTTTAGTACTTTCTTCTTTAAGTATATTGGTATCTCTGTCTTCAGAACTTCTTTGTATCCAGAATTTGTTCCATGACATCCTAGTTCGCCCATCAACTTCGTCATGATGCTGTGAATTCTTAAAAGATATTCCTTACACAAGTAGATGTATTGTTGCACATATTCTATGGGGGTATCCATTAATTTTAACAGGATCTTGTAGGTGATTTGTTATTATTTTTGTTTTGATCTTGTTTAATTCCAATCCTATTTGCTTGGCTCTATTTATAGTGATGTTTCTGAGAATAAAACAATGTCATCAGCAAATCTTAAGTTGTTTAAGTAATTACCGTCAATAATTATAACTTTATCCAATTAAGCTTTTGCATTATGCTTAAAGAACTGTTATAAAGTTGCTGCATGAGATTATATCTTGTAATTTTAAATAAAAATCCATAAATTATAAACTGTAAAATATACAAACTTCACCGACTACAGATTAAAATTAAGTTTATGTCTAACTATAGACTACTTTTAATATTTTAACATATTATATTTAATATGAAAAAATAGGTTCATGAATCTATACTAAAAGAAATAATTTAAATAATATTAAAATAGCTGGCGTGTGCATATACCATTAGTTCATTCAATAAGGTTCAATCTATCAAATTTTGTCCCTTTGAATGTCCCAATAAACGTGACCAACCATTACTTAACTAAACAAGGCTTATATGGCTAAAAAACTACTGTTTCTTTCAGGCTCGGTACCTTTGGGGCAATTGCGGAGTATGGCGCAGAAAAGAAAGTGTCACAAAATAGCAGTGTGTCAGCCGCTGTAATGCTTGGCGTACCTAGTGGCGTCATGCTGAAGCTTAAGTAATTGTCTCTATTATTAGCTGGATATTAGCAAGATATTTTTTATACAATATATGGATAGCTGCGAGTTTTATTTGTCTAAAAATATCATGAATGTTAGTAGAGTCTAGTAATGGAACTAGTAAAAAGTAATATAATAATATATTCATAAATATTATATACTTTTTATATATCCAAATACATTCGATTTTTTATTTTACCTAAACTCATAGAAAGGCAAGCTGCTTCATGTTTTTTTTAAATATGTTTGGACAATTCACATCAATTGACCTAGTCCCATACTTAGCTGGTGAAGCTTGTGTTATGGGTATTAGGCAACGGATATACATTCATATTATACATAGATATACATATAAATACATATTTAAACACCCAAGACCTAAGCACAACACCAAATGCTCATCACATCGATGTTTGTCTCAGCCGGGGATCGAACCCGGGACCCATGGATTTGCAGTCAGGGGTACTAACCACTAGACCAATGAGCCGTCAATATGTTCTATAAACACTTGTTTTAAATTTTCAGGTGGTCATGCTCTACACAGACAATAGTAGTACCAATACATCTCTGCGAGGAAGTAGTTCCTGCGCCGGTTTTCTATGCGACTGTAGTCCCAATGGTATCGTGGTTGATAATAAAGAGATTGGTGTTAGACCCAATTGCAAGGGAACGGCAGGAGAGAGAGAGACAACGATCTATGGAGGCTAATTTTGAAAGGTATAAAAGTTTTACGTGCTGAAGATAATATTTAGCAGTGCTAGGGAGTGTCATGCGTTCAAATATTGGTTATGCATAATGTATTTTTCTATGTGCGCATTTAACACTCGCTTGTAAGATTAAGGAAAACATCGTGAGGAAACTGGTATTACTGACCCAAAAATCAGCCCCACCCATCGTGTGTCAGGAACAGATGGCTGTTCCAATACTGTCCTATTAAAGAAAATTATGTGGAAACGTATCCAGAGACAGAGACAATAAATTAAAATCCACAGTCGATACTTAGACTTAGTAAGCTGTGTACCAAATCATACTTAGCGATAAAGGTCATAAACGAGTCTTAGCGCTAAGTTTGACTCCCTTATGTCAAAGACGTATCATAGTGGATTTTGACATACCGAAGTCATAGTTTGCGTTGAGTCTCGTTTATGAACTTACCCTCATAATAAGCCTTTATTCATCCACATTTTATTGACTTACATTTAACAAAAATAGATTTAAATTCACTCCCTCCCTGTCCGGAAGAAGGCCTTCAACTTTTTCCACCCTATTTGATTTTGTGCCATCGTCATTCAATTTTCCCAGCTACCCTTTCGATCCCGTCGGCTCATCGCTCTATTGGTCTGCCCTTGTTTCTTTTTCATTTTGGACTAGTCCATTTGACATCTGTATAACGAGCTACGTGCCATGCCATGTCTGTAAACTCAGATTTTTCATTCCGTAGAATTCTGACATTTCATAAGTGTTGCTACTAAAAAAGTTCTCCACCGAGAAAGGGACAAATTTGACCCATTTGTGGGCAATAAAAAATAAAACGCTACGTATTTTTTATGTTTTACCTACAAAAAGGGTAAATCTAAATATTTACTTACTTAAGTGACCTAATTTTATTATTTAGCTTTACTTTATTTTATTCTTTAGCTGGCATAACTGCCTACTAATTCCAGGATTAGTACACCTTTTTAATAAAATTAAATGTTTGCTGTTTTTTACTGTTTGTGATGTAAAGGGACGTAATTATCACTTGCCATAAAACCATGTGGAGGACCGCACTTATTAAATTCACTTACAAATAAAATGTATGTATATGTAAGACACCAGATGTTCAGACTCGTATTAAAATTGAAAAATGTGCCCGGCCAAAAAGGTTTGTAATCTCTGACATGTCAAAAAATGATAGCTGTCAGAATACTAAGAGTATGGTAATAATATTGAGTATATTGTGTATGAAAAAACAATTTTCTTTATTCTTTGTATTACGGTTTCTTCTATTTTTTACTTATAAACCAAATTTAATAAAAATGCCTGTATATAATAATTTATTGTAATAATTTTTGCCGCCTCAATGTATTTATAAGCGTAGTCTATTAAAACATTCGTAGGATAAAAGTATGTTTATATGTATAAATATTTTCTAACATGAAGATATAGTATATATGTATTCTTTTATTATTTTCAGGTTACAAGAAATGCAGAGGCAAGCTCGTGCGACCGTTGAACTGATGCGCGAGACATACTCAAGGAACCGAAGTGATGAAGAGAAAAAGAAGGGTTTAGTTGTTATCAAGGCTTTGTATGGAAAACTTCCTTCAGGTAAAATTTGCCAGTCTGGTGAAATTTGTCTAAGTTTTTTTTATTTTTGCCCTGGTTTCAAACCCGAGACCTCATAGTCTGCAGTCATGTAAGCCACTAAAGCATTTATGTGGGCATTACCGCAAACAGCCAACTCCTACTTATGACATTGAAATAAAAATAAAAAATAAAATTTCCCTGGATTCCAACCCGAACATTATAATCCGAATATGATAATCTGCAGTCATACTAGCCACGAAAGCATTTACGTGCTAATCTGAGCCGCAGTCGCACAGCCCTACGAATGGTACAAACGACTAATGGTATTGAATTTTTATTGGCCCGAATCGAACCTTGATCCAGTCAGGTGGCCACTATAGCAATAAAACTGAATTCAGGGGCAACAAGTCACGACACGGCCGCTGAAGAAATTGGCGATGGTGCTCCAGAATCACCAAACTCGTATGACGTCATCGATGTAACAATACCCCTGCAATGTCTTGTAAGGGATTCCCGGCTAGAGTTACTCGATGCAAGCAAGGTGGGTTGCTATATTTTATTTACGGGTCGTTTTTGTGAGATTCAGAATCGAAACATGGTCCGTATTCTAATTAGTATCTCAGGTCACAATCTCGTCTTGAGCGCTGTCAAAATACAGATAACAATGAATGATGTAATGTTTAACACATTGCACAATAAAACTATATTTACAATACTATGCTTAATTTATTTATATGTTAACATTAATTTTTTTTTTAACTTTTGAATTTTAAATTATATCTTTATCTGACTACTCAGATTAGTGAAACATTTCCTCTGTAATATATTCTATTTTGATTAGAACTGAATTTGACAATCATATAATAACGGTTGTTCCTTAGCCTTAGTATGTATTAGGCTGTCAAACGCTCTTTCAAAATCGACTTCTAGCAATGAAGTTTCAAACACGAAACGAATCAATAAATCTCTAGGAATGAAATGGGTCGAAATATAAATGCTTTAGTTAAAATTATCACTAAAGATTCAAATTTTTATACATTTACTAACAATCTTAAACAACATTTTCTCTACCTGTCTTATGCTGAAAAGTATTATTCTTGTGCAACAGTAGTTTTATTATGCGATTGTAAGGGTAACGTAGAAATTATTACAATTAACTAAAATGAAAGAGACTAGCTGCTCACGACATAAGGAATCCTAGGGTGGAGTTTCTCTTTTAACCAAACAGTTTTTACTATGTGTAATGAAAGTTTTTCTTTATTTCTGCTTGTAAACTAAACGAGCGTATACTGAGACAGATGTTACGTACGAAACTTTAATAATGTATTTCAACGTCATTTATTGATATATATTTTTATTGTTTTTTTAGTCGGAATTAGCTGGATTCTATGACCCATGTGCGGGAGACGAAAAACATTTGACAGTCCGCTATATGTTCCATAACTATGTACATGTGTGTACTGTCCCCGAAAAAGAAGCCCTAATTCTTCCCAGGAATGGTGAGTACACAAACAGTACTTTTATCAAATATTTCAAAAGAAATATTAATTGCTTGTTTAACTGATTTTTATTTATTGATGATTTAACCATTCCTATTTATATCTTAGAAACTACTGAACCGATTTTCATGAAATTTGGACTGTTCCCTAAATTGGGATAACAAGTGATTTGAATTGTTAATATTACCTATTACTTTTCGATAAATTTGTGGGCAAATATACAAGCATTTTACAATATGTACCTCATGTGTTTGTAAGCCGAAAGCACATACAAAGACAACAAACTGATAACCCTTTTGAAGTTGGTTAATAACTTTTTATAAATTACGTGCTTTCTGAGGTCTGGGTCTCATATTTCGGTATTTGTTTCGAGATCATTTGGTTTTTCTAATAGCCAAGTAGGTGATCAGTCTAAAGCACGACTTTTTCCTTATTTTCCTGTACGAACTTTAAAGCCTTAATGAATACTTAAATGTTATACTTTGCTAATTCACTTCTATTTATATGTGTGCTCAAGTCTCAAGACCACACTTTAAACATGTGTTTCGACTAAATATCGTGAAACTTTTTTTCAGCGCATCGAATAAAAAACAGATCTTGATTAACACGCCGCGCCAACAGCTATAAGCTGTCTTCGGCGCATGGCTGTGCGTAAATTTAATTGAAATGCCATTGACACCACAAACTTAGGGTTTGTGCCGATTTAACAAATGTTATATAAAGTTGCCTATTATATATGTTAACGTAAAATTGTAAACACCGTTAGATTGTAATCTATCTCGCGAGATTATAAACTGTCGAAAGATTGTGAACCTCAGCTTACTGCTTACAATTTAACGTATTATTATTCGGTAGATTGTACTACACTAACTTAGTTATCATTCAAACTTCTTTGGTCAATTACAGATTAATTTTACTTTCCAACAATTTCATATAACTACCGAATAATAATACGTTAAATTGTAAGCAGTTCGTTGAGGTTCACAATCTTTCGACAGTTTATAATCTCGCGAGATAGATTACAATCTAACGGTGTTTACAATTTTACGGTGCCATATATAAAAATCATTTACCGTTTTGTTTGAAAACTCTTACTTCTGTAGAGTCTATGAGCGTCGATGGCGTTAAAAGCTGTTATTGCAAAAACTTAGTATGAACAAGTTTTATCAGTCTTTCGTCTCTTTCTGTCATATGTGATCACTATGTCGTAAAAAGAGACGGAGTGCTGTTTTTGTAATTAGAAATTTATGAAGGGGGTTATTTATTTACTACACGCTATTGCTTAATAGTTTCGATTCCTTTACAATTAGTGTTTTATGTATTAAAAAATCCAGACAATTATGCCTTTATTTTTCCTAAATTGAACATTCCAAAAATTATTTAGTACCAATTTGCAATTTCAAACAAAAAATTTATAATATTAATTAGAACTTTATATGTGTAGCCAGAAAATATATATAACACTAGTCTTCATAGTTTAATGTTTGTATAGCATTTATAATACGTTGGTTCCTATGTCACTTTTCATATAGAATGATTTTACTTATAAACCCGGTGTAAATTTAATGTTGCTGTTTAGGTATTTTTTAAGGCATTTCTTACTATGGCACAAATTTTTAATGTTATTTAGGAATAATTATCTGGACTTTTAAACTTTCTGACTTCAGAGCACATGGCAAATGTGTTCAATTTTGTTGCCTGGTAAGAGTATAGGCTATTAGTTTAAAAATATATATATATTATAGCACCCTGGATTATGGTGTATTGGGTTCGATTACCAGTGAAATAATCACTGTTTTGAGTGGGAATGATTGAATCATTCGTTCTAATCAATCAAGGAAGCAGATCCAGAAATTATCTTAGCATATCCAATATATGGTATATTATTGCTACTTGTCATAATAGTCTAGTTGTTAAATATAGAGAAACCCCTTGCACGAAATAATACATGCTTACTACTACTTAATCATTTTGACATTAAATCTGATGTCAACAGTGCTGACAAATGATTTCGTAAAAAAATATATAAAATTTTCAAAAATTTATTCGTTGTCATGTGTGGCTTATGGCAATAAGTCACAAAGTTTATAAATAAATATATTTTTAAATACGCTCAGAATTCTATATTTAATAGATTTATTAACGACATTTAGTGAAATGGACGTGTGCATGTTGAATTACTCTAGTTAATTTGTATAGTTGTTTTTCTTTAATAAAGTTAAAACATATATTCTTTGTTGTTTTATTTACTAACTGCCAACACTAAAACTGCAACCACGGTACAATGTATTAATGTACCAGGATATGATGGAATACTCTCTATTGAGTTTGTAAGAATATCAAATATTTTTGGAATCAATTTATAGTAGTAGTATTTTAACGCAATAACGCAGTATGATTTGAAATTAATTTTTAAATGTTGATTATAGCGACATCTGTTTTTGTTCTTTAGAACTATAATTAAAAGTTTTCTGTGAAGCGCTGTCATATAACACACTAATGAAACAGGTGGCGCTGAAATAGATTTTTTTAGTTTTGATCTCCTTTTATTGCATTATAAAGGTAATTAAAATTATTCAAAGCCCTCGTTAATCGGAAATTAATCAATAAAGCGTTTTATAAATTTGAGGAAATACTTAAATGATCCTAATCCTTGGGATTGATTTGCTCCAGTTCAAACAATTTGTATGACAATACTTGGCGATTAAAGAGTGGCTGAAAGATTATTGCCAGTTCTTCTTACCCGCTCTACCCCCTTGACTTGCGAACTGGTAGTAAATGTAAATTTACAATTAATTTACTTGACAATTCAAAAGTGTACTTGGTTACCCACTTGAATAAAGATATTTTGAGTTTGAATTAATTAAGTTGTAAAAATATTAATGCAAAAAATAATTGTTCAATTAAGAAACATCAACTATAGGTTTTAGGAAGAAATCACTAGGAAATTGTTAACGAAACACTGTAGGTAAATTTTTAAAACATATTTATAAAAGATTTTTATATATTAAATTAGTGAGATCCTTGCGCTTAATGCTTGCTGCACAAAGGTTTGATATAAGTTTTCAATTTAATTGTATTAACGTTGTTATATCCAGCCGATTTCGATTATCCTTAACAAGCAACTAACAAATCACTTCGCGAGTTCTACAGTCTATAGCTACAGACAGAACAAAACCAAAATATAATTAATTAATGTACACACGTCAGGAGAAAAATGCTTTAATTTACTGCAAGTTCTCAAATCAAGGGCGTAGAACGGACGAGAAGAACTGTCAATGATCTCCGTCCCTCTTAAATCGCCAAGGTTTTTTGCAAAATCCACCTGCAACATCATGCTTATCATTACAGGTTCAAACAGGTAATCGTTGTAATTAAATAAAACGAAATCATGTCACTCATGGAGAAATTGAAATCACTTAAGCAGGGGAACAACCTATTTAGTTATTCAATTTACTCTAAGGGTCCCCGCACATGGGCCACCGGCTACAACCACAAAACGCCGCCACTGGCATATTTCCTGTAATTTTCATACATTTTATGGACTCGCCGCACACGGTTGGCGCCGGTGGCGGCCACACGCTACAAATCGTCGCAGCTTGCTTCTTGTTGCTCGCACCGGCCACTAAACGCCGACACAAAAAGCCGCCACACGCCACTCGCGCGATTCCGCGCCCCTCTCTCCCTTACCTCAGTTAACCTGAAGTCGACGGTAACGCACGCACGTAGTCTGTGTTTCATATAGGTAGATAAATATGGATATAGAATTATTTATATCAGAGATACAATCCCGTCCTGCGATTTGGGATTCAAAAAGTGATAGTTTTAGTAATAGAGGAGAAAAAGTGAAGGCCTGGGAAGAAATCTCGTGTTACTGGCCAGCCTGTATTTTGTATATTTTCGAGTCCCACTATTTTCAAAGTGTGACGAAAATTGAAACCATCCCTTTTGCGAATAAAGTTGTGCAAAATGCAACAAGATTTCACAATGTCTTCTGAGAAATGAACAGAAGTGTTTAATGGGCGATGTAATATTCTCCATTTGTTTGCTAGTACGCCGAAGGTACACTCAATGCAACGTCTGGCACGGCTTAACCTCTAATTGAAAACTTTTTTGTCTAAGTCCAAATATTTTCCAGAATATGGCCTCATCATATTTTCACTGAGGCCAAATGCTTCATTATGTATAGTTCAATGGTTGTCGATTACCGACCTGTCGTGGTGAGGGGATATTTAATGTCTTTCTGTGTATCCAATAACTATGGTTTCGTCTTCTACGACGACGTCTTTATATCAAAAGTAGCGCAATTAAACCTTCTTCGTCAGAGTCCATTATGATACTGCAGGCAAGGGTTAAAAAAAGTAGCAGCCATCGACCGCAAGTGTCGACCACCGGCCACAAGTGGCTGTCGCGCGCTTCAGCTACCTTTGTAGCCGCTTCTAGCTTCTCGTGGCGGCGTTTGTGGCTGTGGCGTGTGGCCCGTGTGCGGCGACAGTTAAAGCCCTACAGTAATACTACCTGACACATAAATCTACTATATAAAAATAAGTCGGGTTTTCCTTCCTGACGCTATAACTCCAGAACGCACGAACCGATTTCCACGGTTTTGCATTCGTTGGAAAGGTTTGAGGTTTATAGCAAAGAAAATTCAGGAAAAAATTCAACAGAAATGCGGGATCACCAAACGAAATGTTACATAAAACGAAGCCATCTGGTGGCGAAACGGAGTTCGCCGAGTTTTCTAGTAGTTAATAAATATATAAATAGACACGGTATATCTGCACCAAGAGACGGGTCGGAACGGCGATTCTCCTTCTAGTAAGGGCTAGAGGAGAATCGGCGCTTTAAGAGAATGCGGGTAAGGAAAAAGATCTATCTTGTATAAAATCGAGTGATTATATTGTATTTACGTGTATATTATTGTTCATGGTAACTGTGTCACGCACCTTCAGCTATTAGTTTTCGGGTCGTACGTGGATTGCGTCAGCAGTTGGTCAAAACCGCGGATGTGCTCCACATTAACTTGTTCATGGACATCGTTTTTGAAGTGAAACTTGAGCGCATGAGGGTAAAATTTTTAAAAAACTTCACGAATATGTGTAGCGTTTTTGTCGAAGAAAAGGGAGAGACCGATTGAGATTTGAGAGAGAGTGAGAAGGGTGAATTACCTTTTAGAAATACAATTTTTAAAATTAAAATTTCGAAATATTAGTAAGTACCTATTTAATATTTTATGCAAAATAATTTATTGAAATCTCAAATGACGTATTGCTAAATAAAATGCCACGTGTTTTTAGTATCGAACAAAAAAATTAATTGTATTAATTTTCGTCGCATTTATATTGTAATGGCAATTATATTCCTAACATATCTTCCTTTTTCCATACCTCTAAGTGTGTACTTTGTACCTACGCACGCACTAATTTTGCATTAGCAAAGCTAATTTTATATAATTCGATCAAAATAAATAACTACTTATTTAAATTTAATCAGAAAGTAATCCGTTAATTAAACCACGTACCCCCGTTTATGGAACCAGCTGCAATTCCAGATACTTGTCCATGGGCAGCGGGTAATTTTAAGTGTTTGAGTTGAGTTTACCTGCCTGCCCGTTTGACTCCTGTCCTATAAAAAAGTCTACACTAATATTGCAAGATTCTTTCACCAATTGAAAGCCACTTTATTTGTAGACTATAGGCATATTAAACCGAATTAAAAGACGTTTCTGTGGTAGTCGTATTTGCAAAGTGAAAACGGAGAAAGACAGTCGAAACCCTTTCTTACGAACGCTGCCTTAACGATGAGAGGTATATGATTGAAAAACAAATGCGGACATAAAATTTAAGCCTACAAAACAAAAACAAATCCTATACCTTACTGTCTGCGATAAACTCAAAATTTACTGCGGTATATATAGCAGTTTTCACCGATATCTTGAATGATTTATTAAAGGTTTGGATAGGTCTATAATTTTTCAATTTATCCGTGCGAAGCCTGGGTGGGTAGTATGACATAAAACAAGTGTAAGAATCACTAGTCTTTATTAAACGTACGTTTCAATTGAGAGCCTAGCGAAATTCAAGGTCCATGAATTACGAGGGATTGAAAAACCTCGTGTGTATAATATAATCTTAAGTAAAAGTATGACATAAATACCATAATATGAAAGTGTCCCAGTGCTTCTTTTTAAACATCTCTGTAAACTATTTTAAATTACTGCCTAGCAATCGAATTTGTGTATAGTTCTACTATTTACATTTATTGGAGTTCATCATTAAGCGGTATCGAACACAAAATGATAAATTAGTATTTTTATCAAAGTGTATCGATCTAGGCGTGGCATATTTATACAGACATCAAGAGAGAACTATGCGGAAACAGAACAGGTCTTGTGCTTGTGAGGAATTAAATATATAAGCAGTCCCAACACAATGCAGACGTTTTCTAGGTATTTTGCAAAATAATACAAAATTTTTCCTGTTTGAATTGAAACTTTTTACGACTTACTTTAAAAAAATGTATTTGTATAGTGATGTAGTCCACTATATAAGTGATTTCATAAACAGACCGCCGGATTACAGTGATTGCAGATTCGGGAGCAGATTATACTTAAATTTGTAATTTTTTCCGACTTAGGATGTAAGTATAGAATGCTCAAACCTCCCGTTGCAATTTGTATGGCGTACCAATAAAATAAGTAAAACGGACGAGGACGGAAAGGTATATAAAATTGTGAAGAGAATTGTACATGTTTTAAATAAACCTGACTTAACACTATACTCTTAAAAGCTTGATCAATTCGTGTATTAAACGGTATGTATCATCGATATAAAACACAATTCTAGATTATTCATCTTAGAAAATAATAAATTCTTACATCTAATGGAAGAAATTTGTAAACATGATGCCTCTTTACTAATAAATTTGTGGAGGAAGTATAGTGTTTGTTCCGCCAACCTAACGAGTCCAACCACTGACCTGCCGGCCCGAAGACCCCCGGGGCTGATGCCGATAAGTTCTATATATCCTTAGTGGCCGGAATAACTTCGTTAGTGCGTTTCAGGGTACGACGTCATCCCAGTGATTTGTAATCGCAGATTGTAGATGTCGCTGCACATTCTATCTCTCTCTGAACCCAGACAATGTAGATCTACTTAGCTATAGAGAGCTACTGAACTGTAGCTGAAACTCAACCTCTTCCGTGAGCCAGCCATCGAGTCTTGTGAGAATCAGAATTATTTTTCTACCGTAAATCAGTTAACTAACAGATGGAAAATTACTTAAAAATAAAACATCAAAGGGGTTACCAATGAAAATGCGAATTATTATTGTTTTAGAATTTTAATTCGTACTGAAATAAAAATATAATTAGAACGGTTTTAATTTCGTAAATGTATTCTATGTAAAATTTGAAACACTTGCCTTAATGAAAGACAATATTCAGCCTCCGTTATATAGATTTGGATGATTATGTTACCAAAAACTTAACAAATATTTTTTGTTTTGATGTTATCTATATCTGAAATTAAACACAAAGAAATTCCGAGGTCTGTATGCTTATAAGGCTTTTATTAAATGGATAAGTAATTAAATACCTTAATTTATTAATCAATTACCCTATTCCTATATTATTTATTACGTTAACAAATATTTTTTATCCATATGAATTCACCAATTCAACAAACGATTTTCAATAGTTACATCTTGCGTTCGAAACCTTGCACCAATCTATTTTACTTTTAATCTGCGCAAGGTTTTTAGGGATAAATAAAACACCGTGAGGAAATACAGTCAAAAAATCAAAGACAGTGTTTATATCCATTCACAGAAGCCTACATACCGGCAGTGGAATACATTTATGATATTTAAATGTTATATATAGAATGGTTACTTAAATTTTATCTGTTTTAAGTCAATATATATTATAATAGCTAATTGAATAAAAAGTTGTGCGGCGCCACTATCACGACCTTCAGAAATGAACAGCGCGACTGAAGAAGAAGTTACGAAAGAATTGGATGTTTGTAATGTATGGTGTAACTTCAGGTTATTTAGTACCTAATGTTATTTTATATTATTAAATCAATAATAAGCTGTTGATATGTTACTTCCTAAGATATTATTATCATTTCAGTTATAATTCTTGAAACCGGAAACAGCTAACTGGTTGTATATTAAAAGGACGTTAGTGTAATCGTATCATCTGCAAAAGTCATTACCGGACGCACAGCCTTGCAATGTATAATGATTTCATTCAGTTATGCACTGGTCTGAAATGTTTGTTTCCGCGGCACTGGAAATTGTTGTCACGTACTCCTATGACAATAAAATTTATCTTGATGTATTTAGAGGCAGCAACGTTAACTATAATGAAAACTTAAAATGTCTAATCTTCATAATTATAAAGATATCTTGAAAATTAATTTCAAAGGTAGTTTTTACATAGTAGTAGGTAGCTTGAATGGGTTAAATCATTAAAGTATATAGCATATATATAAATTTACGTAGTTAGTTGCAAAATTTAATCTTAGGACGTTTTGATTGGTACGAAAATTAATAATTTTATCTCAGCTATTAAGTTAAGTATGACATCAAAAAAAGCGCGGGTCACCAATGGATCGAAATAACTCGGGATAGAGAAAGATAGCAAGCCTTGGAGGAGGCCTTCCTAAAATATATTTACTAACACACAGGATAATTAGATAAAAGTGTATCAAGAAGTAAATATATTGAGTTCATCGATAAATGTACATAACCCATCTTCTCTGTTTGTCACATTAATAATATAAACTAGTGTATAAGAATATATATAATACTAGCAGACCGGCCAAGCGTTGCATTGGCTTTTAGTTATATTACATAGTAGTAACCTATTCAAGGGAAACGGTAGGAGAACACTTGTCATGGGGACCATGCTTTTTTGGTGGTAATACCATTAAATTGTAGGTTATGTGAAACGTTGGTACTTTCAACACAGCGCCATCTGTTAGAATTGTGACTATCAAATAATTAACAAATATTTTGCAATAAAATAATATTGCGTGTATATATTGAGATGTAAGCTATCCTATCTTTTAAGTTGGATCGAACTACACACGGTGTGCAAATTTGATTGATATCGGTTCCGTAGTTTAGGAGTCCATAGCCGACAAACAACGTGACACGTAATTTATATATATTACGATATTAAGATAAGAAAGAGCCTTTGGCCTAGTCGTTTTCAACATGTTAATCTCAGCCCTGGGGTGTGGGTTTGGTTGTCCTAGGCGCGACGGACAGCTCCATGTGCAGAGGCTGTTTCAGCGCAGAGGAATCAGTCACCCACGTAGTCCTGGAATACGAGGCTGTGGCTAAACAACGTACAAAACCCCTCGGAACAGTGAGGTCGCTCCGTGAAGCCTGTGAAGTGCCCAGGAGACTTCTGTGCTTCTGGAAGCAGCTGGGCTGGCTAAATTAGCCAGGACATAACGCACAACCGACCAATTATGAGTCTAAGTGCGGAAAATGAGTCCACCAACCATACCATACCAGCCCTGGGGTAGTAGGTTCGATCCCCGACTCTGTACCAATGGACTGTCTATGTGCGCATATAAAACTCGCTCTTACGGTGATGGGAAACATCGTGGAGAAACCCAAAAAGTCGACGGTGTGTGTCAGGCACAGAAGGTTAATCACCTACTTGCCTATTAGAAAAGATCACAGATACGAAAGTTTCAGGCCAAGACCTAAAACGTTGTTGCGCCGTTGGTATTGGTATAAGAATAACTAGCCTTGCTCTTTAATAAATCGTCCTTTCGTGCTAAGAGATTTGTTTCATATATCATCAAGGGAATCGTAAGGTTAATGCAGTGCTCCGCTTTTTATTGGTATTAATTAAAAACTAATTATCGTGCGAACCAAAACGATGCGGTCTTGGCTGCAAATTGCAATTGCAAACATGGTTATTACGATTACGAATATATTTTATTTTACGTTGGATAAGGCAAGTCCTTTGAGTACAATGTACTCTTAAATGTCCTAATGTTTACTGCTGTTGGGTAATCATGCAGAGGTTTACGCTTTGTTTGTTGATTATTTGTCCCATATGTGTTTGAAAGTTTTATTATGTTTTAAGTTTTCTGTGGGTAAACAGGGAAACCCTCTGCCATAAGTACCCGCAGTGTTAGTTGTTATTAATAAGGTGAACCCAATATATCGAAATTTTTCAGGGTAATACTAGTAGTGTTTCTATAATTAATGCTGTTTTCTTGCAATATAATACAATGTAAATATGTTTAAGCAATTGGCGGAAGGTGGCACAGGTCAAGAAGCGCTGGAAGATTCTCATTTTGGAGGTCAAGATATTTTTTGGGACCGAGCCGTCATATTTTGTTATATTATTATATTAAAGCTTTGAACAAATCTATACTTTTACATTGATAAAGCAGATATTCACATGTGTTCTTTTACGATGTGGTATTAAGAATGGGAAATCTTATTATCAGCAGCATATCTAGTTTATCAAAATGTATTTTTTATTTTCTCATTATACTTTTAGTCATTGTTATAGTTAGTCACTTAAGTCGTTTCGCCTTTATCTTAAATATTGTCTTGACTTTACTAGAAACGATTACGTATGTTTCTAGAAAACCAGCGACATGCTTGAAAAGTTTTGACTTGATTGTATTTTGTTTTGCGTCTTTTAAAGCAAGTGGAAATTCTTAATTTTTAGATTTATTTGTATTCATTTGTTGTCCTCTTTATATTATAATTTTATAAATAAATGAAATCTTGTTTCAGTTCTTAAGACAACTTTAGGTAAATCATTAATAATCATCATAATTAATGTTACCATTTGTTGTACTCTTTTCTGTGAGAATCACTTGAAGTCAAGATCATCGACAACTGCTCAAATTGTCAATACAATAAAATAAAGCTAAACAACAGCTGTTGTTGTTTAGCTTTTACCTTAAAATATTTTTTTTTTTTTTCAAACGAAACCTTTTATAAATTTTATTTATATTTAAAAATCCGTAGAGTGTGTGTAGTCACAAGTACCAAGTACATTTTTCTATATCGGGAATCGAATACAACAAAGCTATATAATGTAATCCGTGTTAAACATGCCTATGGTTTAGTCTTACAAAATATTATTTTATATGAAAATAGACTAATTAATCTGCTGATGTATTAATTTCAGTATAATGCATTTTAATTGTAATTTTCCATCGCGCTATAGTCGTCAGTCTTTGAAGTTGCCGCTTATTAAGCAATGTATTTTTCTTGTTACTTTTAATTAATCTCTAGGCAAACAATAATCATAACCTACAATTTTGATTAATTTACTTTTGCAACATTGTTTTGTTCTAACGCCGTTTGTCCACCACCGCCGTCACCGGGACGTCACCGATAACGAAATGACGGCGCCGATTTAGCGATACATACATTTAATATGGCCGTGTGTCCACCGCACGCCCGTCACCCGAGCGCCGTCATCCCGGCCGCCGATGTTTCGAGTAGTTCGGTGTAACCGCTAGAACTCGGCATGGTTTTATGACGGGCCGATGTGCTATACAAAACACGTTTGGTGATATGCATAGGGAATGCATTCCACTAAATAGTAACACGTAGTTCGTGTTTTAGAGTGTGATGGCACCTTTTATGTGGCATAGGGTATAATTGAACGTAGTCGTTGACACCCTATAGTAGTTAAAAAACTTGCGTTCATACTGTCGCAACTTGTGAAGTACATAAAACGCTCCTGTGATGTATCGTTCACGTATTAGCGGATGAATCCAAAATTCTTTGCATCGACTACGCCTTCAAACGTACAAAAGCAGAAGAAACAATTGTCGCCGGTTGAAACTAGCCATTGTTTTATTTTTACTAAAAAGGGAAACGCGCACGCACGACAAATCTCTAGAACTGAGCTACTGATATATCGGCGCGGTGGACACACGGTCGCCGTCACGTCATTTTAAACTCGGCCCCAAAAAATCTCGTTCTCGGTGACGTCCCGGTGAGAGCGGCGGTGGACAAACGGCCTAAGTCTGTCATTCTGACGGGGTTTTGAACTATACCTAGAAATTTGCAAAAAGGCAAAAAATTATAAAAATTTAACATTTCTCCATTCAGCCGTTTTTAACCGACTGATTTAAGAAGGGTAATTCGACCTATATTTATTTTACCAGTAGATTTAATTTGATTTACTGAAACATGATATCATGGAAAAAGCTACCTTTATTTAAAGATATAACTTATAATTAGAGGTTTGTCTATTGCTATTGCTATGCAATTCGTGAAAATGAAATATATATCTCGCTATTCCGTAGTTTTATCTACTATTGACTAAATAATATCGGATTAGTTTCGTGGTCATTTGTTTTTGCCAATAGGCCAGTGGATGATCAACCGGAATCGAAGGAATGCCGGTTTCCTAACGATGTGTTACTTCACCATAGCAGCAAGTGAATATGCGCACAGACAGAAAAATTCATTGGTGTACGGCCGGAGTTTGATTCTACAATCTTTGGGATATCGTACGCCCAATCCACAAGGCCAACACTGCTCTGATGTGATAGAGGTGACAAGGGTAAAAGGGGTTTTCTCAAACACCAATATCAGTAGACTAGTAGTATCTTTCCCGAGGTGTATAGCAGTGGCGTCCTGCCACAAACTTAGGTCATACATATTTTAAAAATCGGTCATTGTCTCACAGCATGAATTTCTGTACTGAGGGAGATTTCTGCGTCTATTTCATTGATAATAATTTATCTGTACAATATATGTCGATTATTGGGTCTAAGAAATTCCGATACTTTCCTTATGAGCAGATGTTGAAAGAAAGAAAGCAAATTTATTGGACAATATCACTGACAGGTTTAAAATGCACGATCTTTTTGATTAGCTAAGATTTGTTCGCTTAACCACTACGCTATAACTTGTCGATTGTCTCATAATTATGTACTAAAAATGTTTTATTATCATTATTTATGGTTTCGGGTGTTTAAAATTGAGGTTCTAGTTGAGAGGTTCTATTTGCATACCACCTTAAACTATATATAATTACTATTTGAATATATTTTAATATTTTTTTATCCTTCTTTATCGACCTTATTGTCTGTCTATTTTGAGCATATATTTACACTAACTTTTAATTTTATGTAAGTAGGTAATTGTGTATCTAAAGCTACTAGGTAAATGTATCGTGACTGTATCAACCTTATGTTTATTGCTGTCCATAGAGTACCAGATGATGTAGATAAGCATGAAGATCTGAATAGAAGATACAGTGCGTTCTTTCGATAAGATATTGCCTACGCCTGCTTTACGTGAGAGTAGCAGTATCACGTTTCAGCGTTGCGGAGATAAGTGAGGGCTGCAGCGAAGTCGCAGGCTGCGCCGGCGCTGACCGCGGGGTGCGTCTGAGCCGCTACATAAACTGGTCCCCGCGCCGCCCGGCCTTCAGTCTTACTTGCAACTTGTTACCGTTAACACGCCTTGTTATTACACACTCTCGCTTCATCGAGCGTCAACACGCGATAGTGCCTAACAAGTTGCGCGCCCTTTCTCTCACGCAGTGTAATCGTGCTTTGGTACGTGAATACGAAACCGGACTACTCTCCTGACACGAGACACCGCAAAGGAATCCACAGCGATTCGGAACTCTCACATATTTTTTAGGGGTGAGTATTTTTTTGTATAATAATTATTTGTGTGTGCATACGCGATTGTATCTGCTTTGCGATATCGATTACGATCGCGGGATGTTTGACGGTTTTTTAGTTCGCGGTGGTTGTAATAATTTACAGATTCTGACGTTTTACGACCCTTTCTTTTATCCGGCCGCGAGTTATGTCGACGCAGTACGTAGTCCTAAGGTTAACAGCTTTGATAGTATTTGTAAATATTCACGCTGCAAAAGCCAATGGACGTGGAGTGCGGTTAAAATCAATTTTATTTTTCTCGCAAGAGATATTCGAGTTCATTTTACATGCCTCACTGTTTAAAACGGAGCTTGATTCGTTGCGTATGTTTGATTCTTTTGTTCCAACGTTGTTCACTGACAGGTAGGTATGGAAAACAAAAAATATAATTACTCAGTAAACCGTGAATTTTTTTGATAATTATAATAACAACATGTGTACCTCTGCATAGCACTTTTTAAAAATTAGCAAATTTATATTGTATAAGAAAATACATTAATTAATTTAACTAGCGTCGATGCTTAACGTACCGAAAATATATATTTAAATTACTAAAGGTCGGTAGTGTGACGATAATACGAAATTTGAAAATAGCCTGCAATATTAAATGTTTCGTATATATAATGCTGTATTTTTAGTATTAACGGGTAGGTTTGTTAACTATTACAATGTTCATCTGATTCTTTTAACACGAACACGAAACCGTTGACAAATAAATCATTTATTATTAAATAGACAAATCTATGTATTTGCCTTAAGAATAATATACTAAAATCTGAATTAGATTTTAATGATCTCGAGCTAAAAAAATCTTTTACTTTGACGGTAAATGAAAAAATCGTAAAGAGTCGTTTAACATTATCTTCGCTAACTTTGCCTTATACACAAGCCATTTTTTACCCACTAATGATACACTACTATACTACGTAGAATGCCTTCAATGAGATTTTTTTTATATTTACAAAAAAAAATACAAAGCAAAGTTATACTTTTCTAGTATAGTTACTACCCAACTATATAACCATTTAGTTAATTAGTTTATATACTTGTAATTATTTTAATTTACTTATTTATTACAATTTTATAACTATTAATTCACAATTTATTTATTTTATTTACAATTTTACTATGAAACTAATACAGTTTATATTCAGTCGGCTATCGTAAAGTCTTTATTTTAATAAATAAATGATTCGCTATCTTGATTGAAATTAATTATTAGTCTTAAATTAAGTTATTTGGATGATTCAACGAATCTTTGCGTGTGACCTCGTGGTTTACAAAATTTAATTTGATAGTACTAGTATGATAACGTTTTGGATACTTCATTATTAGATTTTAATAAGATGAAAAAACTTTTTGTTGATTTTGCAATCAAACTATCTTTGTAGGTAACTATGCTTATTTTTACACTTTTTATACATATACATAGCATATGAATAGATAAAAATATTCTAATAAAAAGAAGACATTAGAAAAAAAATGAATTTTTGTTATGGTATTTTCGGTAAACGAATGTAATACATACAATACATATTTCGTAAGTATTAATTTAGTGAACATAACTTTTATTCAATTTATTGAAGATATTCCGAGATAAGAGTTTTTAAGTTTTTAATATTTTAACATTTCTTCCAGTCAAAAGTAAGTAAATAATTAAATTGCACTCCTTGTACCGTTTTATGGCTTGACTTAACATGTATTAGTGAAATGTGAATTTTCTTATCCGTAAGATATAATGTAAAATGTCTTTGATATTGTAACAAAGGCATTATTATATAGCACAATGTAGGCGTGGTTTACCGCAGTGCTTTTAAGTGCAATTTTACTTTCGCACATAGAGAAACAAGTAACAATATTTCTACCAAACAGGTAAATTGTTAGCATTATTTTTCCGTAACGCATCGGTGATTAGGGCATCCATTTTTAAGGCAATTATGGTTTTTCCGGGTCACACTATGTTAGCTACATCAGTTTGAAAGCCAAATTCGCGTTCGTACGACAATCTAATAGGAATTTTTACTGAAGAAACCGTTTTCATTTAGAAGATATAGTATAATACTAAGGTGCAATACAAAGCATGATTTAGTTATTGATGTCTCTTTGTATTTTGTAAGCTTGTGTAGATTCCAATTTTGAATTTTTATTTAACTTACACATAATTTTTGTTACTAGATTCGTTATAAGAAATTTTGAATCATTTTCATATGAGAACTTTATTCTTCTTCCTTTATACTTAATTTTTGTAAATATTAACATTTAATTCGTTAATATTTGAATATGTACATTGGTTTTAAGCCAAAAGCTTAAACTGGAAATATTTTCGCAGAAGCCTTTATTAGATTGTTTGTATTTGTAGGGATGAATATAATAAAAGCGATCGTAAATTGCTATATGAGAATGAGCATCTACAATTTGAATTTTTATAATTAGGAAAAATCCATAATAATTATAATTACAATAAAATAACTAAGATAACAATCGTTGGCAATTATGCCTAATGCAAAAATACCAATAAGCGTTTATTTCTTATGCTTGAAACTAGATATAACTGGTTAGATGCAGATTACGCTCTAGTCGTTCGTCGGTGGATGTTAGGAAACTCAATGGTTTATTACATAACGATTACGTTGTGAATAATTTCTTGATAAAAAACAATACCTATGGAATATAGATGTGATTAGCCTTCAATAAATCGTCCAATTCCGATTTATGTCGTCCCTCAAACCCCGGTTGTGCAATGTACTTTGTTGCTTGAAGGAAACATCATGAGGAAACTTGCATGTCTTACGCCCGAACCCAATAACATATCTCAATCAATAATCCACCATCTGAGATATTAATCTTAATCCAAATGTTGTAACAAGTGTGCCAATAACCAAACGACGGATTGTAATAGCCATCTGTCGATACAAGCTATCCATGGGAGGTCGTATCGGTGTCTGTAGATAGACCTTTGTATGAAAATGACAGTTGACGAAAGCTCGATTTCAACAGTTAATTATTTTAACAGATTTTAACTTACACCAGTTTTTTGAATAATTAAAAAAACTGTTTGTTATTTTTTAAACATACAAATGTATATTTTAATGTTATTTGTACGGTTTTATTTATGTACTTTATTTGGTTAGATTTATTATCAAATATGAATGAAAACTCGGTAAAATGGAACGACAAAGAGCATTTTATCCGTCGCCAAAAATGGGTCGTCTTCGTAGGGTTTGGTTATTGAGATGCAGATAGGGGATCAATCGACTGTCACGGTCTGATCTCAGATTGTTTTCAATCTGCGATTGTGGATTAATTATTGGGCTCGGGCGTAAGACTACACTAATTACAAGAAAGCGCGTAGTAAACTTTTATTGATCGGTATGCAAAGAAGCAGACGGTAAAAATCTACCCTATGCCCCATCCAAGAGCAGTTCTAGGATGGGGTTCCCCTGAGACCCTACAAAAGGTCTCACTGTATATAAGAGATCTAAATTGGTATTTTTATTATCTAAACACACAAATTTGTGTACGGTCTTTAACTGAAATTTAATCTGGAATTCTACATTGGGCGGATGCCTAGTTACGGACCATATATTTAACTAAATATAATTACTGATTAAAATCCATTGGACGCATTTAAATTTGCATAAATCACTTGTTGAAATCGAGTTACGTGCGTGTAGATAAACTTTTAAATGGGCACATAATTTATCATTTACAAATAGTTGTTAAGAATATAATAAGTAAAGGGAATTGTAGTGATTAGATTACGGAGAGTGTATCTTTATTATGAGTATTTATTCAGGAAAAACATCACCTTAACCTTCTAAAAAAAGATAGTAGTAAATGTTATATATATTGTCTATTGTTTGTACTTAACAAAAGTGTTCCAAACGTTTAAGTCTTCTGGTTTTCTGGTTAGCTCGATGCGGTTTTTATTTATTTTAAACGGTCTTAGTAAGGTCTAGCTTTTGTAAAATAATTTTAATAAAGACGTGTATCCCCTTTGAACCCTGTAATCAATTGATGCAAATCAATGATTGTATAATATTGACGCTTCATTTATGTCGACCGCCACCTTGCCCTCGTGTTAGGCGATAAGGTTACAAGTAGGAAGTATTGGGATTGGTTCCCATATAGTATCAGCCATCTCATAAAGACGCTTATTAAAATACAGTTTTGCGATGAGAAGAAAGGAATATTTATATCCTTTTGTCACTGGTTGAGAATTTAATTAGGACTTTTAATGCGATTTTCTTTGGATACAGTCAAATTTAAGAAATTAAATTAATAACATTAGTTACACAGTAATACAAACATACTCCTTAGTACATCGAGAGAAGCTAAAGGTCTTAAGTTTCATTCCCGGAAAAAAAAGGTTTATTGCATAAGACTATGTAGCTCAATCGATCCAACCCAAAGTTAGCTAAGTTAATCCATTGCTACACGAGAGACACAGGATGATAAAATTACAAATAATTATAATAAAAAATTCGTTTTGATTCCCATAAGTATTTCTAATAAATGTGTTATCGTACTAGTATGAAGTATAAAATTGTTTTGCAAATCCACTCTCCTAAAGAAACTTAAACATTAGAACTACATTTCGTATTCATGTGATAGCGTTCGCAAATATCCAACTCTCTTTTGTAACGTTTAGTTCTGTCAACACATACATCAACTTGGACGCAATTAAATTCATTTCGAGAACTAACTTACTAAACATTGCCTAATCTAAAATATCAGTTAACAGTATCGATATATAATAAGTTAAGTCATACGTTTCAGAATAATTTCTATTACAAATCTAATTATTAATGTAATTTTCGAATTGCTATACATTATTAAATATTTGTAATCAAGCAAGATATTACTTAACTTGCCCTAACTTATAGGTCAACGTACTATTTATAAGACGATCAAGTTTTAAAGTCTGTATCTACGTAATTAATGATTTTAAGGCATTCATTGAAGCCGACACGAGTCCATGAATTTGGTTATTTAATAGCTATACTTATTTCGTATGTTAGTTGACGCATTGACGTTGAATTTAAAAGATAAAAATGTTTAAGAATGCATTACACATATGTTTGTTAGAATATAATCTGTAGTACAGAACATCTGAGCCGCACTTACCTGGCGTATATAATTTCTGACGACACTAATAGATTCTTGAAGCTAATATAAAAGAAATAGATTTAGTATTTACATGTGACTGTAAAAATTGTTTTGATAGAATTTGGTTTAAATAAAAGTATACCGAAACAATAATTAGTTCCGAAGTTCCGAGTTTTAACTGGCATTCAAGTTGTTGATAAGTCCCAGCTCATTAGACAAAATAATCACTGGCCTCATTAACTAAATAAGATAGTCTGTTTACTTTTTAATGGTACTAGGCTACCGTTAGTAGCTCGTTTGAGAAGGGGACAAAGAGGACGTAAATTATTATGATATTTCCCACTGTTACAATGAGAACTAACTTTATGTTAGACGTGTGTATTTTATGAGGAATATTTTTGAAGTTTTTAAACGTAAAATTAAAAGTATTACAAATGAATTCTTCCTATTTTTTGGGACACTTTTGCATTTAGATTTTCCAAAATATGTGATTTTTTTATAGATATAATTAAAAGTGTATTTTTTCTATTATGAGTTTGTCTTCGATGTACCTTTTTAATGTGTAAATTATTTTAAATGCTACCCCGAAATACGACACGATATACGGACGAAAACAAAATTTTAACTAACAAGATTTCCAGGACATGATTATCTTAAACTTGAATTCCCATAACATGAGTTAAAAAAAAAGTCATAATCATTTATTAACGTCATAAAAAATGATATATATATGAAATGCTTCTAATTTTACATTTACTGCCAGTTCTCAAATCATAAAGGCGTAGAACGGAAGCGAAGAACTGGCAATAAACTCTAAAAGATACCTAACGCCAGCACCACCAATGAATTCTTTACGAAAACTTAACACAACCTATACATTTCTTGTACACCGAACAATTGTTTTATTAAAATATTACACCTCGTAACCTCGAAAAAGTACATTTAGGTCGTCGATTTGAAGATGCAAATTAATATACGGTTCCTTTCATTAGTCAAAAGCATCAGATGAACGATTGTAGCCTTTGGAGAACTGAAGCAGAACAAGGTTTAACGGGAGTTTATCTGGGTCATACTGACCGGATTTTGAAGACGATGTATTTATATTTGTCGTTAAACATTTCTCGCGTAGGTGGATTAAGCGACATGTTCCTTGATGTATCGCTTTTGATTTGTTGTGAGAAAGTTCCCTTACTTTTATGCTTTCTATATTTTTGCGATTGTCTATAAAACATCTTATCTAAGTAAAAATATCTTAGCCTAGTAATAGGCGGGCTCTCAACCCTCTTGTTCTGGATGGGTTTTCTCTCTTTGTTCGTAAACACTAACAGGTACTTTACAAACATTGTGAAACAATGTTGTCTTCCCTTCTATATGACTTATCTCGTCGAATTTGGACACACACGAAAGGTTATTTAAAATATCATTTTGTTATAAGAGCTATAGCTAGTACCTTTTCTTATTAGTAATTAATCGTTTAAATAATGTATTATCCAATAATTGCGCGAATACCGCATTTCAGAAGGTAATAATGTCTTTATCACCATTTTCCTAGCCTATTAGTCATGGTTTTAAAATGTATGCTATAAAATAAATAGTATAAGGAATTTTCTTTTAAACAATTATTAAACTATTGCATAGATTTTATCGCGGGCTTTGAACGCGGCGACCGAATCAAGAAATTCCGTAACGAAATAAACCTAACACACGCGTTAGAGCGGGACAGAACGCATACTGCGTCTCACATCGGTTTAGAGTGATCGGATAGGCGTGTTAGTCTGAGTCTGGTAGAGTGGTAGATTGAATTAATATCAAAGAAAAAAAATACTGCAAAAAAATAAATAAATAATTATATTGCATAAGTTTATAAATGCAATAGCTTTACCGCGGCAGTCCCCGAGTGCCACACGTATTTTTTTTTCTCTAACTGTTTTATGAGATAACGGTTTGGAAGAGCCGATTCCGCATTTCCACCTTGGTTATGGAAATATAAGATGCAAGGAAAAGTATTATCAGCCGAGCAGTTTCAGACCTTCGTGATAAATTATTCGAAACCTTATATTGAAAATTATGTCGAGGGCGCAACATAGGGACGACAACTATGTTAATAAAATTGAAGATTCTTAATTTCTTATTCGACATATATGACATTCTTGGAAACACGAAAGCAAAAAGCAGTCTGAGCAGTCGTGATAAGAGATTGAAGTTATCAATAGACAAATGTAACGCAGTTTACCATTTGAGCAACTTGTTTTTCGCTGTGTACAACAAAAATTAAAATATATTTAATTCAATTTGGTAACAATATACAATAATGAACGCAAATAAAGGAAATGACCTAGAAATTACAACACCACTACGATTTTTGTTATTTTATATAGTTTTCAGACAAAGATGTAAAGTGTAATTCTTTAAAACTTTCAAAATAATATTAGTAAGTTAAATATAATATATTTTCCTGACCCCTTTAACAAGCAGATAGTAAAACAATATGTTCAATGTTAATCTCCCTCTCAGTTACTTTTTCTATATCATTAACATCTTCATAATATTTGTTATCGTACCAGAGAATTGACATTCATTGAAAGTATGCTGCGCATGCGTCGATAAAAGCGATGATTCCAGTGGGCAATAATTATAGTTCAATTTATTTGTGCGGCAATTGCTTTCACGCACGTGGCGCGCAACGTTGGTAAACAAACCCAATGACAATGAGTGATGGTCCTGAACGCACCTAAGGAATCAAACAAGTAGTATAATTTATGAATAAAGTATTATAATTTGAAATGTCAGCCGCGTTCTAAAGGTGCTTTAGGTTTTCGATTTCGTTCAGACAGTGTTTTGTTTAGTTTTAAATTTTGTATAAACACACGCTTAACATTTAACGTTATAATTGTAATTGCTATATAGAACTAAGCTGCGCCGATACATTATGTTAATTAATAGGGTTATAGTGGCCTAAGTATCAAGGGCAGATGGGATGATTTGAGAACGGCCCTTGCTGTATCACAAATCATTATTGCCCGCGGAGAACGAACTATGAGCGATAGATCGCGTTGTGGGAACAAGGCTCTGCTATTTCAAACCTCGTCTAGAGGGAATGTTGGTGGTTGTGGTAGTGTTTTAGAAGGTATGCACGGTTCGCGGGTCCTACATAACCCTCAGCCCCAAGAAGACGCGTAAGGGTGTAAAGAAATAAAAGGCCTGCAGTACGTTACTGTTATGTCTGAATTATATAGTTAAATATAAATGTTCCAAAATAATGTAAAAAAATGTTCTAAAATATCGTCCGTTAAATCATCTAATTTACGGATTGTTCACAGCACTCACAAAGCACTTAATGCTTATTATAAATTATTATCTGCTAATCTCAACGACAATGAACATTTGTTTATGCTAAAATATCGACGCAAGCGACGCTAAATTATGGAGCTAACATTAAACATGTATGAGATGAAAATATGTCCGTTCTTAAAAGTTCAGTGGTGGTACACGAAAGAGGCAAACATTCGTGTAGTCGAAATTAATTGTGGTTTAATTTTTTTTTTGTGTATATACTCAAAATGTTCAAATTAAGTTACTTGTTGGTAGGGAAATGAATACTTCTCACAAGTAAGAAGGAAAAATTCATTTTTTACGAGGTTAGCCAGGAAGTCTATACACATATACATTACTGTGACGTTCTACGTTTAATAGATAAAAAAATATCCAATAATAACAAAGAATCAATCAATATGCATGACGTAGCTGACCACTGTTTGTACAGATGCGTTTTATAAGAATGAAATAATATCATTACATATCGTTTATCTTAAAACTACAATACACACAATTTGTACAAAAGCTAGTGGCCAATGGTGGTTGGTCTCAGATTTCTGTATCGATTTTGTGATCGTCTATTTTTATTAGGCCTATAGGTGATCAGCGTTATGTCTACACGCCGTGGTCTTCTTAGGTCTAATGCATGCCGGTTTCAGCACGATGTCTTTTTTCATGGTATGAGCAAGTGAATTACGCGTAGAAAAGTCCATTGGTGCACATAGTTCGAACCTACGACCTTAGGGCACTTCAAGCCACTAGGCACTGCTCTATAAATACAAAACCCATAAATAAAAAATATGCTGAAAGCAAGTCTGAGACTTAGATTTTTGTTTCACTCCTAAAATTAAATTTACTATGTTGTGTCTATCTGGCGGTTATAACAATTGTATAGTTGTAACTAGTAGCGAGAGTATGTATTTTATATACAGCGAAATACATAATACTCAAACCTTTCTCAGGCCTCCATGATTGTCTTACCGCAATCCGCTCCTTTGTTTATAAATGCTAATTCTATAGGTGCATAATAAATGTCTCAAGACAATTATAAACTGTCAACGTATTGGCCAGATCAGTTAAGGTCACGACAAATCTTAATTAATTCTATGAACTTGGCATTTAAAAGATATAAGGAATTATCCCTAACAGTTAATAGAATTGAATTCTTCGAAATAATTTAAATATTATAAAGTTTAACGTGTTGTATGCGAATTTAAGCAAGCATTTTTACCTGCGAAGAGGCGTTGTTAAAAATCAATTTAATATATTTTATAGCGTTGTATTAAGAGTTAACAGTTGTAAAGACCTCAATAAGTTTACTGTAGATTTAATCAGGCGCTGAAAAGCGACACTAATGCGACATAAATTAATACATGTGATTAGAATAATAAATCGACTATTTGAGATAGTTGATACTGGCAGACTAGATTGCTTAGAAATATGAAATAATATAGAAATTGCCGCGGAACTTTTTTTTTTAAACCGATTTAAACAGTACAGTAAGGCTAATGTTCAAAGACAGATGCTGTGTGATGTGAAGATTATCAGACCACACAATCTTGGCCTAATATTTTGATTATCCAATAATTTAATAGAAATATAATCAACTTACAATCTTACATAGTTTTATTGTTGTCTATGTGAACAAAATAATATTGGTTATATTACCAACACATTGAGAGTCATTAAATTGTTCTGCGGGTTCAAAATTATAATAGTCTATTATGTCATAACAGTTATGATTTTGATATTTTATTCAACGGTAACCTGATTGCTTTACGGTACGTCGCGTGCCAGAACTAATTTTAGAAGAGACACATTCAAAGGTCCTTTGGTGATATGTGTGTATCACAAAACCATCCTGTCAAAAATAAATTTAGCAACGTTGAAGGGTAGCTTAATAAAAATGAATTATTGAATGCTTTATTAGGTGCTAACCAAATAAAATTAGAGTAATGTAGATTTTGTCTATGTGTGCAGTTAACACTGCCGGTTTTGACGTATCGAAATCAGCGTAAAATCTTAACTCTTTGACACAAAGTCTACGAGGCTCACGCTCGGAGACCAAATACTGTTGACCTATAAAAACAAGAATGAAACAGATACAAATACTATACAAATGGTTAATCAATAGATTCAAAATAAGCAAATGTTTAAATCGTGATTAAAACAACATAAACTCAACAAGTAGCCAGTTATTCCAATGCCAAATAGTTATCAGCAACACGACTTTTTGAGACGTAGAATGTATGAATTTAATTGCGTTAGTTAATCGGTTTTCTCACGATTCGGCGATACAGTGCAGCCGTACTTAGGAAATCTAAATCATCTTTAATTGTTGATTAACTAGTTATGTATTTAAAAAGCCCGATTGGTGTAAGGAAACAGAATAAACGACTAATATATATACTTAATCCTTGAAAACTGTATTTCTTAAATATCCAAAACAAATTTTGTTATTATACATTTTTCTATATAAAAGAGGTCATATTGTGCCTTATACTTATTTTGTTAATACAGTATCTGCACTTGGTTTTTAAAAGTTGTTAAGCATATTTTATCTATTGAATCCTCTTGTTTAAGGTCAACAGCTTAAGCTTATTGATATTATAACTAGCAATTTCCTGTTAAACATTGCTTATTCAGGAGATACATAAAATATTTTGTATCTAATTTTAATATATTGCATAATTCAATGCGACACTTAATATCGTTTTTATTATGTGCAATAAGATTTTATTGCAAAAATGTATGAGTAATGTGAAAGCAATGTAGACTGGCCTGAAGGCTAAATACATATTATTTTCTGTCGAACAGTATACAGCCTGCCCTTTATTTAATAACAAATTTATAATACTGGCTTCCGCGAACAAGGCGCTTCTTGTAAATATTACTCGAAGAAGCTCGATAATATGTACTTCCTATCATTGTTAAACAAATTTATTCAGAAGTAATGTTTCAATAATTATTCGTATATATAAAATATAATTATATCTGTATTTACAAATATATACAATTAAATATCTATATATAAATTTCGTGAACGGATCAAAATGGCAACAGTTGTGAGTGGTGGTTTTGTGCGTTTTGTTGTCAATTTACGGTAATCGAACTTAGTACCCATGCATATGGAGTTACAGAATTTTAAATGAATAAACAGAACGATGTATGCGTCATCAATAATATTGACGTAACATAAATTTTGTACTAGAGTAAAAGTAGAATTTAAATGTACAATGTAAATATTCAAAGTACAACTGACCGTTAACTTGGCACAGATAAATGGTCTGGCTTACTAACATAAGATGAATTTGTGTCTCATTAGATACTTTGACACATATACTTATCTACCATAATATCATTTAACACTGAAACTTATACAGAAAAATATATAAATTAAAATGCAAGCATAATTTATTCGCACTTTTTCCCTATGCGAATATTTTTAGATTTTATAACACTTGCTTGGATTGTTTTTTGCGCATTTTATTTACAAATCTTCATTGATAAAGTTAATTTAGGCACGATTTTGCTGGTTTCAATCAATTTAATCACATAGACTTCGCGCTTTGTTATATTTTATTACTGTAGAAAGCTAACGTCATATTGTGCGTAACAATACGTATATTGCACGTTATTTTAAAATATATAAAATCAATTTAAATACAAGTTCAAATTTAGTCATAGTTTTGATTGATAATACTGGTAGTCCACGCATATGTTATATTGTTGAACTGTTTATTAATATGATTTATTTCTGTCTGGGCTTTCTTAAATAATAATGCATCATTCTTAAAGTACAATGCGTTCATTATATGCCCAAATGAATGCACCAAAAATCAACTTTAATGTCAATAAAGGACAACATTCCACTCTCATTCCTCGAGGTCGTAGGTTCGATCCCTGGCCACCGATAGACATTATTTCTATGTGCACATTTAACATTCGCTCGAACGGTGAAGGAAAACGTCGTGAGGAAATCAGCTTGCCTTAGACCCAGAAAGTCGACAGCGTGGGTTAGGCACAGGAGGCTGATCACCTACTTGCCTATTAGATTGACAAACGATAATGAAACAGATTCAGAAATCTGTGGCCCACACCCGATAAGGGTTGTAGCGCTACTGATTTATTTAAAGGAGAACATGGCAACAGATATGTTTTTGAAGATACAAAGATTGAATACCAATTTAAAAATACTAAGCATGTTTATATTATATTGGCGTAAAGACACGTTAAGGCCGAACAACTTCCGAATTCGTTAATTGAATTTTAATATAGATTTTCTTATGTTATACATTATCCTTCCTTATTGTGGCAATATTTTCTATTATAGCAATTCTTAATTGTAAGATAAATATATTTTATAAGTTTAGTTTTCGAAATCTCTTACATTATTTAATTTAGATTTATTTGATGCGATTTGGATGTTTTATTTATACATTTACGTTTATATTTTAATTGCTTTTATAAATAAATTAAATTACCTACTGATTGCAGCTTTAGGCGTCTTTCATAACGTATTTTTATGGACTTTTCGAAAATCCTATTATTATTGTATTGTTGATACATAGGGAAATGTTACGCTCTTCTGTAAAGCTGTTTCAACAAATAATAAATCTTACAAAATATAAATAAAAGAATATTCTTACTGATATTATTCAAAAAGGGTTCATATTAATAATAAAAGTTGAATCTTTATCCAAACATATATATTATTATTTAAGACTAAACATATACCACAGTTTTAGTACCAGCTTATACTATTGACAGTTCTCTAGAATCATAATACTGGCAAGTTGAAAGTGAAATGAAGAAAGTTATCGTTCGCAAATCGATAACAATTAATCTACTCATGTTATTCAAGAACGTTTACGAAACCATGTTACGTAGCGTTAAATTGATAACAGTGTTATAGCATAGTTCTTAACTAGGTAAATTTTTAAATCATACACATAAACAACTGGGTAGGTACATTAAAGCCTAATGCCCGCATTAAACGTCAGCTAGATCACTAGAAAAATTTGTCAATTGCATTTAATTAACCCCAAACTCAGAATCAATCAAAAAAACTTTCAGCGTATGAAATTTTCTATAAAACTTGAACTTGTATCGCCACCTGCGTTTTCTAGAAACAGGTCCATATTCGCTAACCTATGTAGAAACTTGCTATCGGGATCAGATTGCCTTATATTTAGGTGATAATTATGAAATAGAGTGCCCTTTGCCCAGCTAATGATTGACTTAAACTATCCGGTGTTTAACTTTTTGTCGAACCTTGAACAATAGTAAGTATACACAAAAACTATTAGGTGTAATGAATGCTAGGATTGTATAACACTAGTTAAACGACTCGATGACAATGTGAATATCAACTGATTACCGACTGCTAATGAATGTTATCATTATGTGACGTTATTTGCCTAAGGAAAATTTTACTAATTTATCGCATTGATTTTGGGAAGGAACTATCTGCTTGCCTTAAGTACAATTAATATGCTGAATCTTCGCGTATTAAACTAGGTAGTAATAGTCTAATATTCTATAATGAATTCGTTTTTGTTGCGATTTAGTAACGGTTTTATTTTATACTGTCATTCTAGTTAAAACGTACAAAATATTGTTTGCTTTGTTAAATAACACTCCTGCTATCATTGCTTTAAGTCTATGAGCCAGAGCCATGGAGCCATAAGGCTCGCAAGTGCGTAGCCCACCTTTTAAGAATTGATACGCTCTTTTCTTTCATTTCGCCGTCGTCAGTAAAGATTCATAAAAGCCTTCATTATCTACATTAATAATACGAATACTTTGTAAGTTCTAATTTCGGTAACCAATAAGAAGTTACATTATTCGTTATAAGCGGTTGAAACACTAGTATGTACAATTGTACATAATGTTCATAATTTGTACCATTGTCGTTCAGATGAGTCGTGTCAAATGTTAACACATGGCCATCGGCATGCGGTGAACTAAGGGCCTTGCGACAAGGTTGTTTTGGTGATCCGTGTTCAGAATTCGAAGTAGCCTTGCAATATTTGCAAGTACGAAATAATAACAGTCATTACAATATTTCTATCAGTGTTCCAATCACATGCACGTACGTAAAAATGTTCAAGCTTTTGTTCTTAACAGGAAAACAGTGAAATAAACTTTAAGAGGCAAATATTTGCGAACGTAACAAATACATCGCTTCGTGGACTCGAAGTCCTTTTATTACAACTTCGGAATGATCGCAAATAAATGCCAATACACCGTTACTTATTTTGCTTATTATGACACAGAACAAATGATTATTACATCAATATTGCTTTATGATGATGTGTCTATTTTTAGTTCAACTTAGTCAGTCTGGTTTTAAAACAATTAACCCACTTTTATGCTATAATTTCTGGAAAACGATGGCCTAATAGATTAGCGTTTTTGTTTTTAAACCCTATGGGCATTCACATTCCTTAACTTCACTATGAGAACCACTAAAACATGGAGAAGCCGGGACAAAAGTTTTTAGATTCAAGTGTTTCGCATTACAATGCGTTCTCATACAAAAATTTATATGAATCTGCGATAGTAAAAAAAATAATCTTTGAGTTAAATGAGGCCAAAGGCACTTACGTGTTTCTTTATATAACGATTGATCCGTGGTCGAGGATAGGTGGATAGTTATTTAATTGGTGTTTTCACCTGCGTCATGACAACCGGTCCGTTCTTTGGCGCCTATTGACCGCTCGACTATTTACAAATACGTTTCGCTCTTTCGTTATCCGTAGAATCACAAAGCATTAAATATATAGTACTGCAGTACTGCTGTTTGGCAGTAGACAGTATTTTCGGTTCTCATATTTTTTTATGAGAAATTGGTATTCCAAGTCATTGAAGAAGCATCCAAAGTGAAACTATAATCAATACTAACCTATTGAAGAATTTCATAACAACCAGATTTTTATGTATACTTTAATGGGTTAAAAATAGAACTATATTAATATCACCCGTTGTAACGGAGTGTAGACATATCGTTTATAAGTCTTAATTGCCAAGCAAGTGTTCACCAATGTAGTAATATATTTTATATATAGATCTTTACTGCATTATGAATTACAAATTAAATGTGGTCTTGTTCACAAATAATTCAAAAAGCAAAGATGCTTGCTGATAATAGGAAAAAAAAATTTTCATTCAATATATTTCAGAGGTATAATGATAATTTAGTGCATCAATGAGTAAGAGGTATTTATAGTGTTATCTATGCACGTCAATCATTATAACAGTTAAATGCAGGTACACGCATTTTCCAGCGCGAGGTTACATAAAACAAATTCTTATATATTTTTTGTGCAAGTTCTAAATATATACTAATTATTCACAGCAGCGCGTAGTTTTATAATAGACCTACTTTATATGTGTAGCAGTTAATTTATCTTACTAGGGAGCTAAGTAAAGGAAATTTCAAATACTAACGTGTAAGCAAATCACGTATGAATGCAAGGAATTAAAATTCGCTGGGGCGCGGCGCCGACGCTACTTTCTGCAGACGGCGCCAAAGAATAGTACATCTGCAATCATTAGCACGACAATCTATTTAGCTTAGACTAGCGCCACAAGTAATTTTAATAATTAACAGCCAGCATACAATGTTAAGCATACAAAAGTGTCAAGACTGCTACTGCTGGCAGCGCTCGCGTTGAGTAAAAATATTTTAAAAAATCCACAATAACCGAAAATTATATATGCTATTATTACACAAAAATCACTCTAAAATTTTAATTTAACACTCTGTATAATCTAGAATATAGAGAAGGATAAAATTTTTTAAGAACAGCTCGAAGCACTCTCCGGTTAAGAGGCTGGTTATCCCACTTTTTTTTATAAAAGCAAGTAGATGACTGGCCTTTTCTGCCTGACACACGTCATCTATTTGAGAGTTTAAGACATGCCGAATTCCTCGCGACATTATCCTTCACGTACGAGAAGTGCAGATATTTGAATTTTGAACGCTCGACCGAATTTAGTCTTAACCTATTTAATACGTCTTAAATAATTCGTTGAGACATGTTATTTAGTTCTATTGTTGACCCCACGGGTGCGGACACACTTGTAGATTCAATTTTTTTTTTCTTTGATTAGTAATTGTTTTTTTTTGTAATGTTTGTTTTGTTTAATAATAGGTTATGATCTCTATATGTATGTCATGTTTCCCTTTAAGTGCTTGTCACATTCAAAATTGTATTTTGTGTTTGTTTTTACCAATGTGTCAGTGTGCCGAGCGTTGGCAAGCTTTTTCTCAATAAAAAAAAACAAATATCTTACACGTCCTCTAAATATAATATTATTTCGGATATCATACTGAAACATACGGGCTGTACGAACTGTCCATAACCCAACAAATATTACAATATACAACAATATGTATCTTATAAGTGTCAATATCTCATACCATAAACCGCGCGACAGTTGAAGAAGGGAAAACAATCTATTGCGTTACCTTATGTATTGTAAATAGCAGGAGGAAATTACTAATGAAAATCATTTTTTTTTTCAGTACAGTCATGGGTATCCTAATGTTATTCAATCTAATTAAATCTTAGCGGTAGGTATGGTTGTTAAATAAAATGATTACCCTTCCACGAACAATAGGTAGTTACTTCAATTCAATAGGTACTATACAAATAATGTTCTCGATGTTTCTTCGTTTCATTCCGTCAAATATCAACGCGTTTTATACACATTTCTATCAGAGTTATCAATGGTGACTTTGAATACAAAGTTACATCAAATTTATCCTCATTACATTAATTAAGTTATATTACAATTATACAGAAAAATCTTGAATAATGTAAAATAGATGATAGATTACTTCTAATTTCGAAAAAATCGTTTTATGATACCAGGTTATGTATTAAAGGGTTAGCTATATATTTTAGACATAAAACAAATACACATGCGCCCAAAAAGACTGATTAACAATGCTTTGTTTTGAAAAAAATTGACTTGAAGTGGTATAAAGTTGTAACAAATATTGTTTAGGTGATTTTCATCTTAATATTCGTCGTCTCGTATATGAATAGTTTAAAAGCGTGAATTAGCGCACAGGTGTCGTAGCGTTTGAAAATCCTTGGCCGACTATCTCAATAAACGCAAATATTTTGAAACAATGTTATGTTCAAAACCTTACGATTAATAAATAATGCATTCTTCAAATTCTTTTGGTGATTAAGAACTCCTTATTATTTTTTAACACAAACGTTACCAATATATAAAAAATAAATAAACCAGTGGCGCTACAACCTCTTTAGGTCCTGGCCTCAGATTTCTGAATCTGTTTCATGATCATTTTTAATCTAATAGGCAAGTAGGTGATCAGCCTCCTGTGCCTGACGGTTAAGTGTTGGTTTCCTCACGATGTTTTCCTTCACCGTTCGAGCAAATGCGCACATAGAAAGAAATTCCATTTGTGCACAGCCGGGGATCGAGCCTACGACTTCAGGTATGAGAGTCGCACGATGAAGCCACTAGGCCAACACTGCTCAATACTACAGTATAGTCTGTGTAATAAGCTGTCAAATCCAACTTCTAGAGAAAAATGTTTAAACTTTAAAAACTATTATTGTGTATGATTCATGTTAATAGATAATACTATCTATTACGGTTATTCTAAAAAATATTAAGACGTGATCCTAGCGCATTCTTTTGCTTAATCATTTAAAAAATGTATGCAATTGACATGTTCAAGTGATAAAAATAAAATGTATGATACCTAGTTTTAAAAAAAAACTAACATGTCGATAATACCTATTAATGACTCTACCACGTTAGAGTCAAACAGGCGTAATCGTTCATTAAAATTTACTTAAGCCAAGTAATCTTCCTATACATATCTTCTTAAAATCCGTTTAAAATATACAGCTAGAGTATGGATAATTAACTATATTATATATATAAAGGGTTTTTCAACAAGAACTTTGTTTTCTAAAACAAAATAAAACAAAGAATTTAGAGGAAAATGAATAAAATTTTTATTGTATTACAAAGAGAAAAGTTTGGCAATTATGAATGAAAAATGATATCTGGCAAATGTCCACCACGACCACGCTGACAGATGTTGATTCTTTCATCAAAATTTTTAATCACTTTTTGGCAAAATGGAGGGTCTATTTCGTTAATGACATCACGGATTTTGAGTTTTAAGGCTGCAATCGATTCGATTGGCTCCGTATAGACTCTGTCTTTAACATAGCCCCACAAAAAATAATCCAGTGGTGTTAAATCACACGATCTGGCTGGCCACTTAACAGCTGAATTTCGCGAAATTATGCGCTCGGGAAATTTGGTTTGCAATAAATTGATCGTTTCATTGGCTGTGTGACATGTGGCACCGTCCTGTTGAAACCACATTTCAGTGATATCCATGTCATCAATAATAGGCCAAAATTTAGTGGTTAACATCTCGCGATACCGTGATCCATTGACTGTTACCGCATTTCCAGCCTCATCTTCGAAAAAAAACGGCCCAATCACGCCTCCAGACCACATAGTGCACCACACAGTAACACGTTGAGTATGCAAAGCCTTCTCAATAATTGCTTTAGGATTTTCAGAAGCCCAAATGCGACAATTATGCTTGTTGACGTACCCTGACAAATGAAAATGGGCTTCGTCTGAAAAAATGATTTTTTCAGAAAAACCAGCAGGTTGTTCCTGAATGAACTGAGCGAATCTGCGGCGATTTGAATGGTCGATCAGCTTTAATTCCTGCACCAGTTGAATCTTGTAAGGCTTCAAAGCCAAATCCTTTCGCAAAATTCGCCATGTTGTGCTTTTGGATAACCCCAATTGTTGAGAACGTCGTGAAATTGACAAATTTTGATCTTCTTCAACACTGTGGCTCACGGCGGCGATGTTTTCTGTTGAACGACCCGGTCGAACACGTGTTGGTGTTGGCACATTTTGTACCGAGCCTGTCGACTCAAATTTCGCGACCAAATTCTTAACAGCGGTCTCAGAAGGACGATTATGCTGGCCGAAAATATCACGAATTTTACGAAATGTAACTTTAACAGAACCACCATTTTTATAGTGGATTTGAATTATTTTAATGCGATTTTCGAGCGAAATTGAATTCATTGTAATAATTGCCAAAGCACCTGCTACGAATACCGCCAAAAACTAAATGTCAAAACTATCACGTTCTCGGTGTTGCCACAATTGAAAAACAAACTTCTTGTTGAAATACCCTTTATATATAGTTCTATTTATATCATCAAAAAAGCTACTTTAGGCTTGGAGATTTTATTTTATACCTACTGGTCATCGTTTAGAATCGCGGAATTCAAAATTAAAGTAGCCATATGATCGCCATCATTCGAAAAGATACGGCACTATAAGAAAATTGCCAGAGTCAATAAAATTATGAAGGCTTACTTAACATGATCAATGAATAGTCATATTTGTAGGCAAAAAGTAATGTTCAAATATTTTCCTGTCATAAACATATTTTGTTACAATGTGTGAGATTTATGGCATAATAAATATGTGGGCAAAACAAAAAAATGTTATTGCGATAACTGGAAATACAGTAAAATACTTTTAGTCAGTGTTGATAATGTAACGTTTCCAGTAAACTATTATACAATAGAACTAGAAACGAAGGTAGAAAATTATCTAAATTAACTCCTGCCTTGCGATTCTGTAACTCACTTTTCGAACTCTCACAGCTGTTTTCGCTAAGGCGGTCGCGCTCAAATCAGTCGTAAAGCAGTCATTTTACGATTTGGCATTCTGATAAACAATAAACTTCAAGCTCCCTTATCACAATGCCAAATCATAAAATGACTGCTTCACGACTGATTTGAGCGCGACCGCCGCTGTGAAAACCGCTGTGTGAGTTCGAAAAGTGAGTTACAGAATTGCAAGGCTGTTTACAACATCAAAAATATTAATCGTTTTTTTTAACTACACGTCTTCTCTATACATTAAGACACGCGTAGCAGGTATAACTTTGTATATGTTCAACGAAGTATGAGGATAAAACTAATATTAAGTTCTTTATTTCATGAGATACAATTGCACCCCCCATTAATAGTGTAAACTGATTACTATTATATACTTGCAATGATATAATAGCGATACAGTGTATATAATTTGAGGAAAAATTATTTAAACTTTTAGCGTATAATAGCATGCTGCTAGACAAAGTCTATGATGGTACTCTGTCTAGAATATGGTACAGTGAAAATTTAATGTACCACCGGTTGTTTTGTCCAGATAAAGTATGTATCACGCATTCCTCGCTAAACAATATCTTTAATTCTATTTTCGAAGAGTAAAAAAAACATTGGCATTACAACCCCTTTAGGACTGGGCCTCAGATTCCTGTCTCCGTTTCATGATTATTTGTCAATCTAATAGGCAAGTAGGTGTTCGTATCACCTCGACATCCGCCGTTCCACAACTGAGCGTTTTTCAAGGCAGTTTTTGCCGCGTACCACCACTATGTGGAACCAGCTGCCCACTGAAGTATTTCCGAACCAATTCGACTTAGGTTCCTTCAAGAAAAGAGCGTACCAATTCTTGAAAGACCGGCAACGCACTTGCGAGCCTTCTGGCAGTGTGAGTGTCCATGGGCGGCGGTATCACTTAACATCAGGTGAGCTTCCTGCCCATTTGCCTCCTATTACATAAAAAAAGGTGGTCAGCTTTTTTGATCGCCTTGTCGTGCCGGTTTCCTCACGATGCTTTCCGTCATCGTTCAAGCGAAGGTTAAATGCGCACATAGACAGAAAATCCATTGGTGCAAAGCCGGGAATCGAACCTACGACCTCACTGATCAGAGTCGCACCACGAAGCCACTAGGCCAACACTGCTCAGATCACAGAGTTAGTGCATCTGAAACAAGACTATAAATAATTCTCAAATTCCGCAATTTTGCAAAATAGTCTTTCTTATGCAACAGTAGAGACTGGTCACGATTTCATTAAGCGTTTTATAATGAACTACGACGCTTTGCATGTTCCAATACAACATTCCTTTGAATTGAAGGCAAGGCGATTCTAAGCGAAACCGGAACATTTGTCATTTTCGTCTTAACAGGTATCGAGCCGAGTAATTACTACTAACGTCAAAGCATACTACTGAAATGCGTTAAAACTATTATAATAACTAATAATTAACGAACCCAAAAACCTAAGCTTAATATCGCACCGGTCTTGAAAATACTCGCTTGGTCACCTTGACTTTAGGTGGAAGTTTGAAGTTTACGCAAGTCGAAATTCTTCCAAACCAAGCAAAACCATTATGTCAACACACACATCGATGTCCTTTGGTTAAAGTAAATACGCGTCTCATATACAATGATTTCACATTTTACTTTCTCCGATGAACTGTTTTATTTTAGCCATACGCGGAACTGCGCTCGGATCGTTCATAGATATTATTTTTAAATCACTATTGTATCGCTTATAAATTTGATTGATTTTGCTTATTAAGTTGAAGGTTAATTTGTTATGACCTTGCGATTGTCGTAATGCAGGCGTAATAAAGGATTATAAACAAACTAATTACCGCGTCGTTTCAAAGCTGAGCGGAAACATCGCATGAGAGAAGATGACGATGATGTAAGAGATTTTAAACAAAGATACTCGCAGGGAAAACCTTTGCACTTCCATTGACAATAGACGTGATAGGCAAAGAATAAGTTACCAGAACATTCTTATATATGCGGGTTTATCTAAAACATTAACCTAGAATAGAGTTTGGGAATTAATGCCCCCGCTGCTTAATACTTTGTATCACTATGACGAGGTTCAACGATTTTGTAAATCCAAATTTTAAATTGTAATGCAGCCCTGCGATTCTGTAACTCACTTTTCGAACTCACACACGGTTTTCGCATCGGCGGTCGCTCTCAAATCAGTCGTGAAGCAGTCATTTTATGTTTTGGCATTCTGAAAAGGTGGGAGCTTGTAGTTTATTGTTTTTCAGAATGCCAAATCATAAAATGACTGCTTCACGACTGATTTGAGAGCGACCGCCGATGCGAAAACCGTGTGTTAGTTGCTGTTGTCACAGCAGAATTGTATTTATTACTATCTACCTTTGTATATCGAGTATGTTTCATATAAGTTATAAGATTTTTTAATTAAATATTTCTATTCCTCTATATACACGAGTAGGGCGAGATTGAATTTTAATATTTGATCTACAAATTAGACTACATTTCCGAGAACCCATTAAACCATACAAAATTTACTAATGATATATTTCAAATAATTAATTAATTCGTATTCCTCTATACTTGAGCACCAATACAGTTTTTGTTAAAAGTGTAGCATTAATAATGTAATTTCATTATACATGTATCTGTTTAGCATTATTAATTTTATATTAACGATAAATAGCTCTGATACGACAGAATATTAAGTGTTTGACCTATACAGACGAGACGTTTTCAAAATCTTGTAAATAAATATTCTAAATATAAAACAATCATTCTTTAAATATTCAGAAACTAAGGCCAACCATTGATCGGGTTGGCACTTGCTAACTAATGACTTTTTGGCCTGCCCTGCGATTCTGTAACTCACTTTTGGAACTCACACAGCGGTTTTCGCATCGGCGGTCGCTCTGAAATCAGTCGTGAAGCAGTCATTTTATGATTTGGCATTCTGATAAACAATAAACTACAAGCTCCCACCTTTTCAGAATGCCAAATCATAAAATGACTGCTTCACGACTGATTTCAGAGCGACCGCCGATGCGAAAACCGCTGTGTGAGTTCCAAAAGTGAGTTACAGAATTGCAGGGCTGTTCCTTTACTCTCAACATGATCAGCTTATAACCCATTATTTCTTAATCGTCATTGTATAGTTCCAGAAAAATAATTTAGGGAGTGTCGCAAATGCGCAGCTGTTTTTTTTTAAACTGTTACTTTAAAATAAATAGACAAGGTTGGATAACAATAACATTCTCCACCAGTGACAAAGTTGCTAAATGTGGATGCCAATTAGGCGATACCAATACAATGTCAAAATCTCAACGAACACACTTTTAATGGTAAAAAGATATATTTATCGTTTCCGTTATGCATATATATTATAACTATATTATTTTTTTATAGATTCAAGTACAAAAAATCTAATTATTTTTATTCTTGTTGTTTAAATATTAACATTTTATTGGTTTATATTACAATTACATCTTTATTATTATTAATTTATTATACTTATTCATTCATTAAATTTTAATGTTTTTTTGCTACATGGAATATTTGGCTCCTTCAGTACAACAAAACCTAATATACGTAATTAAAATTTGCAGTTGAAAAGCATAAATAAACAACTCTTGATAAATATACGATATTACTTCTTTAAATTTCCTAAGCACAGTTCAAGAGCAATCGTCAAATTCGTGTACGATGTTACCCTGATGTAAATCTACAATATGTAAAATGATATATAAATTAATTATAAATAACATTCCAAATAAAATAATGCTTACATTATTTTTTAACATAGAGTTAGAAGTACAGCAGTGTTGGCCTAGTGGCTTCAGTGTGTGACTTTCATCCCTGATGTCGATCCCCGGCTGTGCACCAATGGCCTTTCTTTCTATGTGCCCATTTAACATTCGCTCAAACGGTGAAGGAAAACTTCGAAACGTCTTAGACCCAAAAAGTCGACGGCATGTGTCAGACACAAGAGGCTGATCGCCTATTAAACAAATGATCATGAAACATACAGAATCTGAGGCCCAGACCTAAAAAGGTTGTATCGCCACTGATTTTTTTTTACGTTAGAAGTATTTTATCAAACGTTGAAATTTGAATGAGGTACTTAGTAAGAAATGGGGAAATCTTGCAAATCTAATATTTACACTGATGTTAGGACGCTGAGATATTAACCGTAATTAAATAAAACTAATAATAATTATCTAATGACACTACTTGCACCTGTTTCTTTGATCAATTTTATTTTATGGACAAAGTAGATCAATTGACGGTTTTCGCGTCTAAGACATTTTCCTCACGTTTATCTCAACCGTTCGAGCAAGTGTACGCGCACAAGACGAAAGTGTATTTGTGTACCGTGACTTGATGATTTTTATAGTTGCTATAACCTCTAGACCCACTTAAAAAAGACTATTAATGAAATATATCATAAAAGATATTAGTTATTACAAATGTAGAAAAAGTTTAATCAACATTTGAGGTCAAATTTATTTTAGAAAGGATAAACTAAAAACAGCTTGTAATAAGGAAATTGTGAGCATGTAATACTTTTCAAAACATTAAATATTTATAAACAGTCTCATTACGAGCGTGGTACGCGGTGGTACCACAAGACAATGGTGGTATTACCGTTGTATTAGTATGCAAATGCGTTCGCCAAATCGGCCGACACCTCTAAAAGGCATACAATTTCATCACATAATTTCATGATGTTGTACATTTAAAATAAAAAAAAACAAGTGGCGCTGCAACCTTTTTAGATCTGGGCCTCAGATTGCAATCTGTTTCGTGATCATGGGTCAATCTAATAGGCAAGTAGGTGATCAGCCTCCTGTGTTTGACCCACGCCGTCGACTTTCTGGGTCTAAGGCAAGCCGGTTTCCTCACGATGTTTTACTTCACCGTTCGAGCGAATGTTAGATGCGCACATAGAAAGAAAATCAGTCGGGGATCGAGCCAACGATCTCAGGGATGAGAGTCGCACGTTGAAGCTGACACTGCTCTGTATTTTACATGACACAATTTTAATTGAGATTTACCAACGAAATCCATATCGTGGTACGCGTGCAACCTTTAGATATGTATAAATAGGTGTACTAAACCAATATCCTATAATTTATGGATATTAGCAATCCTACAAAATTTAAATGCCTCTAAGTAACACGTTATCAAATAGACGTGCGTATTTACCTGGTTAAAAATAATTAAAACGCAGCTTATCACTTTAATCAAATATGTTAATGTTTAACATTTGCAATGAGATTTCAAATAAACAGTGAAATAAATTGTTGTGGTTAGCGCAATAATACCGCTGTAATTGTTAAATAATTTTGTTTAATTGACAAATAAATTGAGCGTGTGATTCTTAACTCAGTGTTCGTGCCTTCGCAGTCCGCCTATGCATTAAGAAATTTATATTTTATGTGCGCAAATAATACATGTACATATCATGCAAAGCATGGCAAAGAAATCTGCATGTTTTAGCTACAAAAAACCGACGTTATTCTATGTCCAATTATCATTAAAAAGACACAGAAAAATGTTTACCATATTAGGACAAATACGCTCTAGTTATGAGCAATGAATTTAGATTGTTCTAGAAAGTTTAAGAAAAATAAAGGCGTAATTGCCGGGCATCCATCGGGACTTAGAGAAATAGACCTTCACGTTTTATTTCAGTAACTAAAATGCAAGGTGTAAACAATTTTTAGTTAATTAAAAATAATGTCTTAGTTAATTACGTACATTCGACCTCCAGAGTCATTTGTCTCCTGTATATGGATACAGAATAGCGTATAAAGGCTAGTGGGTTATGTTCATCAAAACAGATCACGGTCTTTTATTGTTATGAAGGTTTTTCGTTGCGACGCGGATGCATTTATTAGTGCAAAGTTGGTTTTTATGTGTAGACTTTACTAGTGTGGTTTAGAAAACAGAATACCAAATAAAAAATAGCATTTAATTGTTTTACATTGTGATAAAAAAAATTGGTATCATTTATTATGATTTATTCATTTATAAAATAACACAAAAAATGTTTTGGTAACATAAATTAATAACTGTAACTCAAGGAAATGTAAACGCTGATTTATTTTATTTATTTGTGTGTTATATAAGCTTCTGGCCTTGGCCCGGCTAAAAAATTAGAAGATATGTCTTTGTGTAGTCCACACTAACCTCAAGGAAGGATTTCGTAAGTAGAATATGAAAGATCACAAGGGCCTCCGACACGCGTTCGGGTTGGTCGGATCCGATATGATTTCTTTGTTTCATAAACTTTATTTTGACAAGAATTCCATTAAACCTAAAACAATTATTGGAACACAGAAACGCCAAATAACCACTGCGCCACACAATTATTAATTTATTAACTTCGCAATTTGAAAAGCGTCATTAAACATTCCCGTTTTACAAAATTGAAGCGCAGTGTCGAAATAAATTGACTAATTTAGCATGGACTCGCATTTTTTATCTCATGTAATTAGAAGCGATTTAGCGAGAAAGAATGTTTTTTGCGAACAACATATTGTTAACAATTCATACATTGGTCATGGTGCAAAAATTCGGCAAGTAGGTTCATACATTCAGACGTCTTGAATGCAAGATTGATCGGCTACTGTTCGAGAATTATTCTGTTGACTTTCTTAGTTAAAATATATGTGTAATAGAATGATTAACTAATGCTTATAACTAAAATGACTAAAACGAAGCCATCAACAAATAACGGTGTCTAAAAGTTAAAACAAAAATAACTTTATGAAATGTGTTTCTAGGACACTCGTATCACGGTGTCAGCTAAAATAGCTAGACATCATTTTATCTAGTAAATATTTAATAAGTTTTACCTCGACACTTTTAGCATGGTTGATGTAGAATTGACTTTAAATTTAATATCTTTACAGTTTTATATAAATAATGTTCGATGGTTAGCAAACAGCACGCCTGTTTCTTAAAATAATTATTGTGACGCCGTGAATCGAACATAGCTATTAAAATATTGACTTATGTAATTAGTAGAAAACTTCATTTGTATTGTCGCGTCAATTCGTAAAACACAAAATATAATATAAATTAAATCAATTCAGGAATATAGTGTTTCTTTACATATTACAAACTTTTAATGTAATTTAGTGTTAATGAAAAGGAGTATTCTTTGAAAATCGCGGAAGTGTTATTTAATTTAAACAAACACGTTTAAGCTGGACTTGAGAAGCGGAACTAAGTATTGTCATAAATCGCTCCGAGATTGTCTATCAGGGATGCACATAGCATCGTGTACAATTATTATCACAGTTTTCCGCAAACGTCCCTCGCATATCTTGATAGCGCATCTGCCATAAGTATAATTAAAATCTCGAATAGTCTGAGTCGTTGTAGCACACAATAGAGATATCAATAATTTTTCAAATAACCTCTAAATTACAGGAAATTGACGGAAAAACTTAGGTCAAATTAGCGGAAATACAATATTATTCATATGTTTGTATAGATTTGCATAGTAAAATTTTGGGGGTCATGTATAAATTATAAATCATATAAAATCAAATTTTTTATTTTGCTAAATCTTATGGACCGTTCGAACCGAAATAGGGCCAAACATATCTTGAAGGAATAAAACAAAAATATTGATAACTATATTAATTTTTAATTTAACAAAACAAATGAATTTAAATAATTAATATTGTAATATAATAATAAAATAAATATGCAAGTTATTCCATAAATATTTTTGGTGTCATGTTTAAAATATCATGTATCACCAAAAATCAACTATTTAATTTTACAAGAACAATTAATCTACTATATACATTTTTTTTTCAAATATGGAACTAGTTTTGGCATTTCCAAAGGAGCATTCTATTTCGTTATTTTCGGTTTCCCAATAACATAGTAATAAATTATAATTTTCTGAATGGATGACGTAATGATGGATGTGTTCTCAGGAGCAGGTTACATCAATCCGGTTGACTTGCGAAAAAAATTACAAATGATCGTTGACCTTGAGCAACGGCGCAATGGCAAAGACCGACCTTACCGGAACCTCCACTGAATATCGATTTATCTGCGCATTCGTAAATAATCGTAATCTATCGCCAATCAATACGTTTATTAAAACATTGGAATAGTCTGAAGGTAGCATAGAGTTGGTTAACGTTTTTAGATGATATATCGTTCTTAGACATATTGTAGTCAGACTTAGACATCGTTGGATACTTAGGCACCATCAACTTCATAACGGAAACCATTAAAATTTTATCCACATATCTGTCCTCATTATTTCAATTTACTTGACGTTAACAATGCAGGATTTGTTGAATTGCTACTAATGATGGATTTCTCTGTTATGAACTTTGTCACTAATAAATTATCCCTAATGAGCATAGCATATAAGCCTTAAATAGCTATTGAATTTATCCTGATTTCGTGTCTTAAATGAAAACAAGTGAATACTACAATACATCCATATGAATCGCTCGTTTAAAACATTGGTTTTTCCGTTTTTACCAAAAAATACATTTTTTATCTAAACATCAAAACTTAATGACCGCACCAGTATTAAAATACTAATACGATTTGCGTACATAAGGACAACAATGAAAGGTTGTCAATGAAAACAAGATTTTAAACATAATAAAACCCAACGGTTCGATATTTTATAGCATTTTATATTGAAAATTTTTATTTATGCAGGAAAGAACAAGGCCAACTTAATAATATGTATCTTTAACAGGAAGATTGGATTGCTAACACCGTTAAATAAGGAATTTTATTCTGAATATACTCAAGTCTCTAAAGCTTAAACATTCCTGTTTGTCTAAGTTATACTGAGGCTTTAGGCTATGGTGTAGAGTCAAGACGCGAACGCGAACTATTAATCGCGTACATCAAAAGCGTCTTTTGTTTACTTAAGGCTGAGTCTCGACTCTTAATCTTACCATAAGACCCCAATTCCTCAATAACATAAATATGCGAATAAATTGATCCAAGGTTGTTAGCGTGATAAGCCAGCTATTGTGCAATGCGATTGTTTATTAGCTACGCGAGGCTGAGCGGTATTGCATGGAGCTGACGAGTTTTCTTCTTCTTGTAGAAAAGGCCTGGCCTGTCAATCGCCCGGCCCCCGCCACTGCTCTGCGGGGCTTCTCCAACGTCGCATAGACATCGATAAACACGTAGTATGTATTTATTACAACCAATTACAACACACATATGATTTATTGCTTACCACTTCAAGTTTTTGAAGCGAAGAAAACTTCGAATATAAAGATGTTTGTAAAACACTTACTATGATCGGCATTTGTTTTACCAAACAGATGAATAAAATCGACTAAGATGCAATATTTTGCGTGGACTTACGGAACCTATAAGGTATTTAATAACAAGGGATTTTTTACTCTAAGTATTGATAATAATGCTAAAGTATTTCTTGGAAATAGTTTAAGCCTCATGCCTCTTTTTAAATCTACATCTCCAACATGATGCAATAACAAATAATACAACAATGACGAGGACCTAACCATAATCAGAAGCAATATTATATGTTAATAAGCAATTAACAAAGTAATTCAGCCCTCGTTTCTACGTGCTGTCTAAAATGAAATGTCGTTCGAGGCAATAATGGACGTCACAATAATCACGTATATGTATTCTCACATCGTACGAATGACGTTTTTTCAGGAAGAGCGATTGACTTGTTATCCTCGACAAAAATTCTATAAAAAGCATAGTACATAATGTATTCTGTTCGCTACATACAGTAAATAAGTATTTGTGGAGTACATTGATTAGTCGCAAAGCGTCACGGTCTTGGCTATAATTTCGATACGGTGATCGTTATTCAAATATAACTAAACTTTACTTCAGTAACTTATGATGCTATTTATTTCTATATAAAGACATATGCACATGAATTACATTTCATATTTTTCTAGTATATCCTAGACAAGAAATGTCGATACGTAAACTCATTCAAACATTTTCGTTCCTTATACAGTATTTGATTTATAGTTTTTATAATCTCTGTTTGATTATGTATTTAGGAAAAGAGGGTTTTAGATTCTAATTGTTCTCACTTCTCACGCTATTTATTGAATTCAGTGTAAAATTAATGTTTATTGATCGATTAATAGAACGCTATATAATAGTTTTAACCGTTCGTATTTTCAAAAACCTATATAGAAGCAATGTATTGTAAAACGAAAAATTATTTCATGGACAATTAAGCGATAATTTATGGACATTTTAATGCGTAGAGTGAATAAGTTTATTATCGCACTGAATATATTAGTGCACATTTATGGCAATGCATTTTCCTAATATTTTTATTTTGCAAATCTACTTTTTGCTAATAAATTTTGATAAAACTTACATTTAAAATGAGATTTCTGTTTAAGATATGTACCATGAAATTAGTAAAACTTTTTAAAATATTTACAAGTATCGCATCGCGATACGCTTTCCATACAACTTTTAGTTGAACGGCTGACCTAGTGATTTTATCTCAGGCCCCATAAGGCGTCTAATATATTGATTGTACATCAATTGAAACTTGTTTATATTATTTTGTCGACACAACGTCATAATGACGTAGAGACGAATAACGCTTTCGAAACATATGAATAAACGATACAAGAAAGACTTTAATTAAATTAATGGAATAAATTAAATATTAATATGTAGATTGCGTAGATCGCGTTTAGTGACGTTATTTGTAATGAGTCTTTAGAGGGTCAGATAAAAAATCAACGGAGCCTATATACAATGTCTTGTATTTGAAATCTACTGACTGAATTATTATTATAATCGTACTATCAAAATTACAAACTCTACACGAATGGCTTACTTGAAGACTTCAAAACTTTAAAAAAAACTTACATGCATGGTGCAATAAGATTTTTTTTTTAAGTTTTTGTCGTGGTGCATTCCAGCAAAACCATACATTCTACGGTACTAAGGGTTTTTTTATAGAACGGGACAAACGATGTTAAGTGATATAAAAATAAACACTTAATACCAGATCAATGCAGTGATGTTAAATATTGGGTAGATTATAGATTAGATACAATATTTACCATTTAAAAAATGTATTAATCAATAAACCAAGTGTCCTTTACCAATTTAATGGTTATATCAGCATTTGAATCGTGTTTTTAAAAAATCCCCGTTAAAATTGCTGCGTAAAATCGAAGTTTCGTTCGCATTATTTGCGTTTTTTGTTGCCTTGAATAATTAAATTTAATAGATTTGATGTTTTTATTGCGATCTTTATCATTAATTCTCGTTATTTATTTAGAACACAAATGTCAATTACAATTCATGAATATAAATTCTTCGTTATTAGTATTATAAATATACTTACTAGTTTTCTGGAACAAGACTTTTATTTAATCAAACTTATCGTGAAAATCTACTTTTTTATCTCATAAACTTGCACATAATCATGTTAAAAACACAGCTATATTTAGTGCACAAATAGATATACTAGAATCTGCAATACAACTGAATTCAACGCGCGTTCCGCTTAAAAATTAGCATAAAATAGCTTATCATAATAGTTCTGTGAATTCGATTTAATAAATGATTCTCCGAACTTACTTTAAACTTGTCACTTGGGAGGTAACGGCGCTGAAAATGATATGTTGAAGGTGGATGGTGTTGTTTTCACAACGACGATAGTTTAACTTACAGAAACAAATATATAAATATTAGTGTATAAGTCGAGTACGCAAATATTTATTGTATATATGTTATTTGCCACAAGGCATGTCATATTAAAAGTAATAAACGTGATAAGAAATAGTTAAACTTAGCATGCACTCTTACTAGTTAATTTTAATATTTAATTTACATTATATTCGAATCATTAAAAGTTTAAATTGGAATTTGTATCACAATTTTATTATATGGTAAATCGCGTATACTATAACGGCGTATAATATTAATGTTACACGTAAGAAATTTGCATGCAACGTCATCAAGTATTTTGGTAACCGGTTGTTCTCGGGTAGTTCGAGAAGGAGATGGCCTTGTCTGCGAAACATTTTAAGCGCCTATAGGAATAAGTCGAAACTGATGCCAACTTAGCGCTTTCGCTGTGGTCAAGCGTCCAATGTAATAAAGCGCTTTATGCGATTATGTTTACGCTTTTATCAGTCGTGGCGCCACAAGGTATCCTTGGGCATTTGACCGCTGAGTATACGAACAAATTTAGCGCTTTTTTGAATACATCAGCGCAATTCCGTAATCGGGAGTTAACTCTGATGGAGAAAGGACTCTAGCCAGTTTTGTAGTGAATTCCGGTAGTCTTCAACACAAAATGCGAACAGGTTATTGTTAAACAATTGTTAAAACGTATCAGCGAAACAACTGTGGTCACTTTCACTCGCTTGTGTGTTTACTTAGTATCCTTCTCAGACCCTAAGAGATTGCACTCAAAGTGTAATGAGTAATTAAAATTAAATAGCCGTAAAGATATGTGTACTTAATGATGCAGAAAACTAGTTTTACAAGTCCTAATGCATGTTAAAAGAACTTCAAGAAAGTATTGCAAGTAAAAATAGACTGCTAGTTTGTTCTAAGTAAGGAATAGATAGCCTAGCAGTATTATAAATAACTTCTCAGCTTAGATAACGGATACATTTAGCTTAGCTGATGCCACTAAACCTTTCAAACGTCTTCTCTATCTGTACTTACGAAAATATAATTATTTAAATAATAAATGAACTCAGAGATATATGTTTAAGATTAGTTAAAACATAATTGGTTGTTCTATTGCAATCCGTAGAAACATGTTGTATTTGACATGTCAAAAACATGATTTACTTGACATAAGTATTTAATTGCGTTATTGTATTGTTCTCGTATCCATTTCCAACGAATCATCAGAATCAGCACTGATTGGGATTTATGTTTTGTAATATAAGTCTCATTATCCAACATACAATATGATATTATGTAGTTACGTGTGATTTATATGTTTACCTATTAATTTTACCTACATAGAACAGTATACAAGACGAACATGGGAACATTCCGCGCGTGATATTTGATACAAGTGAATAAAGCTTATTAACAAAGTGGCTGATTACCTAATAGGTGACTCCTGGAAAATGTAAGAGTGATATAGAGATTCTTTTACTGTGTTCTCCTGTTGCCCAGCCAAAGACGTGCTGCCATAATCCATAGATAGATACTAAAAGTAGCTCTTTCCTGCGATTCAAAACAAGTCGGTCAATCAATTGTAGAAGTTCGAAATCCGAACAGCTTTTCTTAATTTTAGGATAAGTAGGTTCGCAGATTTCTCTTTCGCTTGAAATCTAGGACACTTACATGTGCAAATATATAAAATAAACATATCATTTTGTAATAACTATTAAGTTAAAGTGTATTTTCAAATAGAAACTGTTAATAATTTTCAATTTATTAAATTATTATTTAGTCGTATTTCCGAACCAATACGACTTAGGATCCTTCAAGAAAAGAGCGCACCAATTCTTGAAAAGCCGGCAACGCACTTGCGAGCCTTCTGGCATTGTGAGTGTCCATGGGCGGCGGTATCACTTAACATCAAAATTACTAAAGAACAAAACGTATTGACATAACTTGGTTCTGGAATCAGTTATAAGTTTAATAAATTTTCTTATAACACATTGAAACTAAATTAAATGTAAAGTGTTTTAGAGACTATAAATTGTCCACAATATTTCATCGAATCATCTCAAACATCGCGGGAATTTAATAAAAAACCACAATGGACGTCGCAACACGTCGTATACCCAATTTAGCGGTTTCAATGAATGCGTCTTCGTTTTTTCAACCAACGCTGCTATTCACGCAACTTTATTTAGCCTAGTCGTTGAGGACCGGATTGTGCTATATGCGCAATTAGAATTTGTTCCGCTGTCTCGTAAGATTATCACGTGACTTGGTGCCAGAGGACAGAGGGCAAACGGGCAGGAGACTCAAAATGTACAATAAAAAACGGATGAAGCTTCAGATGTTTGTCAGTCTTTTGTGCCTGACATTTACATTTCTTGATACATGCTGATCTCCTCGCGATAAGTCTGCACCGTATAAGCATGTATTAAATGCTGACAGTGAAAATATTTCGGAGTTGAAAGTGCTTAGACACTACGGCTAGCTAAGGCATACTTAAAATCGTATTGTATTACGATTTCTGTTTACGTGAATAAGACTACGTTTTTTGTACAGTCAATTATTTCATGAGTATCAGTAGGCGTACCGCAAGTACTCAACTCACAATTACAATTTATAAAAACCTTACATCCGTCTTTGATTTATTATTTTTATTTGGAACTACGTGTTAGTATATGTAGTGAGATCCCGTGTATTTGGATACCACCAGATAATAAAGAACCTTTCCTTTTACTGGTCCCTTGCGTGATATAAACATATATATGTTTGTTATTTAGATGAATAACGGATATAGTGACCTTGTTACTAAAAACTCTACGATGTTTGAAGCTGTTATTTAAAAAAAATTTCACTCTTACAACATAGCACAACTTACAACGCATGAGTCAAATTAATCTGTTTTTACTGAAAAAAAGTTTATAAATAGACGCAGCAATTAGTTCCAACTAGTCGTGATGCTTACGAAGTATTGTTGTGTGTTTCTATAGACGTCACTTTATTTCCCAGAAGACTAATAGCGAGTGCCTAGCTCCCTTACGCTATACTTTTAAGTACAGCTTTTGAATCATTGAATTTTTACCCTTAAATTAGTGTATATTTTCTACTTTGATTTTGAGTGAGATATAGAACTTCATCTACCTTGTAATAAAAAATGTCCTTATAAAGGATTTTTAATACCACATTTTAGTAAGCATTCTGTATTAGAAGAATCTAAACAACGGTGGAGTTTGATAAGATGGAATTATTACTGCAGTTATTGCAGCAGCAGAGCAGCTCCAGAGCAGTGTTGGCCTAGTGGCTTCTGTCAGTCGTAGGTTCGATTCCCGGATGTGCATCAAAAGACTTTCTGTCTACGCGCACATTTAACACTGGCTCGTTTATCATCGTGAGGAAACCAACATGCGCCATTGGTGTATTGGTATTCTGAGTAATAAGTTTAAAAATGTTTTTTTTAAGATAAAAACAATTTATAGAATCTGTCTTAGGTTTTAATTTCTCAATAAAATTCAAGTAAATTCAGAATGTTAAATGTAGCGAGTACGTAGATCACCTACGCCGTAGAACACCGCCCACGTTCATCACACTATAAGTGAAACAAAAATTGTAAAATCGGCGCATATATTTCAATATTAAAATAAAATATTTCGTGAATGATGTTATATACATTGTTATTTTATTAATAAACTGCGTTTAACATGCTGAATAATATAATTAATAACTTATCGACATCAGTTTATTTTAAAAAACTCATTTCTTTGGTCAAAAGTTTCATTATCATTCGAAAGTTTTACATGACACAAACAATCTACTGTTATATTAATAATAAATGTATGATTTTGTAAAAATACTTTATTTAAATTATTAGGATTGTATTATGTGATGTTTGCAATTCCTTACAATTGCAATGTAAACAAAAAACTGCAATTATTAGTGCCGGAGAGTTTTTGCCTTCTAGAAAATGTGAATTTAAATTGATAAGTATTCATATATTTCAAATGAATTGTGATTATGTTTAGAAAGGGATATAATAAAAATCTAAAAATAACCATAGAAAACTTCAACTGTGGTTTAGCAGCATTTAAGTAGATTGCAGAGGTAATATACAGTTCGAAAAAGTTCTGTGGTTCCCAATATTGTTTTCAAAAATACATATCACGCGTGTTAACTACAATTCCTCGAAAATTAATACATCACTTGTATCTGTTATTCAAGTATGATTAACACAAATAAAAGCGTCATAAATAGGATCATTGACTCGTTAGGATCCAACTTTATCTAGATTAACCGTTTCGGATAAGATTTATTTAGCTGCAACTGGTATGAACCGGTTTGCTAATTGTTAGAGTTTGTGTATCTTTGTTTAGGTTTGGACCCTTTATTAAGATTGATCAAAGATGACTAATTGAAAGTGAACGTCGTAAAAGCTTGAGATATATTTTTATAAATACTTGCGTAATAGATAGTTTGAAAGGAAATTGAATATAAAAATATAGTAGCTAATTATTTAACTTGAAATTGGCTTAAATCTTATATACAGAGTGAAGCGGAAATAAAAATATGATAATACAACGTTCAAATGAAAAAAACACGATAATTACCACAGACCATGGCAAAAAAACCTTTAATACCTTACTTTATTTAACAAGCCTTCTTATATTTAATATAATATTTATTTTTAACGGTTAATATCATTTATTAGGCAGTGGTACCTAGCTCCGATACCTTGCTTTCGCAATCATCACCTCTTTACCAAAATCTAACTTGTCTATGAAATTAACTGAATATATTTTGAAACCATCTATTCGTTTTAATGTGTTTTTTTTTATATTTTGTGTAGTTTATGTGAATACTATACGGTGTTGATATAAACTGGGAGTGAGGTCAAGCGCATTTTGTTCTATTTATATCCCGTAAATATAGCACTTCTTAAGATTCCGCAAGACTTAACTCTTGTATGTGCCGTTAGGCTTGCTTAGAGAATAATAAACTCTAATTGCGTTTTCGTATTCAAACTGCTTGTGACCTTTGCGTATATTTTATTTAGATTAGACACTTTACTTTACAATCATTCCTCTTATAATATTTTCCAAGCGTGATCCTATATATGAGATAATGTTTGATATCTTTACAAATACATAAATATATACATTTATATTCCTAATATAATATCGATGTTATTACATATAATTTACTAAATCTATTACGATGATGATACAGATGAACATGAAGTCAGTTGCAATAAATTTGTAAAGTGAATTGGACTGTACGTAAAAGAAATCACAAAGAAATACTTCTATCTTACACTAAAAGCTTTTACATAAAAACATAGCAGTATGTTAATCAAATTAATGCAATATGTAGATATAATTAAACAGCTTTTATATACATCAATGCATTTTCTAACATTATATGTTTTATTATTCAAAAAATGTAAATACGTTATTTTTATCAAGTCATTGACTCTTGACCTTATTCAACGTGGGAAAGGAACCCGGAACCTTGCATCCTCGGTACAGATCAACTGTAGCTCAACTAGATTATTTATATACCCGCATATTTCTACTTGTACGTCAGGTTTTTTGTTAATACCTACATGTTTTAAGAACCAACGAATGAAATCAAATAGGTAATATTAAATTCCTATTATAAATTTGAATGGCTTTTAAACTAATTATTATAATAATTGTTTTCAGTCTACCTGTGTGGCCATAAGCATGGCAAAGTATTATAAAGATTTTCACATTGATTTTTGAGTTGTTTTTCTCTACGTTTTTCTCGTAACAGAATGTGTCAATTATAGTATAAATTACATTTAATAATTATTAAATAAGTTAATTTTGTAAATAATAATAAAAATTGGACTAATTCAATTGATATTCCTGTGAAACCTTTATATATATATAATACATATACCGTACAGTAATACGGGGATATCCATATCTCCAAAACTCAACCGATTTCGATGAAACCAAACTATTCCGTAAGTAGGAAGATATCTGACTTAAATCAAAATGTCTTGAAATGACTGGATTCTGAAATTTGTGGACAAACCAATAATATACTTTAGGCATTCTTAGTAGTTCTTCCATAAGTCGAGGTTTGAGTCGATTAATTAAATACAATACCGCTTGTAAGTAAATAATTAGGCTTTAAAATGAAGATTTAAGTACTCGGAAATGTTATGTAAAAGAACATCTCTGAGTACTTAAATCTTCAATTAATGTTGCGTGTAAAATTCAATTACAAGGGATCTGATCTGAGGACAGCGTAGTTTTCAACAATTAATATTGTCCAGATGTCGTGTCTTTCGTAATTTATCAGCGTAAATTGTTATTGAAGATTTTCATGAAAATCTATGAATTTAACCTTACGTTTTAATCGTTGTGTTATGTTGTTCAAATGACATTATGAAAACATATTAGCAATTGTAGCAATCAAATATACAATATTTTCACTTTATAATGCCTTGTACTTAGATTGTATTTGTGAACCCAAAGTTAATCCAGAATTTTGGCCTCCTTTGAATGGTTTCCACGGCGAATAAAACTCATAATCTCTGTATGACCTCGTCAGAATTTTAAAAATACACCATTGATTTTCATGTCTTAAAACACTCCGTTAATAAGGACATAAATACAGACAACTTAAAGTAATAATTGATCAATCTTAATAGCGGTAAGAGTTGTTTATGAGTGCAAATCTATGAATAAATTTAAGTGCATTTTACCATAGGTTATGAAAAATCATCCCAATTCTACGATTGAAATTTTATTATGAAAAACCGCATTTGATCTATAAACTTATACTTTTTTGTTATTTTTCTTTATCAATGAATCTTATTTATATTAGTGAATTTATTTTTTGCCGTTATTGTTTTGCGGTGACCCTCGAATATAAAATAATGTTGCAAACGTCAACACTGCTCACAATACTCAGGATATAAAACACAATAAATTTGATTTAAAACATTGTTATTCTAGTATATTCCCTTTAGAAGCAATTAAGTTTATAAGTGGAAAAATTAACTTGAGTAACCCTGTTATAATGCATTGCAAATTTGTCAGTGCGTCCTTGAGTGGCTCATTACCCAATAATGATGGGGTAGATCACGCAGGAAGTGATGATAGCTATGACACCGTGGGAGAATCATTCAATAGCTATATTAATTCTGTTTGTTTAGTCACGCCAACCACCCAAAATACGCTGATTTCCTGCGTGATGTTAGGTTTGTTATAAAGTATTCAGTTAATCTACAAACAACCCTTTGCTTAAAAAGATTTAACATTTTTTTAAATTCTTCCCGTCTCTCCTGAAAATTGACTTGACTTGAATTTACTGCAATACTTAACACTGACTAAGCCCGAATATATGATTGACTATATATTTATTTATTAGTATAACAATACTAAACACCGTATTTATTACTTCTTCATACAACACCACGAAAGCTTCATCCGTATACAATTTAGTATATTCTAGAAATTATGCACGAACTCTACTCTTCATTACGTGATTAGCATCAATACTTGATTCAGGCTTCAGATAGTGTGATTATATTTACTGAAATGTTACATAAAGGATTTGTGTAATATCTCGTATATGAAGAATAAAACACGAGAACAATGGAAATAACAGGCTTGCACTAAGCGTTTGTGGTTATTACTCTGATTAAAAAGGACAATAGAGCGATGTCCATACAAATCTATGTTTGCTATACTAAAGATTACGTTGTACTCTGCGACCATTATTCTCTGATTTTATTACAGAGGTGTCTTTATTTATAGTTATTAAAATAAAACAGCGTTAGAATAAACGTTTTATTGTATAAACTATAATCATTTGGATATAGCATATAATCATTTATTTTATGTTGTAATGGTATAACTAAATGAATTTTATTGAAGTGTGTTTTCAGTATATGTGTTCATTGTTTAAACATTAACAACGGATAAATGTCAACACAGTACATCGATCTCACCAAACCTTAACGTACATACCTATTAAGTTTCACAATAGAACATTCAATGGGTGCAAACTGTTTTCGGACTGTACTTGTGCAGAACATGTACTAGCGTTACAACATGATATCGCAGGACTCTTTTTAATTGCGTCTTCGCCATTTTTGGCTTTGCCTAATAGCGCTGTGGAAATGTTTGCTTATATCACAGTGCGAATTTAGAATTATGTTAATTGTATGTCGTGTTGTGAGAACAGTAGAATGAATAAACCCTGTGTTTATGTGGTCTTACGTAAAGAAGAACTTCTTTGATATTTGAGTAATTACACAATTATATCGTGAAATTAGTCGCGGCGGAAACTCATCAGGGCGCACTACTATGTAGTTTGTTACGAAACGTGTTATATTCGGACAGTCACTGCTAAAGCAACAATTTAAACACCTGTAACAGCATAATAGCGCGTTTCAATGGAATAACGAGCTGAATGATTATAATAGCAAACTGTTCTTTGATCAGTTGTTATTTCCCTCAAAATTTTATGTCGATTATGAATAGAACGTATTAGCATTCATAACATTGAACGTAATTGTTATAGTACAACATGAAATTTACAATTCTGTAATTTCTGTTGTGGTAGACCACGAAACATGTTATATATTAAATTAACCGTATCCTTTAGTACCCTCTTGCATTGTCTGTGGAATGACTGTGATTTGAAAAAATGCTGCATTTCAATCAGCTCACAATTTTCCATGTGTCCAATGATTATGTCATGACGAAATAGTTTGTGAAACACTATACAATGGTGCTGTATGTACTCAGCCGATGTCGTTCATTGTAATGTAGAATGCGAATCGAATCTGAATTGTTACACAAACCACAACACCCCGATCACAACAAGTCGTCTTATTGTCTGCGCCAATCTTCAAGTTCTACGTCAACGTACTTAGGAATTAGAGAAGCACCTTAACAGTAAACAATAAAACCTATTAGATTTGTATTCAGAATAAATAAATGAAAATGAACAATACGCTTTTAGATGTATAAGCTCATGCCATGTGCTATTTTCGATCATACCTAATTGTTATTTCATTCTTAACAGGTCAAAAAGAGAACACGGCATGACTGCGACGCACGGCGGAGGCTGTGAAGATGACCGCCCCATTAAGGACAATGTGTACACAATCAAGCCAGGATTTAAAAATGAGGGGTTCCAGCACGACAAGGACACGAACACTGATATTGTCAAACCCCCGCCAATTGAGGAAGACTCCTACGCTTCCGGAAAGGTGGAACTCTCCAGAAGAGAAAAGTGGAGAATATTGAAAAATGTTGCAGCGGTTAGCGCGGCCTTCATGGTTCAGTTTACTGCTTTCCAAGGAACTGCGAATCTCCAGTCTTCTATAAACGCTCGGGATGGGCTTGGAACTGTATCTTTAAGTTCTATTTATGCCGCGCAAGTAGTTTCTTGCATTTTTGTACCAACGTTCCTAATAAAGAGGCTTACAGTGAAATGGTCCCTATGCCTTTCGATGATGTGTTACGCTCCTTACATTGCTGCGCAGTTTTACCCAGCTTTCTATACGTTGGTACCCGCTGGAGTATTAGTAGGTCTCGGAGCAGCTCCCATGTGGACATCCAAGGCAACATACTTAACCCAAGTAGGAAGTGTTTACGCGAAGTTGACAGACCAAGCTGTGGATGGAATAATTGTGCGGTTCTTTGGATTCTTCTTCCTTGCGTGGCAGACAGCTGAACTTTGGGGCAACCTCATTTCAAGTTTGGGTAAGTTAATAGTTTAACTTTTTTGGCGTTATTTAAATCATTTTATGGGGAAATCTTAAAAAAATAACAAAACCTTGTAGCTATATAAATATTTCCACCTACTGATTACTTTTATGATACGATCTGCAAGTCCCCAAACTTTTTTTTTAATATACAATAAACTTTGCATTTCTTACACATCACCTATTACCGTCTTCATCACAAAGAGTGTTGACTGTTTTGTTTTCGTTATTTTTGAATTTCTACCGTATGTCTTAAAACCGAAAATAATGGGATAAACTTTCTCTACAGTATTCTCATCGGGAGTACACAGTGGTAACGTGTCGACGGACAACAGCAGCAGTACTCTTCTGACATGTGGAGCTAACTTCTGCATGATCGGCGGTGGAGCTCATGACAACCAAAACCTTCACCGACCCCCAGACAACGAGATACAAGAGATCAGTGCCATTTACCTTGCATGCGTTGTAGTAGCTGTTATTATGGTTGCCTTTTTAGTGGATCCTCTATCCAGGTAACATTTCAAAAGTTTAAAATAAGTAATAAGTCGATCGTCATAAACCCTGCACCTTCCTAATGCTTTAGATCTTCATCGGAACATTGTCTTATTAGAGATAGGATATTGAAAAAAAAATCTATAGTATTCTATCAGCATAGACTATATCAATTTTAGCTTGATCTTCAATTGTTTTTGAAATACTATTGTATAACAACTTACAAATATAATCTCCACTTGGCATTCAAAGCCGAGATATGCAAAGTTATAACGTTAGTCGATTCTTTTAAGTTTGAACCATAAAACCACACGACGAATATGGACATAAAAAAGGCAGTCAAAAGTATCCACCATATATTGCCTAAAATAAAACATAACTGCAAACGTACAAAGGCAACCGCATTCGCAGAATTGTGTTGTGGTACTCACTCATCATGCTTTTTTATACGCCCCACAATTATATTGTATGCAAAATATTACTATAAATAAAACCGTAACATTTAAATCTTAACTGTAATCCTACCAAACAATGTTGTTCAATCTTAACTGTAATCCTACCAAACAATGTTGTACATTGTTTGATACGTACTCTTTAATAAAGCCTTGAATATGAAGTGTAAAACGCAATCATTTATTAAAGGTATGGTGAAAAGCAAAGAAAAGCAGACCCCTCAAAAGAGCTGACTGGTATTCAACTGTTATCTGCTACCGCCTACCAATTAAAGAAGCCAAACCAACAACTCCTAATTCCAATAACTTTATGGATCGGTATGGAACAAGCATTTATCGGCGCTGATTATACGCAGGTAATACACTACAGAAATGATTAGTACTAAGTTATAGTTTACAACGACAACTCAGAAGAGAAAAAAAAAAAATAAACTGCATGCAGATGCTCAACAATCAAACAAATACGTGCAGAACAAAGCTGTATGTGATGAGTTTGTTAATAATTTGCTCTTGTTTAACAAATCTCTTAGAATTTTTGAATGTGTAACTTTTTTAATTAATTCAAGTTTTCATTAAACAAATATATAACAACATTTATCCAAAACTTCAATTTTACATTACTAAATTATTTATATGTTTTTCTAGGCATATGTATCGTGCGCTTTGGGCATTCGTTCCATTGGATACGTGATGATTTGCTTCGGAGTAGTGAATGCAATTTGCTCCCTGCTCTTTGGCTCAGTCATGAAGTACATTGGTCGCTTCCCCATACTAGTAATGGGCGCCGCTCTTCATTTTGGCCTGATTGTGTGGTTACTGATATGGAGACCGAACCCTGAGACACCGACGACTTTCTTTGTAATATCAGGATTATGGGGAGTTGGCGATGCTGTGTGGCAGACACAAGTTAATGGTATGTGATATTAAACCCTCTTTTACATATTGGAAAATTCAAAGCTTCCATATATCAAAGATACTTTATTTCTCAAAGAATTACATTCACTTAGCGGAAAAATTTAGAGTAAGTTAGTTATGTACATCGTGTTATGAAATTATTATAAATATACTATATAAAATAAAAATATTAGTTTCTAACAATATGTACCATATTTGTTACAAAAGTGCAGGTAGGTCGCATCGATGTTACAACAGGCATTATGTGACAATGAATAGTAATAATTTCCAGAAATATATCCAGCCCTGCGATTCTGTAACTCACTTTTCGAACTCACACAGCGGTTTTCGCATCGGCGGTCACTCAGAAATCAGTCGTGAAGCAGTCATTTTATGATTTGGCATTCTGATAAACAATAAACTACAAGCTCCCACCTTTTCAGAATGCCAAATCATAAAATTACTGCTTCACGACTGATTTGAGAGCGACCGCCGATGCGAAAACCGCTGTGTGAGTTCGAAAAGTGAGTTACAGAATCGCAGGGCTGTTTAATATAAATCACATAATACTCATGATTCTACGGTCTTTAAAAGTACTATTGATAAAATTTTCTTGTGTTTGAATATACAATATATATTTTTTTAATATATCGTTGTGGTAAAGGTCGATGACTCAACATGAAACGACTTCAGATCGTTACAAAAAACTGCAAAATTAACGCGTAGTTTTGAATGGCGTTTGGACAATAATTGAACAGTTCTATATAATAAACATACTTTTATTCTATACTTGGAACGGCTTTTGTTAAAAATGAAATATGGCTATCACACAGCCGTACAGATTTTAAATGCAATGCTTAACCATCTTTAAAAATAGGCTTATTATTTATCCAAATTTTTTTAGAAGTGATTTTCTAAGCAGGTATATAAAATTGTATAATTATGTGACTCGTGCATTTCGTTATCGAAAACGTGTTTATCGAAGGATATAAGCAAATCGAATGGATTTTTAAAATCACATTAAAACGCACACACACACACATACGCTCACAGATTACACATTCCCATATAACCAATAAATTATTAGTAAATTGTCTTGGTGTTTGTGTGTACTTAACACAATGTTTTAATTATATTTTTGAAAAAGCTGTTAAATAAATTAAATTATGAATAAACTTTTAAATAAATATACCAAAAAAATAAATAAACAGTACATATGACTCAAAACAACAATTCTCTTGGCATTTGAAAACACACGCAATATTTGCACGAGTAAACATTTGGTTATTACAACTCATCTAAAAGCCTATACGTTCAAAAGCTAATATAATATTTATCACGTCATACATTTCCTTGTTTGAGCAAAAAACTCACTACATTTAGTTTTTTGTTTACGAATCAACTTCCAACAATAAATATATATACAGCGTGTAGAGTTCTCAATTTCTTTGAGAAATAATTTATTCTTAATTAGCATAGCAGATTATTGTCACGTCGTTTGTTCGAAAATGGTAGCACGAATAAATTGTTCTATGTTCACTATGTGTCATTCGCGGTGATAAATTGGGTGTACTTTTGCTATTTGATCACAGTTTTAAAGTATTTTTTAACTTTAGCATGAAGGAAATGTTTAAAATTCTGATTAAAATAAATTTCCTATTTCAAGCTTTAAAATAGTTAAGAGTTTCTAGTAATTACATAGTTAATTAAATATAAAACCCGCCACGGCGTATTAGCACTTAAATGTTGCCCCATCGTAAAATCTCCAGAGACGGCATCTTGTCAAATAAATACATGCCTATGTATAATCTTTTTTTAAATTCATAACGTCTAGTCTATAAATAAAATAAAAAGATTTTGTAATCCTTAACTAGCTTATATATGTCACCGTAAAATTGTAAACACCGTTAGATTGTAATCTATCTCGCGAGATTATAAACTGTCGAAAGATTGTGAACCTCAACGAACTGCTAACAATTTAACGTATTATTATTCGGTAGTTATATGAAATTGTTGGGGAGTAAAATTAATCTGTAATTGACCAAAGAAGTTTGAATGATAACTAAGTTAGTGTAGTACAATCTACCGAATAATAATACGTTAAATTGTAAGCAGTAAGCTGAGGTTCACAATCTTTCGACAGTTTATAATCTCGCGAGATTGATTACAATCTAACGGTGTTTACAATTTTACGTTAACATATATAAAACAAATCATGTATTGTCGTTATTAGACTTTCGTTCAGTTCACCTGGGTTAACTTCTGGAATTGACCCGACATAAAGATGTGCAAATTGATAAAAATAAGATTATTTAATCTATTTTAATTATACGACTTCTAGACACGTTATTACCGTGTAACGATGATAATTATGCTTATAATTAATTATAAAGACAATAACGTGAACATGGCGTAACAGGAAAGACGCAAAAACAATTCTTATAAAATAATGCGTGCTGACATACCAAATTAACTTTATAAAATAACATTTTATATACCAGCACGCAATCTCACACTTGTTTGCTTATGAGGGCGTGCATTCAATCCTCGACTCCTCATTTGATAAATGAAAAAATCAGTGCATCTCAGGGTAAAATTTAAAGTCGAGACGAAGCGCTAACTATTACTTCCATATGTCAAAAACCCGCTGGATTTCACAAACCATTTCTTAGCGAGTCTCTATTTTTGTTGATTTGGGTGGTAAAATCTTTTAACTAGTAAGTAAATGCAATGCTTATACATATTTAACATGAAAAGGAAGTAAAACTAATTCCACAATATCTATATCTTGCGATATTCTAACCACAAAATTGTCACGCGCAACAAACAAGGCACGTTTTTATCAAAACTTGATAAATAATTGCTTTTCGAATAGTCGAACTGCATAGATAGGTATTTTCGTTATATTTTTTATTCTTATAACAGTAGTTGACATTTCATATAGACGACAAGTGTTTTCAAGTGGTTTGAGCGTGCGAATCTCAACCCTATGGTTCAGAGGTAGCGTTCAGACCCCGGGTGACTGTATTTCTATGTGTGCACACGAATACAATAACACTTTCTCGACCGTAGATTTCTTAGACCCAAAAATATGTCAAGCGCATGTCTCGGAGACTGTATAAGGTTGTAGTGACGCTGAAGCTACTACGCTTACGCGGCTCTACACAAAAATAATAAACATTTTAATATTATAGATATAGATAGTATGGAAACAAGTTAAACTGAATCTTCTTCGAATTTTATTAAAACTATTTCAAAGCTATTGACTAATGTATGTTCAGGTAATGTAACAATTGTGAATATTCGTTTTATGCACTCACATTTTACGTCATTGTGGTTAATGTCATGATACAGTTTGAATTTTACAAAATTATTTATGTCTTGCCTGTCCTAGCTTCACAAGGCCATGGCACGGCAAATACATATAGCTATGTAACTTAGGGATTATAAATTACTGGCTAAATTGGCACTTTCAACCCTGCTAATTACAATAATCCAATGATGCAGTTCTTTCCTTGTCACATTCCGGTAAATCAAAATTGAAATCCAGAATTATAGTTACAGAGTGCTGCTATCCGCACATTATACTATACCTTTATGGAATACATAGACTTATCCAGATTGAATAACTTTTGACTCACCAGGTCACTAACAGGTGTTAGATTTTCGGGTATTGTGTTACATAGACATACTAATGAATGTCATGAAATTAAATGATTTATTGTTTTTCGCAGGTCTGTATGGAGTGCTTTTCAGACGTAACAAAGAAGCCGCATTCTCCAACTACAGGCTTTGGGAAGCTGCCGGATTCGTCGTCGCATACGCTTACTCCACACATCTTTGCGCTAGAATGAAGCTATATGTGATGATGGTCGTACTTATTATCGGTGTTATTGGATATCTTATTGTCGAAATCCTTCATAAACGAAAGGTATGCTCACACCTGTACATGGTAATTCTTTATATCTTAATTATATATGTAATATCTTAATTGTACCCCGTGTATAAAGAGTTTCAATCGATGAGAATTTAAGTCGAATTATAGACCAAGGAGTGTATTAGCTCCAGATAGAGATCAAAATTATACATATAAAACACATTAAAATAGTGGACGTAAAAGTAAAAGTAGTGTCAGGTTGATTTAAACAGGTATTTTCTAACGGACAATCTAAGTTCATATGGGTCCATGCATATCTGTAATATCCCATACATTTGTAATATAGGTATGATTGAGATTTAATAAATATTAAAATTTGCAGACTCGTCGTTTAAAGGCGATTGCTGAGAACCCCATTGCAGCAGCTGAAGCAGCTAAACAGCCACCAGAAGAAGATGATGAAAAGGATGAAATCGATGATGATATTATTGTAACTCACCTCTAAAGAGAATATCGAAATGATCATAGATCATTCAACCATGAGTGATGCGCGCTGTTGCCATATACAAAACGTTTAGGTACAAAATCTGCTGATGTTCCGATTTCTTCATCTTGATCTATATAAATTATTTTGTGTGAATGCCTGAAATTTAAAGTACAAAGAGTATTTTTATGTATATTCAATTTTTAAAAGCAGTATTAAGTATTTCTGTATTGGCGAAAAAGACAACCCAAAATTTATCTTTATATGGTCGAAATTTTATAGTAGATTAAAAAATATCAGAGGCAAGCTGTAGAAGTAACATTGTGTGAAAAATATAAAATTCACGATAAAATTTATACTCATTGTAGTTGGCAGATATGTTTCCATATGACTACAATAAGTATGAATTTTTAATTTAAAAATCAGCTGTGTTTACATACCTTATTTACTTGATTGAGCTCTTTGTGTCTTATATTAATTATATATCTATTGAAGGATGTTTGCACAAACAAAACTGCTAGAGCACAGTAATTTTTTAACTATAAATAATTCTACTTATTTCGTGTAACTTACAAAAATAAGTCTCAAATATGAGACAATGTTTCTAGAAATAATATTTAATTCCATATTAAAATTAATTTTACAGTTATAATATATATAATATTTTGTTGTAAACACAGTATCTAATAATTAAAAATAATTCCGAATTATGTTACTATTAAACATTTTCTAGATCAAATATAGTAATTAGTATCCATAAGTATATACCTAATTAGTTTAAGCGAATGTTCACCCATTCCTATGTATGAAATAGCGATGCAGGTGATTCATTATCTAGTTAATAGTATTTATTGTAAGGATTTTATTTTATTAGACTTAATTCTAATAATAATAATAATTTTATAAATATTTTCAATATAGCATGTTTAGCGTTACATGCATCGATATAAATTAAATTAAAATTATTTATAAATTATCTACAAATACGTAAAACACATACACAGCGTCTCTTTTAAGGGTGTTTGAGGCTGGCCCTTAATTTTAATTTTCAAATTTATAGAGAAATAAGACTCTTTATTCGATTTACAAAAACAATTTTAGGCTTTTCACGTGTTTTGCAAAGTATTGATACGGTCAGAAAGTAACTTAGAACTTTTAGGCCTCGGCATGAAATGTTGAAAGGCACATAATATACAAATTAAGGTACTATGTAAAGATATACGCGGTGAGTACCAACTTAGGATAACGAAACCACGTGATAATTAACATAAATTGTAAAGATATTATGTTATTTTATAAAATAATATAAGTGATTTGAAAATAATAACACATGGTTTGTTTATTTAGTTATTTTATTTCATAGTAATGTCATACGAATTTGTGTTGAAAATAAAAAAAATATAAATTGTTGTACTTTTGTTTTTGTTATTTATCACTAACAATATTTTATTTAACCTTTATAACAGATGTATTATTATAGCTGCAAATCAAAGCCTCGATACGCCAATCATTTTAAACATCATAGAACTACCTAAATAACACTGCACTGGATGCCAAGTGGCTTTCGCGTGCCCCGTCGTTCGAACCCCGGCTGTGCACCAATGGACTTTCTGTCTAAACGAGCATTTAACCCTCACTAGTGTGAATGACGGACAAAGAAAGCCTTACACCATCACGTCCTTAGACGATCACTTACTTGTCTATTAGAATAAACAAATGATAACGAAACAGATACAATAATCCGAGGCACAGAGTACACAAACAAAACTAATTTTAAAGAAGTTTATATTGCTTTCAGTTAACACAAATAGTAATTTGACTTAACTGTATGAACAAGCCCCTGTAACAAATTTCAAAGCAAAAACGCCCATTCAAGTGTAAATAGTAAATAAGAACTAAAATTAAGTTAGAAAAGACATCATCAAAATCAACTATCCTGTTTTTCATAAAATTACATTAAAGTAAAACAAAAAGAGCTTATTCACTATATTCACACACCACCAAAAAAACCAGAGAAAAGCAGTTTTTTTTTAAATCAGTTGAAAATGCGCTTACGCAGGCGCACGCCACGGATGGCGAGCTTGACGCGGGGATTTTTGAGCTGGATCTACACTCAAATCCCTCTGCTATTCAGAGGGGTGGCGAGACCCCACCTACTAAAAACTCCTCAGCACTTCACACTTAAGATGGGCCCTCGGAGTTCGCCAGATATTCTACCTAAGGAGTGAAAAGAACTACTTAGCTGCGCCCAACTGCAAGTATCACGTTCACCTGAAATACCAATAAAGTGGGAGGAGTAAACTAAAATATTTAAGTAGTAGTATCTAAATATCTGTTTTTGCATGGGCCCTTTTAATTATTAAACTTAGGCTCAATTAATTTAAAACTTTAATAAATTCCTTTGATAATTCGATGATTATTTTAACAATAATTGATTAGCAAGCATTTTTTTGTTTTTTATTCTATAGATCAATCAAGTTAATTGGTATCACTTTTATCATCCATTCATCCATCAACTGCAATAAGCCGATAATTATCATAACTTATAACGGTAAAGGAATAAAACATTATACTCGATTATGGACAGACTTTCTGGAAAGATCGATTTTCGACATCAGTACAATCAGCGCAGGGATTTGTCGATAACGTTATCAGCATGTCAAAGGGCTCTGAGTGTAGTTAAATTCACTTTATTTCGCTTAGAAGTTACAGAATCACTATGCAGTTACCCGAATTTAGTAAACTCTAATAACAATTATTTGTAACGGATTTAATTCCTAAATGCCTAATTGTTATTGCAAATCTGTTAATACACACAATTGTCATATTTTTTTTTGTAATATAACAAAAAGAGTATAAATTATTCTTACCAAAATTTGGTTTTAAAAACCGTTTCTTCTTCGATCCCTTTGGAAGCGTAGTGTCGGCCGTTGGAAGACCCGAATTCCCATTCGAACCCGTACGCAATTAGCACTTGCTCCTACGATAAAGACAAACATTGTGAGGAAACTAGTATGACTCAAACCAACAACCAACCAATCTATGAGATGTCAAACATAGTGTCTGTAAAATAAAAATTCTATCTGAAGTCAATATAGTATTGTAACGTCACTGAATTATTATTATACGTGAGTTCTTTATAAAAGGCTCGCCATTTCTCTCTGTACTGGTCTCTGACATGACGTGTCTCCCGATGTCATTTAGTCTATCCACTTTCTCAATCTGCCTCTTTTGCACCACCTTGGACATTAGGTCCTTACTTACTTTGATGTTCCACATTTCCATTTGTCTTTTATTTTTATTGTGACATAATTGTTTGTTTGCCTAGCATGCATAATTCCATCGCACATACGAAAGTCTATATATTTAATGCAATTTCCAATCAATGGTTACATCAAGGTGGATTGTGGACTGTGGTCCATATATTTTGTATTTCTTGTAATACAATTAATTGTGGTTATTGATAAAGTAGAGTTATCTTAAGGACTTCTCGTTGACCATACAGATAACTAATAAGGGATGTCCCCGCGATGTTACTATCTTTACCATTGGAGGTTTTCATGTTTCATAATTCTACCAGCCTTCGAGCAAACCATTCACGTATTGAAGATATTTAAAACTTGGGCTTTTAACAACGAGGTCATTTGCAAGGTCAGTATCCTTATTGAAGAACTAATAGTGTGTAAGAAATATGTGATAAAAAATACTTTATAACCGATTTAAAGTATATTATTTAAATACATTGTTCGTGTTTATTCTTGATTAATGAACTAAGCAATGCGTATAAAGTCTTATTATTATAAACAGTATTTCTTTACACGTGGACTATACCTAAATCCAAAAATCATTTCGCGGAATCGGAGCAAGAATACTGATGTCTGTTTCCTTATCAGAGTTGCAAAACTCAAAACCGCAATGATTACAAGCGTCGCGGACGCCGCGCTGTGGGGCGTAGGTATGTTGTATCCATTAGTCACAGCTCCGAGCAACAAGTGATACGTCGTCTTCGTACGTCTTGTTTATTCCGCCATTTTCCCTTGTGTTATGTGGACTGAAAACGACGATAGAATAGAGGAACGTGTGCGCAATGGATTGGGCGCTGTCAACTCGGTGGCCGTTAATGATGACCGGATCGCTCCGGTGCCAAGCGCAGCCGCTGCGACACCATCCATATCCAATTTGAACGTGAATAATTCAAAAAAAGTGCACATTGGTCCAAAATTTGTATCCGTCACGCAGAATGTACAAAATCAAGAGGTGGTCAAAGGTAAGGGGCGGTTATCTCGTTATCTACATCCTGCTGCGAATTAGCTTTTGTTTGTGTAAACATTATACCTATAATATGAATTTGTCAATGTAAACCAGCTTAAATGGTTGCTCGCCAAGGTGTTGAGGATTTTCCTTGTCTTTGTTTTTGTTTGTATTTCACTTAGCTTAGTAACTAATAATGGCTTGCGCACTGCATGGCGATAAGTATTTATTTTTTATTGTTAATGTTTATTGTAGATATCTACGTTTTCAAATACATGTTAATACACTCCCATATTGGGAAATCGCAAACAATATGCCCTTATTAATAAGTTAATAATTCTGATGGTATCTACATCACCATATCTTTAAATACAAGTCAATTTGTATTTGAAAGATTAGCTAATACATACATATATATAATAACAATGCCGAGCAAAGTAAACTACGAATTTGCAACCATTATCATACATCTTACGGAATATTCTTCCATAAAGTAAATAAATATACTTATTTACTATTAAAATCGAAAGTTCCTTATTACTTGCTTATAATAATACTAATAAACTAATGACGTTAGAACTGATAAGTACTATGGAACTAATTAATAGGAGCACAACATAATCTTCCGAAGAAATCATTTTAAATACATAATTTATATATCTATGAGAAGAATATACTGTGGGGTTTTATTTAATACATTCTCTCTTTGTTTTAATGTTTGGATAAGGTCTATCATTTTTTATTGTTTTTAAATTCTGAAAATATAAATCTAATTGCACATCCGTCTCATTTCGTCACACACGATTAGACAGAAACAGACGACATACAACATTAGTTAATTATTTAATACAAAGCGACATTAGTGTTTTTGATAATAGCTGGTTTCAGCCGCATCAATTTGATCGTAGCGATTATATATAGCCTACAGCCTTTCTTGATAAATTAAAGATAACTATCACGGCCAGAGAGAACGTTTTTTCAAAATTACTCTCTTATTTCGATGATTGAACATATCTTATTCTACTGTCTAAATACCTGTTTTTTTAATATTTGTCTAATTTCTTTTATACAAACCTTGTCCTAAGACTAACGAACAGTCAGTGCAGTCGTTCAGAAGTATAGCAAATATTATTATTTTTGTTTAAATTAATAATCTTTGCTTATCATTTACAGCATTACTTCGTTGTATTGTACATTGATATTGACTACGATGACAACATCATATCATCACTACTCTGTAATTACAAATTTTGTACCGACCCATCCCAAAATCTCTCCAGTTTATGTACAAGCAATTAATATGCGGACCAGATGGTTCAGTGACTGGCTATTTAAGCAATGGTATAAGGCGACATTAAAAACGTAAATGGAAAAATGCTGTATATACACCTCTTGAATATTGGAGTATTCCAATATTCAAAAGGTGCAACAAATGTGACGATTACAATAGTGACTAAAAAGACAATACAAAATTAATATAATTTAGAATATTACAGTGTCTTTTCTTTAGTCGCCTTCATTTCTTAAGGTTGCGCGGTTACATAGTTTCCTCCATTCCCCCCTACGACCCTTAGCGGCTTTGCAATATTAAGGCAAACAACTGTCAGCAACTTAACTTGATCGGGCAGCGGGGATCGGTCGGTTCAATTTACTCTCGGAGCCTGCCACTCTACAAGTCACAACAAGTCTATTCAGATCAGGACACACGCAGAAGTGTGCGACATCATCAAAGTAACCTTCCTTTGATAACAAGACGGAACCTTCTTGAAGAAAGACGGGTCGTCACTTGGAGTTGTTTTAATATTAATCAATTTGTCTTTTTTTCTGTCCGCGCGTCTGCCTGCTACATCGCATTCAAGGTCCTTCTCTCAGAGTCCAAATTTCAGCAAACGGGATGATCAACCAACACTAACATTGGTATGATATTGCGATCATACCAATGTTATTAAGCTTAGGTTTCCTAGAAAAGCGGTGCCGTTATCTAACGGCCGTAATGTAACGTTGGGTGACATCGGAGTAGGTTTCCTAGAGAACGTTGCGTGTCACCGTAACGTCAAATTGCGGTGCTGTCATTTGCATGACGGCCGTCATAGCGGTGATAAACATTAGTTCAACGTTTTTCGCGTGTAGCGGTGCCCATATTTAATTAATACAATGAGTGGAAACGTGACTTAGACGAGCGAAAGTGTTTGTTTTTTTGCATTATGTTAAAAAGTAAAGACGGCTGTTACAACCGTAAAATGACGGCCGTTAGTTAACGGCACCGCTTTTCTAGGAAACCTAAGTTTAATGTCAAGGAACTACAAATCCAGTCTAAGCCGGTTCAACCCGCTTCTGAAAGCATCAAGGTCTGCAAATATCTAAAATAAACATATGATACATTATTTACAACTTTAGTTTAATGTGTATCACGGATTTTCAATACGTACAAATAAATTATTCTTACCGCTATCAATTTTCAACTTAATTACATTTGTCGTTGACAGATTACATTTATCAGTAACGGCTTTTCTTACTTCTAACAAGAGATTTAAAGCGAATATAATTTATTCTTATTGCCTTAGATTCAATAATGTACCTATACTGTACTAGACTAGCGATGCGACTTTCCACTTTGCGGTTGTATGCCCTATATAGTAATAACAATAGTTTAATTAAAATCATCTTATGACATACTTTTGAAGCATCTCTATATTATCCTTACAATACATAGTAACTAGTAATACAAAGTAACTTAATAGTTTAAAACTATCCTTTCCGTCAACAAATCGGGCAATTCTTAGCGTTGTTGCAGCATTCTTTAGATGTGTTATATGTACTATAAAATATAAATATAACACACGACTGAAGACGGCTATTAATTGTAAAATAAGCGTTCAAACAAAATCTCCATACACCATCGAAGACAACTTATTGCCAGTTAAGAAAAATTATATGGACTAAATGAAGTTTGCTTGATATATTAAAAAACAAACATGCAATTCATTTTCCAACGAAGCCGGGATGGCAACAGTTAGATACAATTTATGAAGAACAATAAACCTATAGATCCTATTCAAATCATTAACACAGATTATCAAAGCTATAAATATAAATTTAGATTTCAATAAGTGTGTTGATAAACGACTTTATCAATACGTACCTTATATTAGCAATTAGCTATATCTCTTCGAATGCAGGTCAACAATTTTTTATCGTATTTTTATAAAGATAGTAAAGGTCTATTAAAAATGTATACCACTTAGAGTTTTAAACTCTGAGCAAAACAAAGAGCAATGCGTGAATATTGTTTGAAAACTGCTTCCTGTTTAGACCTTATTAAAACACGTTATTTATACATCAAACAATAATAGAAAATCTTGCCCATACATTCTAGAATTAATTTAAGATTAGATACATAATTAGATGCAGTTTACAAACGCTTACCAAACTATTCCATATTATATGATTCTTTTGCTGTATATCGCAAAAGAAACTGAAACTCGAAGGTGTAACTATAATTGCACTTACAAGATTGACATTAAAGAATATTTTAGCTTCGTGAAATCAGAAGAACACAGATTTAAAGAATAATTAAGAAAAATTTTATACCCCATTTGTAGATACTTCTACACTATATACTAGACTATATAAATAGTTCCTATGTTTTTTCACTTAACATGTTTAGGTATACCTACTATGCTTTTATCAAAGAGTGGTACAAAACCCAAACGTTACTTATTTCCTCGTTTATATAGGAGAATGTATGAATAATTCCCCTTTTAACCTTTTGAATCTCTTAGCCGAGAATGGCAGTCAGCCCTAGGTAGGAGATATAACAACACTCAACTGGGCCATCAACACTTAAATGGGTGTCCAAATGTTTTATCGTCGTATGATTACGCATGATGTATGGCCATGAATTTAATTAGCCTAGTAAAAAATATTGAGGCGCGGAAATCCCCGGAATCACGAGATTAGAGGTCAAGTCGTGTCGTGTTTTAGTAGCAGCTAAAAATTTAATCAGAAAATAATATTTTAATCTTGAAAAGCTTTTCAAAGTATTGTCTATATTTTTACTTCAGACCTGAACAAACTAACTAGAATCAAGCGTTTTGTCATTGGAAATACCGCTGTCATTGTATAGCGTCATAAGGGAATGTCGGATTTGTTATTATATCACCATTATGTGTTTTTCAACTAATTTATTTCTTACAATTCATGATACAGTTCATACACTATGCATTCATTTAATGAAAAACCGTAGTTAAAGTAAATGAAACATACAAAATGTTAGGTATCTATTCTTCCCACATAATAAGTGTATTTTATCTTGTTCGCAGGCCGCTTTCTAGGCCTTGAGTTGGTCTCGCCAAATAATGCACGTACACTACGCTGCAGTGTGGCTGTCTTCGTTTGCTGGGCATTTCTCGTAGCATCTGGCCTGGCAATCTACCTCTTATACATGACCCTACTCAAACACCAAACACGACTAGACATAGGTAACATTTAGTTCTTCTCTTTTAGGTTTAAGTAACTTAAAAGCTCCTAAATCACAACTGAAATTGTTTCTGATTAGGTCTGACGGAGTCCTGGTTTCTTCGGCGAGAAGACTGGCTAGCTTTGCCTTCTTACAGTGAAGAATTTCTTGTACTCCCGGTATCCTCTGTGATAATAGGACATTCAGTCTCAAAGTACTGTAATCAGAAGTTCGCTTGTGTAGAACAGATGTTATCCATACAACAAGATCATTTGAGTCGGCGTTGGTTGGATATTGGCCCTAATTTTCTCGTGGGGGGTAATGGATTGGTTTTTGAAGGGAGAGGGGCGAACATTTTGGGCGTCATGGTATCATTTTGGAATAGAAGAAGCATCACAATAATGTTTATCGGAAACTACGTAAATGACGTACCTGATGACGCACAGTTTCAACATGTAAATATTTTACTAAAAAGACTAGTAGAACTGGGTGTGTTGACGCCGAACTTTATAGTTTACGCACAGTGCCAAGTACAGCCGTTGACTGTCCCACCGGGTCGACATTTATTGCGATCAATGGACAAAATAATTCACTGGAAACCTTTAAACATTACGGGTTGTTTATCCAGATGAAATATATGACGATATCAATTTGTAGTCCAAAATAAATCGTGACCTGCGTAGACAGCACCACGGAGGCTCGACAGTGAGGCTGTTGACTTATTCAAATACAGATATGTTACTCGTATGTGGGTCCCACTCTCTTAAAGAAAGTGAGTGCATTGTTATTGAATTAAAAAACTTTTTATAGATCAAATGAAAAGCAAGTAGAAAAACAAAGCTTATAATTATAATTTGAAAAGGTCTCTATAACTATTTAACTTGTAACTTAAACATAATGTAATTGAACATTAAATAAGAGATCTCAGTATTTGTATAAATAACATATATTTGTATTAAAATCGTTATGTTTTAAACTGTATAACTACTATAATTTTTAATTAAAAAATATATAACCTGTATACTGTGCAATACACAATGTACATACACGTCATTGTGCATTCTAAGGTGTAAAGTATGAAATTATAAGGAAATTAAAGAAATAAAGTATGAAGTTATTTGTGATTTTCCTTAGACTATATAATTAGTTAATGTGCAAGTTTTGGGCAAAGTTAGTTTTGTAAATTAAATCGTTTCTAGCTTAAGTAACACTTATTTGCGATACCAAAATGCGAAACGCTTAGCAAATCAAAAGCGTTTATTGAATCACAATATGAATAACGTATATTGACGCATCTGTTGGTACGTAATTTATAAAATTGGATTAGGAAAATCGTAGACCAAAGCATTTAAGTGACCCATCAATAGAGATAGAAAAGTTTATATGTGGAAGATTCTCTACATATGTACGAAGTCATTTCCTCCGCTTCGACGCGCCTTAATCTTTAAATTATTATTCACGCAAACGCGACGCGCACAATAAGCTAAGTTTCGACACCTTTCATGATTGTATATTCTATCCGTGAGCCCAGTGAGTATACTGGGTGTCTAAACCGAGCCATTTTACGCTTGTCAGTACCCCGGCTGTAATGTGTACGTACAATCCTGATATATCTAAGAAAAATTGTTTGCAATTGTCGTGGTTTTAGTGTATTATCTGCGATGTATGCTGTATAAATAGAATTGTGCGTCACCCAAGATAACAATACGTATCCAAGTCAGAGTGCGCTGTACAGCTGTACTAACAACCGCTTCGTAGTAAAGAACTGCAGTCTATAGGCCTCCATGGCTTAGTGGTTAACACACTGCCTTATAGCCCACTTCTGTGTATACCTACCACACAGCTATACTGGCTTCGAATCCTGGAGAAATAGTATTTAGGGTCGGTAACTACAAAAGACTGATCATAATACGCGTGCTGTTAGAATGAGTTCGAATTCCGAAATTACAGAGTAAATAACTTTTTGCCAGTATAGTTTTGAGCAATTGCAATCAACTCTGACGGGCGACTTTAGTGCTGCATTCTAGGCTTGATATGTACAAAGCAATCAGGCTTATTTTTAATTATCATTCCATTACATATCTTCCGATAAATCATACAGGCCAGATAAAACGACACTCATATAGTAAACATACATTTTATCCTTCTCGATGATTTCTATGAAATACTGCTAAATATATCTTGATCTAGTGCAACCGCGCGTCTCTCAACCTCGTGCTTTCGAAAACCTACTTAGCAGCATTTTTTTCTACGTACACACTACTTAGGAATACGTACGATAGAGATATAAACACTGAGCATTTTCTCATACAAGTCTTTGATCCAAAAATCGAAGACATTTCGAGGTCGTGTACCTACAAAGAAAGCTGTTTATCTACATATTAAGGAAACAGACAAAAATCAGTAGCCCCATTAGTTAATCTTGTTTTAAATGTTTATTTCTACTTATTAAACAGATTGAAACACTCAAAAGTAAATAATATATTTCAGAGCTCTCGTTTCCTAAATATCTTTGGGACATCGTGAAGAACAGTTCTCGTACAGAACGACTGTCTTGCGCAGTAGCAATCATGGTTCTTATCGTGTGTATAGCTCTCATTGTCTACTTCGCAGGCCTGTCAGCGAATACATCCGAATCGCCTATAGACAAAGGTACGTTACATCTACTTTTACACATATTGTTACCATATGTCGCTTTGGTTCTAATAAATAAACACCGATAAGTATGAATCGTAGACCTTTTATTTATGTGATAGGAGGCAAACGGGCAGGAGGCTCAAATGATATTAAGTGATATCGCCGCCCATGGACACTCACAATGCCAGAAGGCTCGAAAGAGCGTTACCGGCCTTTCGAGAATTGGTACGATCTCTTCTTGAAGGACCCTAAGTCGAATTGGTTCGGAAATACTTCAGTGAGCAGCTGGTTCCAAATAGAGGTGGTGCGCGGCAAAAACTTCCTTAAAACGCTCAGTTGTGGAACGAGGGACGTCGAGGTGATACGGATGGTACAATGTGTTCTGCCTTGACGTCCGATAATGAAACTCAGCTGCAGGTATTAGACCGAACAACCCCTCTGAACCCTCTTCATGGTAAATGCGGTGGAAGATGCAGAAAGGCCTGAAGTTATGGTGAGATCATGCTGGTACTACTACTGGAATAGCTATTTTTGCAACTTTGCATTCTTGATAACATTAACATTTAATACAATCCATTTTATGCAGCCCAATTTATAAATATGCCGCTGTGTCGATTAAAAACATTATCTTTCAGTTTCGCATTATCTTATATATTACTGGTCACGTGGTCTTTCACGTGCCATATTTTGTTTACAAATATTGTAATTTTCTATGGTTTCTCTTCTGAAAATTTTTGCTTCAGAATTATCAAATATGTCACTAGGTAAAAGCACAAGAGGTGACACGGGTCCCGCCTATAAAAATCATGAGGATATTTCGGAGTATTCACAGCCCGGGCCCGGCGGGAGACGCCCAGACTTAGCTTAATAAACTCCGTTACTAGAAAAGGGAAGAATAGACACTACTGCTGTTTAGTTCACAGCCACGGATCTGCCCGATCGCGTAGTTAGTAGGTATCTCCTATAAACAGTCTCATCTGTGGCTGTTTCACTTTTTTAGAAGCACGTAGATGATTAGTTTTCTCTTAATGGTTCCGCCGGGAAACGAATTCAGATCGGGTTAGTAAACCTCGTATTATATAGACCAAACTACCACTGAGCTAATAGCAATGAGCAAAGTGGTAATACAAATTATCTGATGCTTTACAATTTCAATAATATGCCAGGATGTAAGATAAAATAATTAAGAGCGAGATCGTACTGTAAAGGAAATACGTAAGACCCAAAAAGCAATGCCCAGTGTCAGGCTGATCTACTGTACAATTTAAAAAATAATGTCAAGAAACAAGGTCAAGGTTGTAACGCCATTGAGATTTTTGGGTCTTTATTTTTTAAATGCATGACGCAAACGTACGTAGAATAAGTTGTTTAATATACCTACTAGCAGGGTCTAATGAAGTTCATATTTTAGCACCTCATGAATGGCGCATTACTCGAGAGATGTGGCTGGCCCGGCCTTACAACTACACCCACACGTTAGACGCCTTTGAGCCATTGATGTTGGTCATCTTTCAGCATACAGTCAGCCCCCAATGCAGTCTCTTTAAGAACTGCGCCGCTGAATTACGCAATTTGCAAGGCTATTTTATAAGTCATTATGACTATGATATACCGTAAGTTGATATAGTTATGTATCTGTGATCACCTATTTGATGAATCTTTAATATATTTTCGGCCTTCGATTCTCTGAGACAGGTTTTTACTGACACAAACCAGTATACGGAAAACATAATACTATTATTTTGAGCGCCTTAAATTTAAATATTTAATAATTTGTTATTGTATTTAGATACAACTTTCTGGTCGGAAATGATGGTCGCGTTTATGAAGGTCGAGGATGGAACATCGAAGGAGCCCATACGTTTGGCTATAACCGATGCTCCATTGGAATCGGATTCATAGGTATTTTTATTGTCTATGCAAGCAAGGTCTTTTTTAATTAAACACCAAAAATACCTTAATTTTCTCTCTGTTATGAAATCACTTAGCGAAAGATGTTATATAATCTTTATTTGTAGCATCCGCCATATTCTGTACCAAAATATCAGTCTTACTATTTTTTCTCGCATCTGAGCGTCGTCCATGGAAAAATCTGCGACTCGCAGCAGTTACGACTAGTACTTATATACTGTATGTATTGATAAACAGAATCCGAAACACCTATGTTTCTCCTTTCTCAGAAAGCTTAATTGTTAAACCATTGAAACCAATCTTACAATTTTAAACATCTGTAGGTGATTATCGTGGGGAAATTGAGAGTCACGCCTCGGTGACTAAAGCTCAGTTAAATAGAACGAGAATGCTTCTAGAAGAGGGTGTAAGACTTGGCCATTTGCGAAAAGACTTCTTGGTCATTGGTGCCAATTACTTGGGACCCACGGCGAGTCCAGGATCCATTTTAAATAATGCGCTAAAGCAGTGGCCGAATTATGACCACAAAAATCGCTTTTATAAACTAAATTGTGAAAAAATGGAAGAAAAATTTGGTAATACCACATTATACTAGTTTTTGGAATTTGTAATTATATAGATGCCTGTTAGCATTATTTCTTTTGAATCTTATAAAATATATTTTTGGAATTATATTAAGATGTAAATAATTGAATGTAATTTTGTACTTTTTTAATAAATAAAAAAATGTGTCGAAAAATGAGTAAAAATAAAAAGATTTGTAAATGTTTTAATCACATTGTTTATTAGTTTATATATATTATATTTAGTGTACTTTGTTGCATGTTTGAGAGCTAATATTCGACAACATCATACTGCGTTCTGTAGGAGTTTATATTACACAGTACGATACAAACAAAAATTTAAAGAAAAAACCTATTTAGAAGATTTCCGTACGTATATAAGGTACAAATGAACACGCCATGACCTCAATCATTCTTGGTCGTGATCGTTTTCATTTTGTTCATTTAAATCACATCTTTATTGTACACACTTTATAAACTTTTGGCATAACTATTTTGTCATATCATAGAGGATAAACTAAAAAATATAATCTTCAGTATCCAAAATTTGCAATTCCGAATATCAATTTTAACATTCGATATTTAAGTTAGAGGTTCTTTTAGGCATGTAAAATATGGTGTCCGCCAAACCTACGTAATTTTAGAAAGGTACTAACATATGCAATGAAATAGTTATTGTTGATTAACATTTATTATATTTCAATTTGTGTAAATTCGGAAAAAAGATACGGCACACTTCGACAGGTATACACGGTATGAACTTCAATTGGCGGTGTAGCGTTAACTTAATCAGATCTTCGATACAAGACACTCGTCTGCTCTGATAATTTATCCGAAGTAATGGTTAAAGTTAAGACTAGTACATAATAATACCTAAACCCGAATCGATCCGGGGATCAATACACTACAACATCGAATATTAATTATCCACTTTCATAATATAACGTGGTTACATAGGCATGTATAGGTTTATATTAAGAAGTGAAACTGTACTTTGGTTAAATAAAATGATATATTTCAGATATATGTATAGTGAAATAAAGTGTGAAACTGGCTGTCACTTGATAATATATACCTGTACAAAATATAAAAGAGTATAATATAGCAAAATAAAAAAACACGAAGCATAAGGCAATCGGCGACGATTGTTCAAAATTCCTTACAAACTTTATATAAACATTGAGACATTTTAAACATTAGCATTGTTATGACTTACACCAGAAATTCTTAACCAACTTTAATAAGTCAAAATTAGCCTCTAAATTTATAGTTTGGAAACAACGTAAAGGCACTACATAGTACATATTATAATTGGTGTTTAGTTAACACCTACAAAACAGGGTAATACGCTATAAATAAATTTCATATTAAACGTCCAAAAAGCTGGTAAAAATAATTTATATAAAAAATAAATCGTGACGAAAGCACCGCAATCACAATTTATTCCGAAAAAACACATATTATTGCTCACATATCACAATAAACATTTAAATTAAGCGGTCGTGTCAATAAGAGCACAGGAAAAATTATGGCCGTCAGTCGGACCTAATTAAAAATGGCCTAAATAATTTCACCTCAAAACGAATCCTACACGCGACACATAACACATGAAGGCTATAACTAGACTAGATTATGTGCCCTGAGGACATGTATATCCTTTAATTATTGCACATTAAGTTTTCAATTAATCACAGGAAAATTTCCAATAGAGATCTAAATATTATTAACAAAAAGACAACATTAGCCAATACAGGTTACACGTAACTAAGCTCCCCTAAAAACTATCGCCTTACGAATATTTTTATCAAGATTTGTATTTACGATATTTAAACTCGTGTGATGATTTTTTAACCAATATTAAAAGATGTGAGAAAAAAATATATTTATATACACTTTACATAAATACATGTCATCGTCGCGCGGACAATTTAAATTTAACTTAGCCGTTACGCATTACGAAACCACGCCCGATTACGCCACGCCTTGCTTCAAACCATGGGCGATGATTGCACCGTCTATTACTACTAGTTGGTGGGTACTGTATTCTAACCTTATCTGGATAAACTTTTCTAAAAGAGAAAGGTAGGCCTCCATAAAAATTTTGCCTGTTTTTTACCAATGAAATTACTGTATCAATATTATAGTAGGAATAAGAAAAATAGGAATAGATTACTTCACTACTGAGGAGGGCGAAATACAATTAGCCGAAAGACGGAAACCGTTGTTGAAATTAACTTAACTAATGTTTGAACAAATTGACACAACTCGCAGCAATAAGCGAGTGTCGGTGATGATTTACGAACACATATGTTTAACTAAAATTAGACTTATTAATTTACATATAAGAATTATAAAATTTTTAACTTAATTTTGAACGCATTGTTATTAATTGAGATAAGCTAACACATATTAAATACTCTATAAATATTTTTAATAGAGTTTTCTACTTTTACTGAATAACTATTCTAATATACTTTTATAATTCTGTAAATTAATATTTTCGTTCCCTAGTGATTGTTCATAAGAATGATGAATTAAAAACGAGCTGCGCGCCACGTTCACATAACACTAATAATAACAGGAATTTGTACATTGCTTAAACTGTAGTAAATAAAAAAAACCCTACACTTGTTATGTGTCGCCTACAATTATTTAATTAAAGTGAAACTGGAATTTTGAACAACGTGTCCTCGCGAAAAAGAACCTCTTACAAACACATGACTAAAGAAGCAAAAAAATTCGATAATTTGATATGTTTTACGCTCATATCTAAGCAATTTGCTCGCAACTATGATACGACAACTGAATAACCTAAATAAATTAAAATTTTCTAAATGCTGCTAAACCGAGAATCAGTCAGTCTCTCTTGAATACATAAACTGTACAACGATTGGCACTCTCAAAAATCACAAATTTCATTTTATAACAAAATAATGCGATAATTAATTTCGAACAAACTACGAATTCATACATTGTTCGGTACTTATTATTCATACATTGAGGGAATTGTATCTAAGGGCTACTCTCTGAATAGATTTAAATTGGAATGTAGGTATAACAAATAAAAAGGACAGTATTACACAAACCCTTTGAATATTTTATATTAAAGAATATGAAATACATATAAAGGGATGGAGAGTGCCATGGTTGTTTGAGTTTACCTTGAATTTAAACAAATCTAGAATGCATACCTACAATGCATAGCAGTATAAATAGCTGTAGTTCAGGCCTTTATTCGGTAAGTTGTTCTGAAAAGAATGAAACATTGTATTAGCTATAAGAAAGATACTTAACATCAGGATACAATATATATTAATATTAATTACTATTTTACAATTTATACATTTACTAGCAGACCGGCCAAGCGTTGCTGTGGCTAAGGTTTTAGGGAAACGGTAGGAGAACACCAGTCATGGGGACCACCATGCTTTTTGGTGGTAATGCCATTAAGTAAGCGCCATTTGTTAGAATTGTGACTATCAAATAATAAACAAATATTTTTCAATAATATTGCGGGTATAAATTGAGATGTAAGCTAATCCTATCTTTTAAGTTAGATCAAACTACACACGGTGTGCAAATTTGATTGAAATCGGTTCGGTAGTTTAGGAGTCCATAGCGGACAAACAACGTAACACGTAATTTATATATACATATTAAGATTTGATTCTCGAATAATTATTATGTTAATGGATGAGAGGCTCTACTAAAAGAACGCTCAAACGCGTAAGGTTTCTTTCGTTACGGAATTTCTGGATTCGGTCTCCACGCTCGAGGCCCGCGATAGAAGCCATGCAATAGCTTAAAAATATAACTTCGCTTGCATATGCTGCTGTTCCTTGTCCAAAAAGATACTTACCGTTGATAGGACGCCTTGTGCGAAAGCCCCTGGTGCCGTCGGGTCCTCGAGGCATCCGTGTTACAATCACGCGAGGGGTAGATGCGTCCTCTTGCGAAATTGTACGAAGGCGCGCTAACAATCGCTCCGGACGGGCCTTGGAAACTGCTCCCTTGCTCCTGTAACGTAATAAATAATTGCTGTTAGTTAAGGTTCTCATGAGAATCCCGGTCGAGAACGATTCTTATACCTCCAAAGCAATTAAAAGGTAAGCGAATTCAATATTTTGTGTTAATTAAAAACACGGGAAATTGTCGGAAAATATTACATTTCTGTAATAATAAAAAAAAATTTAATGGCATTGGCGTAAGACTCGAAAATGAAAATATATTAATATATAGACTAATCTTATATATAAAATTCTCGTGTCACAATGTTAGTTACCATACTCCTCCGAAACGGCTTGACCGATTTTTATCAATACGCAAATGGTAGATTTTTCCTACTTACTTGTCATTTTGGACATTTCACACAATATTTTTATAAATTGTAGCCTATGTGTTATTCTGTTGTATAAGCTTGTATAGTTTCATTACAATCTATTCAGTTTTTACGTAAAAGAGTAACAAACCATCCATCTATACTTACAACTTTCGCGTTTATAATATTAGTAGGATTTTTTAATATAGGAATAACTAGTACATAATTATTCTTCAAAAGAGTACATTGTTACCTAAAGAATATATTTTGATTTTTTTTATAGAACCGGGGGAAAACGGGCAAAAGGCTCATCTGATGTTAAGTGATACCGCCGCCCATGTACACTCACAATGCCAGAGGGCGCGAGTGCGTTGCCGGCCTTTTAAAAAAAAAAACAATATTTGATTCTTACCCCGTCTTAACAACGTTGCAAGCAGACGATTTGCCGTTACGTGGATTAGTCAACATAACGAACTCGACCGAATCCCCTGGTTGCAAATCTGCGTGGTTGCCGCGCACCTCCGACATGTGGAAGAAAAGACGCCGGTTGTCTTCACCGTCGACAGACAGGAAACCGAAACCACCTGCAAACCAATTAACGATAAATATATCACAATAAATTGAAGTAGGTCCAGAAATTAGTTAGGCCTAACGCTAATAAAGTATATTAGAGTTTATTAAAAAAAGTGTGTGTACAAAGTACACGTGTCAGAAGTGAAACTTCTGTGGCAAACTTATCTTTAAGTGTTGTTCATATACAAATCTAAAACTTTAGATTTCCGATACTTAGAGGGACGGAAAAAGGAAGATATGTTAGGAATTTAATAATAAAATAAAATTAATAATAATAAAAATAAATAATAATAAAAAATGTGACGGTAATTTTTTTCCAACTCCGATCAAGGAGTTTGACTTCAAAAAGCAACATGGTGCGTAACCGAAAAACGTGACGATTTGCTACAAAATTTCTCCCATACGTCGGTCGATAAAGAAGTTTCACTTCAAAAATCAATTAAATTAACAATTAAAAAATATTTTCTGTTTTTAATATTAATATAGATAAAATAAAGGAAATTTGGCAATCGGATTAACAAATAAATTGAAACTTTTTATTTAACCGAGTTAAGAAATGTTTTCAATTTATATGTTTGTGATATTATTGAAGATGGAAAATATTTAAGTATCATTACAGATCATCAATTTAGGACTGGCACCGAGTTCACTAAATTTCCAAAGTATGTTTTCTACAAAGTAACCCTTGGAAACTGAAAATCCTCAGAGGACAGAATAAAAGTAGGTTATATCAAATTCAGTATATTATATATGTTCCTTTTAATTGACAGTTATTTGATGGATATACACATACCTTTGATAGCGTCTACAATGGCTCGTCGTTTCTTTCTAACGGGCACAATGTTAGTCGCACGTCCCTCGACGTCAGCTTGGAATGTCACCGGGTCGCTGATTTGAAGAATCTCGCGTTTGCACGCTAGACCCATAATTCCAAACTCATATGACGTCCCATTATCAGCTTGGATCATACCTGAAAATGATCAAAATTATTATTCGACTTCACAAGTATTGAAACTTTTGAAAATTATTAATATTAGCCAATATTATAAAATCCAAATTAGTTTTTTTTAACTTTCACAGTAAAACAAATTTGATTCTCAACAATTTCCATATTTTTCTTCAAATAGTCCATTTACAAAATTTAATATTTCTCATATGTAATTAATCCAAAGTAGAATAAAACTATCACCATCACAATTCAATAAATAAAAATATAGACGGTATTCAACTAGCCACCACTAAACTACATAAAAAAACACCAAGTATAGGTAGAGAACTCACCGGAATATTGTAGTTGGTCCGGGTTTAATGCGCGCATTGTACGCGTAACTGTACCATTCAGGGTCGCCTCCAATGGCTTGGCAATAGGGATAGTACCTCGGGGCAAGACACGAACAAACTCAGCACTGGCACATCCACCACCAGAACTGCTGATCCTTCCCAACGAGTATTCAACTTCCATGCCGAGCTCAAGACCGTCTGGATTGCGCTCGAGGTTGCTGAAATATTTATTTTAACTATAAACCCGTGGCAATTGTCATTGTAATTAATAAAATTACTAGATGAAAGATTTTAATATTTCCTTTAATTACTATTACAACGAAGGAAACTTAAACAGTTAATGCTTATATCATTCAGAATAGGTCAAAATAGTTATCGAAAGATGTCGATTATACTTCCGATGCATTCTATAATTATTTATAGCTTGTCTCAAAATAATTGTATCAAGGTAAAACTAAAATTTAACTATGACCCAGACCACATATATCGCAATCATAAATAGAACATTCGCTTCTCCACTCCAAGTAATGCCTGATTTTAAAAATTGTGTTTAAAGTTAATGGTAAATAATAATTTTATTATAAATATTAATTATTTTCAACAAACGCACAGCCTAAATTCGTATCATGGTCAATCTTCACTTAGACACATTTCTGTGTCTGTTTATATATATAAGCTTGCTAAATCTTTATTTAAAACAAATTAATCTGGGAATCGAACCCAGAACCCGGATTAAATAAAATGCGCAAACAATGTGCGGACCCGCATTAAGTATAGTAAAAGTAATAGAAAATTATATAGCTCAAAAATAAAAGTTGCCTTGCTAAATAAATAAAAAATTGCATTGCATTACTTCTCATACATTTCTTAACTTTTGACTAAATACCAAAAAGATATTATTGTGATAATAAATAAGCAAAAGCATTTCATAGAGAAAATTTTCTTGCCTAAATAAAAATTCTTAACCTAAATCTAATATCATAAATTCGTATTAATATTCGTTAAATAAGTTTTCTTTAAACCAAAAACATCATATACATTTGACACACGCAAGCTTAAAAAAACCTACCTGAAGTGGAAAAAGATTTCCTTAGTATGGTCAGCTGTTTCTATAAACCCAAAGCCATCCTTCAAAGCTGCGATGAACCCTTGCATGATGGGCCGAGAGTTTCCGTTAGCAGAACTACCATTGGCCGTGCCCAAAGTTTGTATTTGTACAGACATAGCTACTAAGTCTTTGGTTCTCTTAGACTGTAATTTAACAATAGCTGATGTTAAAATACAATCACATGAATCTAAATAATGCAGAGAATCAATCACAAATTTTTTATCAAAGGTTGTCATAAAAATGAAATAAAGATAAAATTTAAATTAGTTCGGTAGATAATTTTTCTAAATGAATCAGTATTAATATTGTTTTATTATGTGTATTGTTAACCAAATTAAAATCCTTGCGTGTTTTGTGAGTAGGGCAAGTGTTAAATCATAAAAATTTAAAACAGATTTTTACTGTTTTATTAGTTTGAAAAACTAATTGTTTATAAATTTATATGAACTTACGCGTCACAATTTTCAAAAATATTTTTAATAAACGACCTGTTTTCATACTTGAATAATAATTTTGTGAAATAATTATGTTACCTGGTATATATCAAACAGAACTTTGTCGCCCACACGTGGAAGTACTTTTACTTCGCATTTATTAGCGGCAAAGGGTATGTTTTTCTTTACGTTATTGATGTGGCAAGTAATGATTCCATTTTCCTGAAAAAAATTATAAAATGATGTTTTTTACCGTTACAGCTCTAATCTATGTAATTATTATCAAAATACTACCAGGAATTAAATTGTTTTTTATATAGATTATAGACAGATAAAAATATACAGATAATACAATTGAGATTATAGATATGATTATGTTTATGCACATTATAAGGAATGCTTTACATAAATACTTTGTACTTTGGCATTATATACAGTAAAATTGTAGTATTTTTGAACGTTTAGTTGTTTCCATATTATTATCGTGATGGGTCATATTATATGCTATAATATGACTTAGGGTAAAATTCAGAGTCAAGATTTAGCGCTATGACTCTCGTATGCCATACACGGATTGAATTTCGGGAAGACAAGGTTCGGTAGCCCCTAATTATATATAAAAAGGTATGTTTTTTTACCAACATAGGGATGTGAAAAAATAATCAATTTTTTTTCAAAATGAAATTCGATTTTTGTACGCGATTTTTAAATTTTATATTAATTGAAAATCAATCATAGTCGATTTTTCATCTGCCACCTCCCGACATTATGTATGGTCTTTTATAACCCGGACCTCGAACTATCAGGGATATTCGAAATACATCGATGTTTACAATGCGATACATTGAATAGATCCGATGCTTTGAAGATGTATTGATATACTCGATGCAGTGATGTTTTTTTATAAAACATCGAAAGGATGATAAAACCAGTTAATATGTATTGCAAAAACTCAAGTTTCAATGGAACACTGCAATTTAAAAGTAAAATAAATTTATTCAGCAGTACAAGGTTACAAACAATAAAAAAGACGACAAAAATACTGCAATCTGCTACTGAAAAGGCATACACTCAGCATCAATCAAATTTCACCTAAAATCTATCAAAACGAGATTAGGTTAATTTCGATTTTGATTATTCTTAAACGTTAATTTGTGTTTATTATTTCTATTGTTTATTTTTAATTAATAAAACCATGAAAAATAAAATATTAAAGGTGTTTATTTTGAAATAAATTCAAAAATTAGAAAAAATCGAATAATAAATAATCGATTTTTCATGCTAAAAAAACAATCGAATAATAAAAAATCGATTTTTTTATGCAGAATGTCACATACCTACCAACACTGATACTAAAACAGATATTTCTATATCAAATATTGTACAAGTAAATATAGAATTCGCACTGACAAGCTAGCGATATAATAGCCCTATACGATCGAACATCCGTTTCTACGGTACACTTAATTTATATTCGCGATTGTTATCATCCGACAGGTGGTTATTGTAGCAACTCAACTGGGAATTTCCTATGTTATTCAAATATAAAACCTAACCCTAGACAAGTGTATGAACTATAGCCTGAACTGCGTAGTTAGTGATCCCATTAATTTACAAAACAACAACTTAACTACTTCGACTATCGAAATAAATGTTTAAGAAAATATAACAGATCTCTGCTACGATTGCTTAACATATATAAAAATTATTTATTAAAAATATAGATAATATAAGTGCTGAAAGTATCACAACTCACCGAACTTCCATTTCGAGTTGGGCTGGATGAGGAGGAAAATGATTGCGCCTCTTTACTGATAACACCACGAATGCCTTTCTCAACCAATGTCTCAAACTTTACAGTGCCAGCTGGCAAGTGTTTGATACGGATAGCAGATTGACGGGTGTTCATGTTAGAGAAAGAGGTAACTGGATCAACAGTAAATTCTACCTGTTAACACATTAGAAATTATGTTTTTAAGTGTAGTTTCAAAATATATTGCTAAAACAATATAAAATTTAATTATGTATAGCCACCAAACAATATGTATACTTCTAACTTCTGACTTCAGCATAAGTTAATTGTTGCACTAGATTATAACAAGTCAAATTATGAACCTAACATTATTTTACAACACAGGAATGGGTCAATTTTAAAAACAAACTCCATTCCTGGTATGGTAAATAATGGCCATGTGTTTATATATGTGTGTGTATATATAACAACTACAAAACGATACAGTAGTATATATATGGTCTGTAGACTGAATAGTTTATATAACAAAACTAAAAATAGCCTTTGACATTGGGCCCAAACTGCCTTTCATACATACCTCATCACCAACGCTCAGTTCTTGACCCAAACGCAGTACTTCAGCAAAATGAAAGGACATGGTTTGATCTCTTTCAACACAGCGGATAAATCCAAAGCCTTCTCGCAACGAACAGACAAGCCCTTGCTCCCTTCTGTTGATTATTATAATTTTAATTATTAAATAACAAACAATGTACAGTATTATATATAGTATAGGCATAGATATAGAATTGGAAGGAAGAATACAAATTAATTTACCGTTCTCCAGAAACATTAAAAGACTCATCTAGAAGGGAGATATTTGTTGCACGCTTCAATTGATCTCGTCTGTCTGTTGCTACTTGGAATTGGACCCAATCACCATGCCGAAGTGTGAATTCACCACATTGATCTTTGTCACCAAACGGTACCTAGTAATGGTATCAATAGTGTATTTTATAATTTCTTTAAATATATGCTATATAATTAATAATCAGGAAGACCTAGGTACAACAATAAAAAATACAGTTTTTGCTAAGCAAATTAATTTACCTCAGTTTCAGAGTGATCCGCTGCACGGTACTTTATCCTACCCGGGAGTGGATCATTTTGTGGTACACGCATGTTACCTCTTTCCAGGGGTTTCAGTACTTGTCCCCGCATAATCTCAGGATTTATATCTTCAAATACAACAGACCCACTTGGTAGTTTTGTTATGTTACAAGCAACTTCCTTACCCTAAAAAACAAGTCAATATTATTAATATTAGACATAGGAATTTTCTTTATTAAATACATTGCATAATGCATACAATGTAGTATTACTAAACTTACATTTCTTGTTTGTATAATGAATTCAACATCATCTCCTAAGGATAATTCCTCTTTTAATTTTGCTTCTGAATAATGAAAGAATATTTCTTTAACAACATCAGCACGTTCAATAAATCCAAAATTTTCTTTTTTTGAACAGACAACCCCATGATATTTCACGGGATGTACGGGATTCTCAAATCGGACATGGCAAGCACCCAGAGTGCCTCTGAAATATTAGTTGTGCCATATAGAATACATTATAAAATAAGTATGTCATACTCATAAATGTACTTGAATGTTGGTACCGAGTGCTGGTTCTCATAATTCTAGAGGAATTTTTTTTTTACCCAAAAAGGATTTATATGAAAAAATTAATATGTACTAACTAACCTTTGGTTTGTTGCAATTTGAAAACTCACAGCATCACCACTTTTTAATGTCACATTTCCTTCAACATCATCCTTGGTATAAGGCAAAAAGAAACACTCGCCACGGTTTTCATAGGATATTCTTCCAGTATTATCACCAGAACCTTCCCCCTTAACTTCTGTAGTGACTATGCCTGTGACACGCGCCTCACTCAGGACTACTTCAGGTGCAATTTTGCTAACAAAAGAAGCAATTGGTTTTCCAGTACGCCGATCGTAAGTCATTTCAAATTCGACAGGATCACCAATCTTTAAATGATCAATGTTGCCACTGAACTGGCTAAAGTGGAAGAACAAACGAGCTTGTCTTTCACAACACTGTATGAATCCATAAGAGTGCTGAAAACAAATTATCCCATTGATTATATAATTAATGTAACAACAATAATGTATAAATATTATTTTTTAAACAATATAATTGGAATTGAAGACAAATTAATGTTAAGTAATAACCTATAAACAATTTTGTGTCAACTTACAAGTAATTTTTCAATTATCCCAGTTTCTCTAATGGGTGGGTTGTTTACAGAATCATACTGAGTGGTGTTGTTTGAGGAACTCGATGAAAATACACCAACAGAATCACCCATTGGACACGTATCTATATTGAAGCCCGTGCCAAATCTATTCCCACCACTTGGCTTATTCATATTATTATAGTTATCTCTGGGAGAACTGGGAAAATCACTACTAAAAGAGCCTAAAAATAAAGGAGACATGAAAATAATAAAGAGCTACATTTAAAACACTTGATTTTACAATTGAATTATTTTAGAGATATAAGATTAAATTATAAATACCCACCGTTTCGAAATACCTGCTTTGATTGCATGTTAGAATGCTGAAGATCTAAAATGTCCCGCAGCGGAGATACATGTGAATCTGGCGGCTGGAACAATTTCCACTGAGGATTGCCGGACATTCCAATATCTCCGAAGACAATATCAAAGTGTATATTTTATAAATAATATATACGAGTCCAAATCTCAGTTATAACCCAATATATCACAGAGAAAGTATGGTGTTATGGTTAAATAGTGCTAACTATATTGTAAAACATAATCACATTTTCAAAATTTGTGTCCCTTAAAACACAAAGTCTTTAGAACAAAGATCACAAAATTTATGCACCAGAACACTATGAAAACAATAAAAACTGGAAATATACTATTGTTCCTCAGATGTCTTCAATGCTTGCTGGATCGGAGTTCTTATTTGCATCGCCTTATATTTTCAAATTTGTAATTCAATGCAGCGTTGCTTTTTGATTAACTTTTAATATTTACATATATATAATAATTACTTATTCTCTAAAGTTGAACTGTAAAGAAAATAAGGATAGATTAGAAAAAGCATGTCAACAGACTAGTCCTACTTTGATATCAAGTTCAATTTCATGTATAATTCTTAAAAATTATATACATTTTAATCCAACTTCCCAATATTTAAAAAAAAAATTTAAGCATTAGGAGGGTGGATTAAAATATATTAAATGTTTAAGCCTTGAATATACGTTACGTTAAGCAATGAAACGTCCGTTACTTCTTCATCAGAAAAAGGAAATTGAGACCAACGCACAAATCTTTTCTAATTTGATCATCACTAAATACCACACAATTTGTACGATCGAACGAGAGAACCCGCCATCACGAACCTTAATAAAGCTTTTACATGTAACCGTTCGCGACTAAACTTAAAATTTACATCTCTAATAAGATTCAGAATATGTAAGCGTCGCGTCGAAACATTGTACTACATTTTATTAGATAGATATCGACTGCTTGTGAAACGAGACGATCGTCCTGAAACTGAAATTGTAATGCCGCTAACGCTATTATAGGAAGAACTCTTTGAAACCATCGCGAGTACAAAAAATAACTATACAGCAATGACTTAAACACAAAATTGCCAAGAAACATACATAAGAATTCAAACAAAATCCATTAAATTAATAAATAATTCTCACCACGATACAGCACAGCACTGACGACATACCGCCATATTGAATGTCAACATAGTTGTACTTTTGACTTTATCATACAAAAACAATTATTTTAATTTTGTAACAACCAATTTAAAAGTCTTTCTTATTAAGTTTTCCTGAAATTTATTAAATATATAAATAGTATAGTTTTTTTAAATTTTGTACTTGTTTGTAAACTAATTATGAAGACCAATCTAGGGTTTATTTTTTCTCTTTTGTATAATTTCGGTTCAAAATCAATTTTAAATGTGGCCATTATTTTTTTAGACACTTTGTTTTCTAAACCAGTTAAAAAGATTTATTCATGATATGCTTATTATAAATTGCATTATTAATAATAATAATCAGTACCTTGGATTTTGTTTATTTATGATACTTTTAGCTCCTACCGAAAAAATAGTTTGTTTTCACCTATATCTGTTGGACAACGTTAGTGATTTGTGCTATCTGTTACAGTTACGTCAAAACAACGACGTTCTGTCGTCTGTGTATATTTGTGTAGGTCATGACAAAGCTGATAGCGAGTGAGCGGGAAATTTAAAGTAAACTTCAATCAATATACATTTTATATTTCCATCCCCTTCGTTCCGAGTTCCAAGTGTTCTGTTTTATATACTGTTTTTTTTTTTTTTTTTTTAATTATTGGCCCGCACGGTTTGTGCATTGTGGCCCAGGGTCAAAAACAGGGAAACGGGTAAAAACATAAAATTATCGGCTGGAAAGGAATTTAGGAATAGAAAATAATTAATCTACAAAATAAAAGATCAATTCTTATAAATCTACATAAAAAAGGAGTGTAAGAAAACATATTTACATATATTTACGTTCATATTGTCTAAATTTTTATATTATTACTTAAAATAAAAGCTGCTAAAAGTTTATATACAAGTGGGTCCAATGTTGAAAGTAAACATGATATGGATGAAGGGAAAGGAATTGGAAGGGAAATGAGACCTTCGAGAAGAGCCGACCGGTCGCGTCGAGGACAAACAAATATGATGTAATTTAAATCACCTACATCATATCCGCAATCGCACATAGGGCTGTCATTAATATTTAACTTAGTAAGATGAGCTGGGGTGCAGACGTGTCCCAGTCGCATACGAGACAGTACTGTTGTAACTTTTTTACCGAATCTCAGTCTCCAAAACCAGGGCTTACTGGGTATAGAAGGTTGAATAGTACGATAATGGCGACCTTTTGAACTATCTTGAGCCCAGGATTCAGTCCAGGAATTCCTGAGATAAATCCCTGAAAGAGACATCAAGTCATGCGCATAGTTTCTAAAAATGTCTACATCACCACTCTCCACCGCCTCATTGGCTAAACGATCAGCTTTCTCGTTTCCAGATATTCCACAGTGACCAGGAACCCATGCAAACGATACAGAATAGTTTTCTTTTATACATTTTAATAGCAGGTTTCTAATTTCGGAAATGACAGGGAATTGATAATGTGATCCAAATGGGAACCGGGCTAAGGCATTTAAAGAACTCAGTGAATCTGTAAAAATTACAGTTTTTTGAAGTTTTAGTAGAAGAATGTATTCTATGGCTTTAACAAGGCCAATACATTCGCCAGTGAACACGGAGGATTCAGGAGGGAGTTTAGTTTTTTGAACAATATTGTAATTAGAGTGCAGTACACCAACACCTACACAACCATCTTTGGAATGCTTAGATGCATCTGTAAATATTCGATGCCATTGTGGCCACTTGGTGTCAACAATATAGTTAAATGTTAACTTTTGGTTTTGCTCAATTTTCACAAGACCTGTGCTAGTATGTATATCAGGAGAGATTACAAGGGAATCATAACTATATTTGAACAATGGATTAGAAGTCGCTTGGTGAGTAGGAGCCTCAAAATAAGTAAATCTTCTGTAACTTTCAACCAAACATGGTGGGCGTTTGTTTTTCCAATAACTACAATTGGGGATTAAAGATGCCAGGCAAGTCAGTTTAGGTGTTAGGATATGGTTACTGAATTGGATACAACGGAATAGGAATTTATCTGACAGAAATTGCCGTCGTAAGCTTAATGGAGGCTCTACACACTCGACTCTCATACAGTTGATTGGACTTGACTTCATAGCTCCTAGGACTATTCTCATTGCTTTAGCCTGAATACTATCCATTTTTTTAAAACCAGAAATATTTCCTGGTTCCAACAGAAAAGTACCGTAATCCATTACACTTCTGATTATGGCGTTGTAAATCAGTTTTAAGGAGTGTGAATGCGCTCCCCACCAGACGCCCGATAAGCATCTAAGAATATTCAAATTACGTTCACATCTTGCAGTTACATATTCACAATGGGGTACACCGGTAAGCTTGGAATCTAGAACTACTCCTAAGAATTTGACGTCATTAGTCGAGGGAATCAAAACACTATTGAACTTTACATGGACCGGGGGAGGCCTACGCATTCTGGAAAACAACACAACCCTACTCTTGGATACAGATAAGTCTAAACCATTCGAATTAAGCCATGATTTTAAAAATGAAAGGGAAGATGTTAGAGCTTGGCAATTATTTTCAATAGATTTTCCCGATTTGTATATAAGAAGATCGTCTGCATATTGTAATACGTTTGCTGATGCCTGCAATGATGTTTCTAAATCATATGTGTAGATGTTATAGAGCAAAGGACTGAGCACAGAACCCTGTGGTAATCCTTTCCACACAGTCCGGGATAGTTTGACATCTTCGATAAATAAATTAATGTATCTTTCACTGAGCATATTGATAATAAAGTTTGACAGAATCGGTGGTACATCTAAGCAAAGCAATTTTCCCCTAAGAACCGATATAAGAACATTGTCATAAGCTGAGCTTATATCTAAGAAAGTAGCTACTATCGACTCGTTGTTTGAAAAAGCTAATCTTATGTCCGTAGTGAATATACCTAAGCTATCCATTGTGCTTCTACTTTTCCTAAAACCGAATTGTGACGTTGCTAATAGATTTTTACTCTCTAAAAACCATTCTAAACGGATTTTAACTAGGTGTTCTGCTGTTTTCATTAAAACAGAAGAAAGGACAATAGGTCTGTAAGAAGAAGGATCATCGGCTGATTTATTGTCTTTTAAAATAGGGATAATAGATTGAGTGATCCAAGACTTGGGAATGCTCCCAGAAATCATAATAGAATTTATAATATTTAAGTACAGCATCAGCACACGGTCCGAAAGGTTTTTCAAAAAAGAATATGGAATCCCATCTTCTCCTGGAGTAGAATCTTTTACGTTATTGAGTACACCTTTAAGTTCGATCAAAGAGAATGGAGCGTTTAATCCAGTTTGGTCATCGGAAATGTAAGCAGGAATAGATAATGGAGGAAATGCCTGTTCCGGTACAGAAGGGGGTGCAAGATGATCCATGAACTGATCAGCTAGGGTTAGCGGTAATTTAGAAGAGGGAGAATTATTATATGCAGATCTAAATCTACGAATATTACGCCAGACCTCTGACGGGCTGACGTCTGGGCTAATGGAGGCACAAAATGATTGCCAACCATCATATCTCTTTTTCTTAAACAATTTTTTAGCACTACGGGCAGATTCTAAATATAACTCGAAATTTTCTTCTGACATCTCCTCACAGTAATTTTTTTCAGCCTGTTTTCTTGTTTTTATTGCAGCTGTACATTCATGATCCCACCAGGGAGGCGAAGGAATTTGCGATCGGAACTTAGTTTTAGTGCAAAAAGATTCATCGGCAGCTTCAATCAAAACCTGAGAAAGAATTTCGGCAGAGATCTGATCACCTTCTTGAGAATAAATACTAGTTTTCTGCTCTACTCGTTGGTTGAATAATTCCCAATCAGCGTTGTTTAATCTGTATTTAAAACGAGGAGAGCGAGTGGTTTTGGTAGGTTTGTGTGAAGGAAAAGTAATTACAAGTGGAAAGTGGTCACTACCATACGAAGATGCAAGAGGGTGCCAGTTCAAAGTTGAAGCTAAATCAGGTGAACATAAAGATAGATCAGGCGCACTTGCACCTTCACTTGGACCAGTAACACGGGTTGGCAGCCCAGTGTTTAAAATACAGATACAATGAGAATCTATAATATCTAATAATTGATCTCCATAATAGTTGGAAGAAGTGCTTCCCCAGGATTGATGTTGGCAATTAAAATCTCCTAGGACTAAGAATGGTCTTGGAAGGATGGAGAACAGTTGATTAAGATGAGAAAAAATATTTACATTAGGACGAGAAAAATAAATAGACACTATACAAATTTTATTTACAATAGCAGCAATGACTGATAAGTCATCTCCGAATGAGGGAAGTGGAAATAAGGAATAGGGGAGATTATTTTTAATGACTATGGCAACACCGCCATAGCCGTCAGGTCTGTCCTGTCGGAGAATAACATAACCTGGAATTCGAAAAGTCAATTCCGGGCGAAGCCATGTTTCCGACAGAGTTGAGACAAATGGTTCAAATTTATTATGCAAATGGATTAAATCATTTTTATTGCAGATAGCGCTTCTGCAATTCCACTGGATTATTTGTTCGCGTTCGTGACCCATAAGAGGATTTTAATTGAGTTAAGGAAGCAATCGTTTGGCGGCGTTGTTCGGTTACGTTGTTGTCAGAGTTAGAATTGGATTTCATTTCAGTCAAAAGTTGGATTATATCAGAGATTATGTCATTATTGTTTACGTTACTGTTTATTAAAGCGACCCCGTTAGAAGGAGCTGGAGCGTCGTAGTCCTTTATCAAATTGAAGTGTTCTGTTTTGTTATACCCCAGTCGTTTTAGTTTGGGGGATGTTGGTTTAGCAAATATTGTTTTCTTATAAGATCTACTATACGACGGAATCGAGGGAGAGGAAGGCGATACATGTGGGATAGGAGAATTAGGAGTATTCTGGATGTTTGAAAACTTAACTATATCAGCAAAAGGTTTTGAAACTGGATCATACACTTTATTTGCTTCTGCGTAAGATACACATTTCTGAGCCATATACAATTTAATTTTAGTCTGCCGTTCATATTCTGGACACTTTCTGTTAGTAGCAAAGTGTAGACCAGAACATAGGCAGCAAGACGCGGCATCATCTTGTATGTTGCATGTGTCCCCAGTATGGCCTTGGCCACACTTGTAACACCGGGGCCGAGATTTACAATTAGACTTAGTATGACCAAATCGGCAACAAGAATAGCACTGAATAGTGGGGTATGCGTAAAGTTCCACGGGCAGGGCATTGTAGCAGACAAATACGTGTTTAGGAAGGGTTTGACCATCGAAAGTTATTACAATAGTCTGTGATGGCTTCCACTCAGGAGGGCTGATGTTACGTACTTTATAATTTAGTCGTCTAATTTTTATAATTCCTCCGCTGCCTACAGGCAGAGAGATGTTGTCTAATATCTCTTCGGGAGACCATTCCGCGGGAACGCCTCGCACCAGACCCATTCGGGTCACATTAAATGAGGGAATAAAAGCTTTGTAATTATTTCTTGCCAGGCAAGGGTTATTAATAAATTCGTTTGCACATTTGTGGTCAGAGAATGATAGAGAAATTCTGTTTCTGCCTATTCTTTTGATGCTACCATTAATTATGTTTTTAAAAGAATTTTTCTTTAGGAAATACCCAAATTGGACGGGGTGTAGGGAGGGGATGTCCGTATCTGAAGAAACTTTTTGCGCATGAACTACGAATGGCCCTATGTCATAGGCCTCATAAGACGTTCGGCCTGTAGGATTTTTTATGGACTGAGAAACGTCTGATGGAGGTGATAGTTGCTGTTTGGTATTAACAGTTGCAGTATCTACACGGTCTACTTTGTTCTGAAAACTATCAAGAGCATTAGCGTTCTTAAGCCCAGTACATATTGAGGGAATTTCAATTTCCGGTATTTGGCACGAGCAATCAGTGTCCTTTTGTTTGTTCCGACGCGTCGGATCGAATCTTTTTTTCCTTTTGTTGCAGTGTTTGCAAATTTTACCTACTCGCATTCTTTTTCGGTCATTCCGTTGATCCACATCTGTATCTACACTGGACTCGTCCAGTTTAGAAAATCTATTTTCTATTATAATATTACAAGCTACCTCGGGGGGCGAGCCCCCGGTATCCGGGGGCTCGTCCATTTTTTCGCCTGACTCCAGGCCTTGAGGAAAAAGTATACAAACTTACCAGATACTGTAGAATATATACACAAATGAATAAACAAAACTATTAAATTAAACAACTACATACAAATATATACAAACTGATCTTTTATACAAGTTAAATTAAATTTAAAAATTTCACAAGAAAAAACACTCCCGCCACGACCAACGTTTCCCGCGCTTTTCTATATACTGTTTACTTACCACAAGAATTAATACTCTACAGATAACCATACGCTAATCAAAGGTTATTCATTTGTCAAAAACAAATACCTTCTCCACTAATGTCTAGTCTTTAACTGAATATGTAACAATCGTTAGTTCTATGCCGTATACAGTCCACTATAAAAGGGCTACTCACTAAATATTTTATATCCACCTACGGGAAAACCAAAATAATTCTTATAATGTTCTAATGAGTGTTTGTATAGCAAAACGACTAATACCTGCAGTCTAAGTTATATTTTTGCCTTAACACGGTTAGTTAAACTGGTAATTTAATTTCCTAAAATCCACGTCAATTCACGAAAATCTATTGTACTGGAAATGTGATTTGAATGTTACATAATAAAAAGAAAATTCTATTAAAAGGTTAATTCACTTTATCTATTAATTTTATTAATTAGTTTCATAGATAACGATTGTGTCAATCCAATCTGAATAAAATGTTACGTTGAGTATGACACAAGGCAGCCGATAAGTATTTCGTTCGCCCCAGGAAAATATACCTACGACTTCCTTATTTAGTATAACTAACGCTCCATACACTGCAAGGAAAAAAACCTTTTTATTTTACTTTAATTCCTATTATGAACCGAAAATATGAAACCAATGTTACCCAATGATGGTTTGTCCTTAGGTATAATGCAGTATTCATAGCTTCGTACATCTCCTATAACCGAAAGATCTTGAATACATGTCTCTCTCTTCATGTATGACGCATCGTGAATTAGTAATTTGTTTGAGCCTAAAACATAATTTAAAACATGAATTTAATCAATCATGCAGTGGTCTGAATATTGTCTTATTTAGAGAGACTTATCACTTTTAATGAGATTCGGTAACCCATAGTACGGACGAGATTTTCTTAAATGGCTTAAATTTGGTGGGCACTGGATGTGATAAATGAGCTTTTCATGTGACACGACTACATGTTTTACCAGGAATTGAAACCATGGTTTCTAGTTGAAAGTACTTGAACTTCCTTAGGGAGATGTTCTCACTATGTACCTATAATGTAAGTGCGAGCTGCTATTTTGCCTGCTGTTACTAAGCTTTTGTTATTTTATTGTCATGACATTTGTTTCAATATAGATAAGATGGTGCTCAACAATAAGCATGATGTCAATAGTACTATTGCCAAAACTTGGCGTTTAAAAAAAAGAGTGGCGGCGAGTATCTTGCCAGTTCCTCTCACACGCCCTTCCCTACTGAATGTTAATGTTAACCATCCAACTTTTTCTCAATATTGACGTGCATTCGTGTACATAGTTACTAATATTTAAAAAAAAACCATTAATTAGGCACATGAAATTGGTCTTTGGCGGTAAAAACTATAGATTTATTCCAGCAGCACCAGATTTGTACTGTATATTGTAATATAGACATTTTAATTATGTGGCCATACTTGCCACAACACAGTAGACTTTACTTATTTAATCTTACATATTGTAAGTTACAATTTACGATTAATATTGGTACAGAGGAGGTGCCACTTCTCAAGAGTTTATAACAATTTTAGCCTCCTATGCTGCAAAACCTTAGCTTGCAGATTGATTAAGAAACATCTACCTACGTTATCTACGTTACTTGACACATTCCACGATGAGATTATAAGTAGCACCAGGTGTGGCGGATTTTTTTGTAAAATAATATTTAACTACATAGTAATAATTAAAAATTAAGCATATATTTTTTATTAATATATATAGGTATTTTATTTTTCATAAAAATGTATAATACTGTTATTATAGTTTACTATACAGTATTTACAATTTTCTTAACCTAAAAAATGTAATAACCTTAACCTTATGTAAAATTATGTGTTTATTAATATTACGTTGCCGACTTGAACTATTCCCTCTAGCATTGTCTTTGCATAGGCCCGCAAGTTTCTCCTTTCAATATAAGTTTTATTTTCAAATAATTTATAACATACCTTCAATTTTTTCTCTCGTGATTATTCGTAGATTGAATCCGCTATGTTCCCAATTAACATAATTTAAATTTACTGAAAATTTTCCACATAGGTTAGCAGTTGCATACAATAACAATAAATCGTAATTGGTAATCTTGACAAAACTTACAAAATAACGTACGTTTTATTTATTAAAGAGTACGCAGTAGTAATTATAGATTTTCCCTAGCTATATATATAACTAGCATAGAAACGAAAGAGAAATAGGAGATATTATATCTATCTCTAAATTATATAATTTGTTATATTATTAATTATGTTTACCAACCCAGAAACTGTTGTAATGGGATCGTGTCCACGTGTTCAAATAATCCGATATTATTGCTAAAAGTATCTTTATCGAAATGTGGGTGTGGCACGCTTCTTTTTATATTGGTAGTATCTTAAAATTTACAATATAAGATATACTATAAAACAAATTATATTTTATATATGCCCTTTTTATATTAAATTAAAATTATGTTTTATAATCTATTTATTGTCATATAAAAGAGCATGTGTAATAAAACTTTTTAAAGTAATGAATGCGGTAAAAGTATCCACGGTCTTTTTCAACTCAATTTAGAGTTTCTGTATACCTATATACAAAGTACATTCAAACTTCTAAACTGTTTTAATGAGTTCTGACAGATAGAAATAGACTAAACATAGTACATAGGTAAGATATTTTAGAGTCGAGACTTAGTGTAATTTCGCATTAGGTATTTTTTCAATAAACCATGGCACATATCTTGCCATCATGCCACTTATATTATTCAAAATCAACAATTCCCCAAGCAATCCCTAAAGTTAAGCATATGATATCCCGCCAAACGTGTTCACTTATGGAAATCTTACTATTAAGCGCAAGTCGCTTTAAATAGAAGTCTATCTACGTCTCTTAACCAACCGAACCACAAACCTAACCATAAACGTATATTACAAAATACAGACATATCGTATCCTGTCCATAATCAATCCTCCATCTCATAAGCATAAAAGCTAGTTCTGGATGGGTTCGTGTAACAACACAGTTGGCAGGAGAGATCGACCACTTGGTTCGAAGGAGCAAAGAGTTACATATTGTCACTATTGGTGTTATATCCAAATAAACTACACCAATTGATGGATAATCCTGAACGTTATCTGTAATATATTCCATAATTTTAAAATAAAGTACGCCGCTTTTCGAACTTTTATACTATGTAACGCATTTAATCGCGAGCAGTGTTGGCCTAGTGGCTTCAGCATTCGTCTCTCATCCCTTAGGTCGTAGGTTCGGCTCATTTAACATTCACTCAACTGTGAATGAGAACATCGTGAGGAAACCAGCATGCCTTAGAGCGTCTACACACGGCCTTAAAGTGGCGATATCGGGACATTGATGGTGGGGATGAAATCGGCTTGTAGTTCGAATCGGCTGTAGCATATTCTACTCACGTCAATTAGGTTACAATTTGCCTATACACGTGGCGATGCTCTCCACCACTTCCCCGATATTGTGGCTCTGATTTTGGGGCCGTGTGTAGACGCTTTTAAACCCAAAAAGGCGACGGTGTGTGTCAGGCACAGGAGGCTGATTACCTACTTGCAATTAGATTGACAATCGTTCAAGAAACGGTTACATAAATCTAAGGCCCAGACCTAAATAGGTTGTAGCGCCATTGATTTATTTGAACGGATTTAATCAATAGATTTCTATTAAGCGCTTGATTGAAAGATATAGTAGTATTTTTAATCACTAACAGTTAATAAATTCCGCAAGAATGTACTCGGGTTGGGTAATTAGAATAGTTTATTTTACGAACAATTGACAATGCCCAAAATTCTAATAATCATGAGGAGAAATCTATAGGATCTTCGTGGCAGACATTTTACTGTGTGTTACAAATAATATGAAGCAAAAATTTACCTTTGTTGCCGGAACGTCGTGTATTAACTGTACTCTTTTCTGTATGGTTAACGACATATAAATGAATTATAAATATTATAAGCATAATTAAAATTGCAACGAACACGAGAACTATGTGAAAGAAAATACATTTCTCTCCTCTTGTAAATTTTGAATTGGGTGGATCGTTTACATTCATGTCAACAGTAAAACATCAACCAACTGGATTACCCATTTTTAGGGCCCACGCTTTGCTCACTCCGAACGGGCATAGTCTTTTCATAGTCATAGTATTTTTAAGGACTTTTACTAACAGTTAAACCTACAGAATACTCAGCAGTGTTATATATGTCAACGTAAAATTGTAAAAACCGTTAGATTGTAATCTATCTCGCGAGATTATAAACTGTCGAAAGATTGTGAACCTCAGCTTACTGCTTACAATTTAACGTATTATTATTTGGTAGATTGTACTACACTAACTTAGTTATCATTCAAACTTCTTTGGTCAATTACAGATTAATTTTACTTCCCAACAATTTCATATAACTACCGAATAATAATACGTTAAATTGTAAGCAGTTCGTTGAGGTTCACAATCTTTCGACAGTTTATAATCTCGCGAGATATATTACAATCTAACGGTGTTTACAATTTTACGGTGACATATACAAATATATTATAATCTTCTATTCATATGTTTAACCTTTACACATAATCCATAATAAGCAATATTATATTCGTTTTAAGTTTCTTTATAAAATTGTTTGACCTTAACATACTGCAACTTTCAGCAACTATTATCATCATTTTTTAAATACTATGTTTTTTATGTAAACCACTACAACAATTAGACTGATTTTATGTATGAGAGAGAGATGTATTTCTGACATATTTGTAAACTTTTAAACATTTAGTTTTATCTTCATTAAAATCGACGAAATGATGCTTAAGTTGAAAAACATCAATAAAATAAAATAACTTTTAACTCGATATGTATAATTACATTATAGAAAATTCAAAATCCCTAAGCACCGTAATTGGACGGAATTATCAGAGGTACATTATTCTTAATATATGCGCTCTATATTATATAAATCAATATTACGACGACAATACTTGTAAAACAAAAAAATTAACATAGATAATTCAGATCCGACCCGAAGCGCGGGATGTCCATAGACAATGTCTTTAATAATATATTAGGAACTAAGTACTTACATTAGGACATTGGACGGATTACTATAAAAATAAATTTATAAAGAGCTTTAAAAAGGTAATTAAATTCCTATAAAACAAACTTACAAATTCCAAATAAATGATGTAAAAATATGACGAACTTTAATGCGTGTATATTTACAATTTTATTTATGTTACTAGCTCCAAGATCAAGTTATTAACGCTAAAATAAATTCTCTTTATCATTAATCAAAATATTTTCTAAAACTTCACTAACCTATTATCATTTAATATATCTAGTACAATAAGGTTTGCAACATTTATATTAATTCAAAGTGGCACAATAATATTTTTTTAATATAATAAAAATAATTATTAAATTTCAATTTATATTTAGATCATGTCTTTATGACACATGTATTTATAATCAGTTTAAATCTCACTTAGTTCGTCCGAAGCCACCTTGCATACCTTAATTTCTCGCCGATTAGATAACACATTATGTAAAAAATAATGTTCGTGAATCTCTCAATAAATGTTTACTATATTAGAAGTTGAACATGGTGATAACTATAGATCCATTACTGCTTTACACTTTTAGCAATTATATAGTCAAAGAATAACAGCTTTGTACTATATAAATGGTATGTATGTATCTAAATCGGGATTGCCACAATCATTTGAATGAGAACTACTCGATAAGATTAAGTTGGCACATCACTGCCACTGTGGCTACGAAGTATTTCCTGTGAAAGTTAAAGTCAATTGTATATGGGTATCAAACATAGACTTCGCCGCGTTTCGAACCGTTAAGGCTGCTTTTCATGTTCGTGGGCGCGCCATTTCCGCTGTGTTCGCTGTCACGGTCAGAAGGTAGTTCTACAACGGTGGCTCTAGACGCTTTTGGCGTGGAGGTTCGATCTACCTGGGGCGTCGATGGAGCAGTAGACATGACGACTGCACTCAACTGAGTGACGTTCATAGGTGTTAGAGTTACCGATGATACAATATTATTAGCGTTCAACATAGCGGGTAGCCCTGAAAATAAAAACAATAATTATAAATAATATATAATAATAATTCTCCATAAACTGTGTTCAAGGGTTTCAGCAAGATCTTAATTTTAAATTAAATGTTAATAAGTGTTTAAAATAATTTAATAATTTACAAAATAATAAATTGAGTGGTTCAAAATGTAATTGTAACGGTCATTATGAAAAGGGTAATTAATCACTATTCAGCGCTTTAAATGTGAAAAGAAAAACGTGTGGCACTCGGGGACTGCAACGGTAAAGCTATTGCATAGCATTTTTTTATCAACTTATGCGATTATAATTATTTATTTATGCAGTGTTTTTTTTTCTTTCATATTAATTAAATCTACCACTCTACCAGACTCAGACTAACACGCGCAGACACACACTATATAGTCTGTCTTACTCTAACGCGTACCGGCTGCAGCGGCTGCGCTTACGCTACGTCGCCGATATCGTTGGGAGATGTGAGACACAGTATGCGTTCTGTCCCGCTCTAAGGCCTATTCGCCGCACCTATATTACGTCATCGTGTGTTAGGTTTATTTCCGTTACGGAATTTCTTGATTTGGTCGCCGCGCTCAAAGCTCTCGATAAAATCTATGCAATAGCTTAAAGTTAAACTATGTCTTACCGAAACACTATGTTAATTACCAAAGAAACAGTTATCAGGTCCGTTGGTGGTATTTGTATGACATATCATACTGTTACTATACTACTAAGTAGAATCGCTGATTACAATACCTTGAGTTAAATTCGGAGATAGTACCGCTTGCGCCAGCGCAGTGGTCCCAGGCTGGCCAGCGTGAAGCGTGTTGTTTACTGATCCGCTATCTAGTTCTTCTATAGGTGACAATACTAAGGCACCCAGCACTGGAACCTCGTTTTGGTAGCCCTTATACAAAATAATGAGTTGATAGAATTGCAAAATGAAACTGTATATTTACTGGTTAATTTAAAAGTGTTTAGAGAGAGTAGTTAGGCACTGGTGTAAGAATAAAATCAAAATAAGCTACATTAACGGTTAAAATAACTTATTTAACCTGATGAAAATTTGACGGTTAGGTTAGAATAAAATAATACACGAGTACGACTCGGGTACGACATCGGGCATCGCCAATCGTATAGTTATTTGAAAATATGTAGCGAGTACTCGGCTTGGATGCAACCGGTGGGCGGTTGGGGCAGCGCATGTGTGCATTTAGATACTTTGCGCACAAATCACACAGATTTAAATTATCGGCGGCAAGTAGAGTCATATTTGGTGGATATGCAACTGAAACACTTTTCTAATATAATTTCATTAAATAATTTAAACTTACCTGATGTGCCATTATAACACCCATATTCGGTATCCCCATCGCGAGATGATTCTCTCTGTCTATTACTTCCTTTGTAACTTCAGGAGTTGGAATACGGGGCCTATTTCTAAGTGTTATGGGAATAGCTGAACCATTGCTTCGTTGGCCTGAGAAAAAAAATACATTACTCATAAAAATCTGTCGGCTTTTCCATTTGGGATAATTGTTCTGTAGAGTAATGTTAGTTAACGTGCGATTTTCTACCCTTGGCACACAATGACTTTAAACAAATTACCATATTGAAAAGGCAAGGTATAAATAAAAATGTTTGTAAAACACAGCAGAATTGTGCCCATATCCCACTTATACTTACGTCTTTATACAAGCCAAATGTAAATTAATACAATACAGTATTCTCATTGCACAACGAGAACGTTCGGAAGCAATCAGTCAATTACGTAACAATATAAAATGTTATTACAAACAATATTCCGTAGAATAATATATAATAACAATAGATGATATATATTTTTACAATGTTGGAATGTTTACAGCTTATTCACTTATGCGAATGATTTGTATTACAGCATAAATACTTATGTTATTTTTAAGGAATGCGTTTATAAGTTGTTTAAAAACGTATAAACATTATACGGAGTTGAATTAAAAGCTAATAAGGATTGTTGTTAAATGTAAACAGATTTACTTTTTCAAATTAATACGCTACAATATAATTTTGATAATTCGGACGTACCGATAAGAGAGATTTGAATTATTGTCTAAAAATTTATTAAGCTCAGACTAGAATTTCTTACGATAGAGGTCGCTCCAAAATCGATTTCCTTTTTAGGCGCATGTGACGCACATCTCCCGTCGAGTACACTTACTACGTTTAGCAAAAAGACGAATAATTAACATTTTAGAAGAAGATATCTTTCGGAATTAGCCAAGAAGTTATCTCATCCAGTAATTAGATTTTTTTATAACATCTTAATTTATCAATACTGACCATGTTTGGAGTTTTGTCTATGTTGCCCTCTCCCCGACTTGCGTCCAACCAGTCTCTCATACAAAGACATTTTATGGTGGGAAGTGGTAGGCGTAGCTGTCTGCCCTGCTTCTGGACTTGAATATACAACTGAGTTAAGACGGTTTCGTCCAAATAATCCACCAGAAGAGTATGCTGTTGATGCTGATCGGACAGAATCCACTCGAGATATTTGTCGTTGGAACCAGTTTTTTCTTCTCTCCACTATAGGTGTATCCACACTTTCCTATAAAAGAGATTCATAAAAACATAGATAAATTATACGATTCGTATTCGTCGACGAGATTATTTAATATTATACTATACCAGCTGCCCCCGCGAACTTCGTTTCTCATTAATGTGATTTTACTTAGCCTACCTTTTTAGTACATACATGGAACATGTTATGCTACCCCAGAGATTTCGATTTTTCGGAATTAAAACTTTTTAGGTTTTTCTGTGAATTTTTGACCTCTGAGTTATAAAAATAGGGGTATCAAGAGGGGTGAAAAGCAGGGTTAAAAATACATTTACATGTTGTATCATAAAATAAAAACAATTTTTTTGTGGTGGACACCCCTTATCATTTAGGGGTTCAAAAGATATATAGTAGATTCTCAGACTTACTAGAAGAATATGCATAAAAAACTTCATAAGAATGGGTCGAGCCGTTTCGGAGGAATATGAGAACGAACATTGTGACACGAGAATTTTATATATATGTAAATTATTCGTAAAAAGTAATAAATGATTCATTTAAATATCAGATACTTACATAATCCGCATATGTTTCATCATGGCTCTTCCTTGGTATATTGACATTAGCATACACCGAATCCTCAGCCTTCACCTTGTAGTGGTCAGCAGAACAAGGGGGTTCGTGGCGTCTGTAGTGTTCCGATGCAACGGTATAAGGCAGATCTTTGGGCACCACCTCTTCCCAATATTGGTCTTTTAAAAGTTCCGGATGTTCTTCGTGCATTTCATCCACGATCATGTAGGCAGCCTGGAATTACAAGGGTAAATATGTTTAACTAGTATTGGAAATGAACAAAGTCCTCGGGAATCGTTATTCGCGGAGGCCATTTTGTGAGTATAGTTTTTAATATTTATGTATTTAAAAAATATCTCCAGAAGGATTTCGACACGAGGGCTGTTCTATCGAGACTGACAGGCAATATTGTAGAAACTTTTACAAAACTCTCAAATAATTAGATTTCACGTGGTACCCATATTGTACCTATACTGTTTAAATTAGGAAGTTAGACCAATATGAATTACTATTATTGCAGTAACTATGATGCTCTTTACATTATCAAAAATAAAATTATGTACTCTAATTTAACAAAATATTTTTTAAATAATTTCATTAAACAACCAATAACTCGGACACAAGCAAAATATGTTTTAAGAATTTGTTTCTTACTCCATGACTACAATTGAATATTGTTTTTCGCTTGCTACAAGCAAAAAGTAAACAAATTACGCTACCTCAAATTTTTTGCGATATTAAATACGTGAATCTTCATAGCGTAGGTACTCATTACATAGTAGTTACTAGTTATTAATTATAGTTGATGCAAACTCTATAAAGATATTATCATACGAAGTACGATCTAATCGCAATAATTGTTCACTGTCTGTATATTATGAAGCTGATTGCTGAATAATTATTTTTATGTAATGAATATCTTTATTTATAGAAAATTGAAGCGGCCGATAGAAACTGTAAGCGATTTTAAAACTACAAATGTTCATGTTTTAACTAGGTCAATTGAATAATGGTCACGCGTATCCCAATTTTGATGTTTCATGCATTTTTAAGGCTGAGGAATCGACTATAGAACTACGTAAATAAAGAAATGTTCATTTGGGTTCGCTTCAGACTTCTTAATTTTATAAATGTTTAGGTATAAGAGCATAATTAAAGAAGTAGCCTAGCGGCTTCAGCGACTATCATGCGAGGTCGTAGGTTCAATCCCTCCCTACAGTGAAGGAAAAATCGTGCGTATACTGGCATGTTACCTTTCCCTCGCAATATATTTACGAAAATATACAAAAATAGTAGCAAGTTTACTAGAATAGAACATACGCACAATGTTAATACTCGGAACAAACGCAGACTGCAATTTCCCCGTACTAGACTATAAAGTTAACGATTATCTAGTTGATAATAAGGCCTGGGTCTAGTACTAAACGGGCTACTTCTAATTAATTTGCGATATTTGTTTTAAAATAAGTGTTGTTTGATGAGTTGCTCTTTTAAAAGAGTACCGAGAGTTTTACGCCGGCTTTTTCTCTCGGCCAAAAATAGTCAACGATGTGTGTCAGGAACAGAAGGCTGATCACCTACGTGCCTATTAGGAAAAGCAAACGATCACGAAACAGATGCATAGATCTGAGGCCAAGAGCTAAAAGGTAGAAGGGCCACTGGATTTTTGTTCTGGTATATCACAATCTATTATGATCCTAATAAAACAGATGTCTGTCATAATAATATCATTTCTATTGGTTATTTTTCGAAGTAGAAAAAGTCGTGGTCATTAGCTTTTTAATATAATCGTTCAATAATCTTAATAAATATAAATAGTTCATCGTACATTCATAGTAGATTTAAGACATTTTTTAAATATATATGTGTTAATAGCTTTACATACTTTAATGTGTCGGTCGATCAACCAATTGAGTTCAATGTCGTCGTCGTCTTCACCAAAAGGATTAATTAGAACTTCGGCTACTTTCAACCATCCCACGTAGAAACAGAACTGTAACACGAAAAATCGATTTATAACACCCAATGGTAGTACAAAATACTAGCTAGGGGTTCAAGTATTAGGTAAGCACTAAAGAATGGAAGGGGTCTTTGATTTTCTTATTTGGTGATTAAGTCAACAGTAATTATTTACTGTTTACACATATTACCCACACATTGTCTATGCTTGAAAACGAAATGCATTTTCGAGGATTCCTACAAAAAATTAATACATTTATGGACTATTATATTTGAGAGCTTTGCTTACTTTTGACAATTATAAATTGCAGTAAATCTGCTTACGTAATACTTGAATGGTCCCTTATTTAAGAATTAAGTAGTAAAAGCTTTATTTAATATGTTGTCTCCGTTATGAGAACGTCTAACTCTTTGATTCCAATTTTCTTTTAGTTTATATCCTTATTACACAAAAAAGTCTCTTGAGGTTCAGACTTATGTCCAAGGCTGGCAAACATCTAATATAAATTTGGGTACATTCCTAAACTTGGCTTACTACTAGCATGCGAGGACCCCTCTAGATCTTACCTGAAGAGCAGTAAATAACGGAAAGTAGACGTCAGGTTCGTATTTTGAAGTGCTTCCAGGGGCAGGTGGAATCAGCTGGCGGCCCATAAGTGCGGCAACAAAGTATGTGTATAGAGCCAAAGTAACGACCTGAAAATATTGTATGGAGGAATGTAGACTATACATTGTGAGACGGAGATAAGTTAGGGCAGTAGAATTGTATAAAAATTATAACATAAAGCATAAAATACACGCCCTGATAAGCAACTTGTATAATGCGAAATCTAATAATAATAATAATTCTTTGTTTCTCCCATATAATAAGGCTATAAAAATTGCATCGTTACATTCAGCTAATAGTATTGTACGTAAATACCTTGTATTGTATGATTGACTTTATATGGACGATTTTAAGGTAGTTTTGTATGTTTGTATTTATAATTAGTAGTCATAGGTTAATATTAAACGATAACTCACCTCATCAATTCAATTCAATAGCTTAAGTGTTTTAATATTGTTAATAAGGGAGCGTTCAAGTATTACGTAACGTATTTTGGGAGGGGGGGTCCTTTTACTTATACTCCATACTTATAATAGTAACTAAAGATTCTCTAGGTGGTCACGAAACGTTTTACTATACTTGGGTACAGTACTGTACTTGGGTACTGAATAACGTTACGGCGAGTTACATGGGGGGAGGGGGGTCAATAAACTCCAAAAATTGCGTTACGTAATACTTGAACGCTCCCTAAGCGAATGATATATATAGCTTACCTGCGTATAAACCAGTGGGACACATACAGTATCATAACCAATAAGGGCCCCAAGACGACGTCTTATATCCGAAAGCTCTACTAACAGCGTTTGAACGATGTGATCACTAGATATAAGTCCCTCCTTTCTCGCCCTATTGATGATATTCGTTGCCCAAACCAGTGGCATCCAATATTTGGACATGGGACTTTTCCCATCCATTTTCTCGAACACTTTACGCTCACTTTCAAGCATGAGTCCTATAACAAAACTGTATTATTATTAAAATAACAAAACATAGAGATATCCGCGTTATATAAATTAGATTCAGCCCAATTACTTTTGTACAATAGTTTATTATGTGGTTAGAAGTAGTTTACTACATCTAGTTATAACAAACAGATTGACAATTCAAATTTAAATCGTACCAGTTGATTTATAACTATGTAAGATATTTGTTTGCTAAGGTAGTTCTGAGGATAGAAGAGCATCGAATCAATGGAAAGTTTTTAAAATGCTGTATAAATGTCTAATTGGTAAGTGATGGAACAAGCTATCATGTGTGATAAGGAAACTCACCAGAATCAACAACATGTTGCCAAGTTGGAAATCGCCTTTTTACTCGTAGGGATACTCTCTGAAGAGTTATCACATAAGCTAATATCGCGTATCTAACAATATTCCTCCTCATCAGCCTTCCAGTTTCATCCTGATAACAATAAGGTCACAGATAAGACAATACAAAAATATAAGTGACTCAAAGCCTTTAAACTTTGGTACATTTGACCATTCAATTAACAAAATGACGAGAATAAATTAAATGGGTATTGAACAAAAGAAATTTTTGTGGCAGTTGATTCTTAGATTTGTATATCGCGAGACCTAATTTAAGCGTAGTTAAAAAGATATAACCGAAAGTACAGTAGTATGCAACATTTAAATAATACGCTTAAGGAGGAAGGGAGATTTATAAACCTTCCTTAACAGGATCTCTATCAAGTCTCTCTATCTCTAGCCGCATTAAAATCCGTTGCCTAGTTAGTGTCTTAATGTACAGATAGGGGAAAGCGACTAGGTATTAGGCTATGGGGGGATAATAGATGTACATACACAGCTTTATAGCTTAAACATTTAATTATTCGATAATGCAACGAGTCATATATTTCCCATGCATATGTATTGACACGGAACATCAGCAATAAATAAGGATTTAACTCATTTATTATTAGAAAATCAATAGGTAACTGTTGGTTATATAACATTTACGATTGTAAATAAAATTAACAATTCATAAGTGATTATGGTTTTATGTAACGTCAATTAAATTATCTTAGGTAAACAATACTTTTTATACGTTTACCTATCTTTCTACGCCTCCAATTTATTGTATCATAATAATTTCATTAATATAATATCTAATACATGCAAGCAGTGTTGGCCTAGTGGCTTCAGCATGCGACGCTCATACCTGAGGTCGTAGGTTCGATCCCTATGTAGGTTTCTTTCTATGTGCGCATTTAACATTTGCTCGAACGGTGAAGGAAAACATCGTGAGGAAACCGACATGTCTTAGACCCAAAAAGTCGACGGCGTGTGTCAGGCACTGGAGGCTGATCACCTACTTGTCTATTAGATTTAAAAAATGATCACGAAACAGATTCAGAAATCTGAGGCCAAGACCTAAAAGAGGTTGTAGCGCCACTGATTCATTCATTCAATATCTTATACATACATATACACATATAAGACATTTGTTTATAAAACAACAGGCGTAGGTTGTTGTGAAATTATTCAATTTTTTTTTAATTTTAATAGTATTATTTTAATTGCGTATATAGAATATTAAAATAATAAGTTTATTTATGCCACATCATTCAACTTTAATAGAACAAATTAACCTTGTTTTTAAAGTATTATTTCTACACCTGTTATAACAGTAACCAATTCTTATTTATAAGTAATACTCGTGGTTTTTGTGAATTTTTTTTACACTTTTCATAATATCTAGGCTCGCGTGTATTTCGAAACCTAAGTAAGCTGGGCCAAATTTTTTACTCGATAGTAGATCAGTGCTGAGTTTGCTTTTATTTTTGATGAGATATACTAATTGCAATGTATATGTAACTCATTACATTCTATGACAACCTTATATGTTAAATATGGTTAAAATGGTCGTGAAACATCAGTAAATTTTCTTCAGAGGTATTTAAACATTATGACCTGTGTCTAATTCTAAACTAATGTAATAAAATACAAACAATTGAATATATATAATTGTTGGGTAAGAATACCAACTGTTTCATTTAAAAAAATACGTAGTAATAGGAAACTATGATCACATAGGTGACAAGATTTGATTGATTGATTGAATTAGATAATATTATTTTTGTTGGTAACAATTTGTAAAACACTTCAGTGCCACCACCACCTATTGTCATAGAATTGCCTCTATGAAAAATATACTTTTAGGAAAACCCGTATCTTCCTTGGGTAGCAGAAATAATATAATAAATCTTGGTAATATCATATCAAATATATATAATACTAGCAGACTTGGCCAAGCGTTGCTGTGGCTAAGGTTTTAGTTATATAACATAGTAGTAACCTATTCAAGGGAAACGGTAGGAGAACACCAGTCATGGAGACCGCCATGCTTTTTTGGTGTTTATACCATTAAATTGTAGCCCTTGTGAAACGTTGGTACTTTCAACACAGCGCCATCTGTTAGAATTGCGACTACAAATACTAAACAAATAATCTGCAATAAAATAGTATTGCGGCTATAAATTAAGATGTAAGCTATCCTATCTTTTAAGTTGGATCAAACTGCACACGGTGTGCAAATGTAATTTAAAATCGGTTAAGTAGTTTAGGAGTCCATCGCGGACAAACAACGTGACGCGTGATTTATATATATTAAGATTATAAATTTAACATGATATCTGCTGTACGTGTTGATTGCGTAAAATGCTTGACATGAATACATATTTGTGTTTAAACACAGCTAGACAGATCTACATACGAGATGAGAGGTGTCAATCCTGGATACTGTACATATACAGGTAGGTGTTATACTGTGTCTTCATGATACTTATAGCATAAACTTTAGAACTCAGTCAAACCACGGGGCCCCGTGATAGAAATAGACAATGGTGAATCTATGCGAAACGTATCTTGGTAGGGGTGACTCTTGGTGAGGGCGTCATGGATTCAAGGCCGTAAGGATATTTTCAGATTCTATATAAAATCTTTGCAAATCGGTACATATATCATACAAACAAATTTCACTATCTGACCGTGAATTCTAGGATCGTCACTTAATAAAAATGGGTATAAAGCGTAATAAAATAAAACACAAAAAAGCTAACGAACGATGGCATGGCAATAATTTGGATTTGAATTCAGGAACAATTACAATTTGATACGAAATTGGCCAGCGAAGTAGACATATATGAAATTCGGCAAAAGGGACAAAACCTCATGAAGACTTTATATCATTTGCATGACCACAGGTAAAGAAGCTTTTTCCAGGTATAAGAAGGTCAATGGATGCCAGGTCTGGCAAATCTGTAGTCGGCAGTAACGACATATTGAATGCAGTGGTATTCTTCTGTGAGCAAGTAATGCTCCAGAAGGAAGCTTCAGAACGAGAGAGAGTGCGCTTTAGGACTAATCCTAGGGTTAGAAGATGCGGAGTAAATAGGAGAAGATATGCCCATCTCCTCTTATGTAGTGTGTACCGCAGAGATTTTAAGTGTAACAAGTATGCCTTTGAAGTCCCGGTAGAATGCAAGAGCGACTCAGGAGCCTCTCTAACGCGACCTTGAAGGAACTACCCGAGGTGGTTTTAATGTACCAGGTCTCTGAATAGCATTTATTTCCATCTCGGTTATAGAAAGGTCTGACAATATTTTAACTATACTTTTTTATTATACTTCTTTAATAATGCATAACCTTCACCTCAACTCTAAGCTTCCTTAATAAGACTGGAGGAAGTTATTAAAAGAACAGCACGACACAGTTGGCGTCAGCAAAATAATTATCTCTTGACGATTAGGGTTCTTCAATAATCTGCGTGTAAATATCTGACCTCTGATACCTTTGTAAGACGTAAGAAGTTTTTACGATAGTTAAACAGTAAAGTATTTTAAGCGTATTTTATTGCAAATTTTAAGAACTTTTGGGATTATTGCATGACGTTTCAGCAGAATAACATTTTTTTAAATAGGAAATGTTTTATGTATTTTTTAATTTTCGTATGTTTAATATAAACGAACATACACAATCTGACATTTCCTACATGTAACTGTCCAATAGTAATGAGATTTTCACGTAGCCTTCTGTATTGAAGTATTTTTGACGTGACAACGTCTTATAATTCGATGGAGCCGGCTGCACGCAAGAAAAAACATGACGCATGCGACGTTACCTCGCTCCGAGGCGTTCCATTTAAGGCTTGAAGTGCAAGCGAGAGCGCGGAACGAGCGACAAAGAGGCACAATCGGCCTCCGCGCTCGGCAGCGTTCGAAATCTGTTTCTCTCCTACTTGAGTGAGCGATGCGTCCGCGTGGACAGCAACAATTCCATCAGTATTTTCTTATGACGTTGTCACATTCAACTATCGTCAGTAAACCGACTTTACAGACAACCGATTCTTATTTATTATACTGTGCAAAGGAAACCCTCAAAGCGTTAACTATATTCATAATCTAAGGATGTATGAATGACATTTCATATCCTTTGAACCAGTTATCTTGAGTGTTATAATTAGCTTGCCGGTTACCGTAAAGAGCAGAAACTTTTTATAATACTTTAAACGTCATAGTTTGTCGCATAAGGTTGTATAAGCGTACTTTGTTGTTTCTTTATTGTGGTTACTTTATGTTATTATTACAATATAAGTACGGACTGATTACTTGTTTATAAGAACTGCTTTGAAATATTATAAATAAACAATTTGCATGGATGAATAAAAAATATATGTTTAAAGGAAATTAGAATCTCTAAATCTTACGCTCAGTTTTTGTAAAATATAATCGTCACCGGGCGTTCTACACGATTGTCTTTTGTTTAGAAAATTTTCAAAGACTACTTTCCTAATCTTCTAACAGGTTTTTAAATAAAATATTTATTAAATTAAATATTCCCATAAATCTTCTAGTAGATTTATAATTGCGTTGAGGTAGCTTAATTAATTACGTCGCTTGAATGATCAGAACATGCAAATATTTTCCTGTTGAACCAATTGAGGATTCGAATTATATATGAATTATATTTTTTTTTTCAAATTGACTAATCAATGTTCTATTGTTTTTTTTAACAGAACAGAATGCTCATGGAAAATTTCACTTATTTAGCCACTCGATGGATAGGTTGCACATAGTGGTAGGCAATAGTGTCGTACGGACATTGAGGTGGAATTTCGTATTTTTTTATTACTACAACTGACATGCGCTTGCCTTTCATCGATAAATATATAAGATTTTTTAACAAGTCTTTAAATCGTTACTTATGTTGTCCCCATCTACTGATTAAGTAAGAAAGGTATCTAATATATAAATTCACTAACGCTCTCTGAATGGAAATATTCACTTTAGATCTATTTTAAGTATCTTAAAAACACTGTGATAGTTTCAAATCTCAAAATAAAACCCAAAAATTAAGGTAAGTAAGGGTAAATACCTTAAAATGTGTTTTAAAGCCACTTGGGGTGGGCTTCTGAAATTTTAGATAGATTTATATTTCATTATTTAAACAAATAGAGTCAAAAATACGTTTTTATATATATGTATATGGTATAAAAACGTATTTTTCACTTAGGGTGGTTTAGCATGCGACACATCAAAACGGCTTCAGTGGGTGCCTTTTGTTTAGAAACAATTTTTGACCTAATATTTGACAACAATGATGGTACCACTGAACTACCCTGATGATAGAGGTCAAAGTTGTCAAAGTGTAATGTATTAAAAAATACGTAACGTCTATTACGGTATTTAAATCATCAAGTAATGGTAGTTATTATTTAGGTACCTATAAACTGTACATTTCGAACCCGAACCAACCTGTTTGACGAACGCTATTTATCTTTATAAGTACAATTTCTTTTAAATATAAAATTTTATTAAACGTATTTAACATATCGACAGTAATTATTGTATTGCTGTACACAGTGACATACTAACTTATAATTATCTTTATACAAACGACCATTATGTACTATTATAAATTTTTAGCTTCATAGACTCCCTCAGATTCAGAGTCAAGAGATCTAAGTCTCGACACTGCCCTCCACACCTACACCCTACATAAATATATATATATACTATACCTATCGTAACGTAATACTTAGTATGTAAAAATTTATTAAGAATAAATGTTTAATTTTATGTAAATTGCGTATATAATAGACAAAAAGTAAATCGTCATAACAGAATTATTATACCTATTTACAATGTGAAGTAAATGTTCAATACAATACAACACTTTGCTACTGTTATGATGTAACTTTTGTTGTGTTATTGTATTTATAAGATTACATAAATGAAGTTATATTATTTAATTTAAATTCTAATAAGGATAATAAATACAGGAAGTTTAACTTGAAAATAAGTAGCAAAACTTGATCATTACATAATATATTTAAGTCTACATAAAAGATTTACCACTTGACATCAAGAGAGTCGTGTGAGAAGTTTCATACAAGTATGGCTCTTGAGGAAAACATATACTGAGAAATCAAAAAAAAAGATAATAGTTTGTTAACGAAATAAAAATAGAATTTATACAATTAACTTATTTGACGTTCCTACACATTGGCAAACATTTCGTCAAATTAAAAACCCAGCTGCGGACCAATAGACTTTTCTATGTGCGCATTTAACGCGAGTTATAAACTTTACATTACGCTACGCTACGCTAGAGAATTAATGAAATATTTAGAGAGCTTCTTTCAGTGGGTTGAATGAGATATATCTCTAAGAACTTTTCTAAGAAATTCGAACTCGAATCAAACACAAGCATACGCTTGTGATAGTCCAATTATAGACCATCGACTGAATTAACGCGGGAGCCATTACAGGGCGCCGTGTCCTGCTGCCGTGCCTACTGCTGTAAACCAATGGAGGAGGAGAATATAACTTCTATAGACGAAAGTCACAGCTACTGCTGTATAAACAGCATCCAAAGGGGGTGGACGAAAACAAAGTCCATATAGTAGAGAGTCGAGTTCTGAACAAATTCAAATAAGGGTCCTTCGAAATAGAGCGTACAAAGTTTTATACCGGCAACAGCCTCGCGAGTCTTCTGACAAGGATATGGAGGTATTACTTGACATCCGGTGAACCTCCCGGATCAGGGATGAACCGTTGCCCCCTACTCTATGAAACCAATTAGCGTTTAATGCTTTCGGTTAAGTTTCAAGTATCACCAGTAGTACTCTACTACAATTTATAATTACGATTACTATTTGGTTACCGATTCCGGTTGTAATTAAATATGATTTATAATCAACTGTATTATATACTGCCATTAAACACATTCCTAAAACCCTTTTAGTAATAGTTAAAGTAACATCAGTTGGTCAAGGTCAGGCCATTTCGACTGTACTCCGTTTAATCGAGTCGGTGAAGTGAATCATGAGAGACTTTCTATAAGTACTTGTGTATATATAAAAATACTAACGTAACTCAATTTAGCCTCGTATGGAAGTAATATTTGCCTAACACTATCAATAAATTTAGAAATATTTAAGCTATCTTTGTACCTGTCGTTAAAAGGGATAAGATCGGGTCCTATCTAACTCGGTTTCTTAAGCTTTGTTTAAACCCGTACCATACACTGAGGATTTAATGTACCATGAAGTGATATGGCCCTTCAATTTGCGGCATTATCGTTTTTTTTAATTTATATTTAATTACAATAATTAATTGCTTTAACATGAAATAAAATTATTTTAAATTAAATATTTAAAATAAAATTCCTGGAACTGGAGAGAGCACAAAGGTCACTACTCAAAGTTATCCATTTTAAGCCATACAGATTCCCTACGGAAATGTTATATGCGGTTAGCGATCTTCTGTCAGTACGTAAGTTGTATGTACTGCAAACTACTCTTAGAACCCATCGACATATTGGATATGATCCTAGTATTTTGAACAGACGTAGAAGGCATAATGTGGCACCTTTACCAACTTTTAAAACTAAATATGCTCATAGACAGTACTGCTACCAGTCTGCTAACTTATATAATAAATTAAACAAGGAATTAAATCTATATAATATGAATAAATATAAATGTAAAATAACTATAAATTGTTGGTTAAAAACTCAAACCTATGAAGAAGTTGAATCTATTATCTAAGAATTACTATTCTAAAGTCTACTTTTATCTTACACTCTAAAAGAACACACACACTCAAACATATGATACAGACATATACACACATACCTCATACACACTCACTCACACACACTTACACTCTCACACATCAACATACACTTAACTGAATACAACGAACACCCCTCAATTTATCACTCATACACGATGCATCTTTTAACTTGTATAAATATTGTTTTGTTTTTGTAATATTATTCCCTTTTGTCTAAACTTACATACCTAATTAAGTGTACCTAGGAAGAGCGGATACTCCAAACACAAGTATATTATACATACTTAAATGGAGGCTCCAGCCACATGTTGTTATCATTGTAAGTGATTGAATAAATATTTTTTCATTTTCATTTTCATTTTTCATTTTCATTTTCATTTTTCAACATGTGATGAGGAGCATGATATAAAGGTTTAAATTTAAAAGAGTCACGAAGAGTTAACTTAGTCCTTCTCGTCCGTACGGCCTTGATTGGAGAACTGGCAGTAAATTTAAATTTAGAACCATTATTGTTATTTACATGATAAATGAGGTTTTGATTTCGAATATACTCGTACACAATGAGGTTTTGGTAGTCAGTGGTCACTTGACAGCTGACAGGATTAGATGTAATATTGGGCTGATTTTAATTTGTTCATGGAACTAAATAAGATTTAATTAATTTAAACTTAAGTATTGAAAACTTAATTTATTAACTTACTTAACCATGTCACTACTCAACATTAAACAAGATGCAGGTGCATTTTTGTACAATTAATGCTACCTCGCCACCAGCATCGCCATCACGAAACGATTAAGACGGATGTACCGTAAAAATATAATTTGTAAGAAATAATAAATTCTTTTATGTAATTTAATTTCTGTATCTCGCAAGTAGCGCAGTTTTTAGAAGATGTTCACAATTATGTAAGTTTAAAATTATAACTCTTACTTACTTGCGCACTTATAACTCTTACGCACTTATATTCATAACTGCTCGACGTTTAGCTATTTAATATTTTATTTTAATTCTGAAATTTTATAATTAAGTCGAAATCTTTTAATAAGCATTATATACTGTATACGTAGTTGATGTATATTTAACTTAGATGTTTCGGTCACATTTGATTTTTATTTTTTAACCTTGAAAATGATGGTTTTAGCGAATGTAAGCATTGATAAAAAAGGATAAGCGAAAACCATTACAATATCATGGGATAATATATTTTCTCAATTCCTGTGATCATATTTTGTTTAGGGAATATTTAACCATATTTAGTTTTAATATCAAAGGTTAATTAGTTTATTTTATTTACAATCAAGTATACAGTATTTACAATTTTCTTAACCTACAAAGTAATAATAAAAATTATTAAAAAGAAAATCAAAACAAATTTAAGTTTGGTCTCTGTGGCAGTGTACCTTTAACCATGGCAGCATTTCCTCGCTGTATTGCGTTAGTTTTAATTATAATAAGTAATAAAATTCACCAAAAACGAATGCGATACTAAATCACTAGTAAACTTTTTATCTATGTATAAAAATGTCCTAAACAATGTATTGACGATAAGCATTTTTGTACATCTCCAAAGCGATGATTAAGTCTCTAATGTTTTTATGATAGAATTTGCAAGTCAGTAGCTCGTTATATTGTCTCAACAACTCCCATACAACTCTTAATAATGTGAAAATATCAAACGTTCCTATATATATTCCCGAGTATAGTTCGAGTTTTAATTAACGAATTTGAACAAACGGCGGAAGCATCAAAATGCTTTGAACTGTAAAGACATACAATTTAGAGTAATCATATTATATGGTTTGAAAACAAAATGTCGCCGCCTTCATTGAGACTTTCAAAAGTGTGCTGGATATTATATTTATTACGTTTTTAGCAGTTATATGTGAATTATTCTTGCTTAATCAAGACCATTTATATTATTCTGCTATAGGACATGTAGCAGACACTAATATTCACTATTATATACTATTTTTTATCTCTACAGGTACTGATGACTCGATAACATTGACTGCAATTCTTCATTTGACTTCCATTGTTTATTTTTTTGCACGTTTATATAACACTAATTATATTTAACGCCGAGTCGAATTTTATTTAAAAACACGTTTTATAATTATTTAGTTGGTACTGAGGGAAACCTTGAGTATACTTTTGTTGGTTTCGTAGAAGTATTACTTGAAATTGAGTCCTTTAAACTTGAGGTTAATATAGAAAATATCGGTCTTGGAATATACATTCCAACATAATAATTGTTTGGCGTATATATTTATATAAAGTAAACAGTTACATTTCATTCGTTGAATGGAGCGCTAATATCAGTTTAGATTTAAACAAAACGTGTTAATAGATAGATAAAATATGTTTATTATGGAACATAAGATACATGTATCACTTATTCCACGTCATTAAATTTGAATTTGTAGGCATCCCTACTCATCGGCAAAGAAGACAGAGGGGTGTAGGCCGAGAGAAAAACACGGCGTAAAAAACTCTCCGTACTCTTTTAAAACAGCAAATCAATGTATAATGAATATAAAAAGATGACTAGAACACACAGAAAACTCTATTATTGAAAATTAAAAATCAATAAGTAAGTTTGAACCAGCCAATAATTGACCTTTGATGATTTTATACGTACGTTTAATTTTTGCAAATTTTATATTGTATTGGTGACCTTATATTTTATGTATTGTATGGCAGTAGGCTGTAACGAGCCACTAATTAAAGCTCGCATAAAGATTTATTAGGAAGGCTGACCAGATCTTTTCATCTTTATGGGCGTTATTATATACAATTAACAATATTAATATGGCAAAATCACATAGCACATATGGTGCAAGTGATTAGGTTCAAAGTACAAAGTAAAATGTTTAAGACGAAAAGCTACGGTATTTGCCACACATACAAATCTGTTAATTCCAATTTTGAAAATTCACTTGTGAGTCCGACGTCCACAGCCTAAAGTGATTTCACGTCGGGAGACGTTGTCTTCGTACTCATGCGGATTTTTTTTGTGTGAGTAACATGGTTTAAGTAGGATGTGAAGCCTAGTTAATAGTAACTATTCGAAGAGCAACTAAAATGTTTAAAGTTAAAAACAAACTATGACTTATTCATGAAACATATTTTTCATAAATTTGGTTTAGAAAAACAACAATAGCTCCCGCGTCAGACGTGAACAATCATAGACCATAAAATATTCTCGCACAAAAAAAAATTGCCCAATTAATATTATAACTTGTGAAATCCTTGGTATTTTACCTTGTCTGTGATTCTCTCTATTGATTGCAAAACATTTTAAACTGTTAATGAGACATTTATTTGTTCGACTTTTAACACGTAATTATGATTTATATTTTATCTTCCCGACAGCCTAACAGAAGGACTTCTTTTTTAATTTAATTATGGACGTTTTGTTACACATGGTAACGTCCAATCGAATCCGAACTATTGAAATCTAACTAGGACGTAGAGAATCGCTATCCATGATAACTGGAAGTCTATAAGAGAACAATTTAAACCTACTAAACTAAATAATAGAAAGTATAGTTGATTAAAATTTAAAATAAAATTCAAAAGACCTCTTGTAAAATGTAAACCGTTTAGAAAACTAGTTCCATCAAATCTGGACGATGCTTGGTGAATATTTATGAGCTTCTGTTCGTAAAAATGTAAGTCATAGTTAAAGTGAAACCGATTTCATGCATACTTTATCACCCGCGTAATACTATTATGAGATAAGTATTGCTTAGAAGGACGAACTTTTGTGCAACAGCAAGAACAAAATAGCCAGCGTTTCTACAAATGAATGTGGTATTGTTCGGTAACAAAAAGTCTAGCGTCTTTTCGTCTATATTGTCTCGTCTTTTTCTTGGGCCTTCATTTCTTCGATATATATTGCTAGTCAATAGAATCGTTTTCTATTAAGATATGTGTAGTAAAAGAATATTCAACAAGTTGGAGACCACTCGTTCTCGCCATATTTGGTTGGAATCTACAAGATGTGTTGGAGATGTACTAGACAGTCGCTCTCCTTGTAAACGATTACATTTATCATCGCGTATATTCGGGTATTGTCTTTTGCTTAACACGATGCATTCGGACGTCATCAGCTAACAACTAAATAATTCGGCGACCGACGTACATTTGGTCATTTATTACTTCATTGTTTACACGGCTACAATAACTCGTTTGATGTTCGAAATTCGTCACTCAATTTCATTAATTTCACGCTTACTAGTACCAAAAACTTTAATCGTGATAATATTTACGAATTTTCAAGTATCACACACTAAAAACTGTTCTGTTATAACAGTGTCGAATGTGCGCTGTGCCAATGAATAACATCTTTAAATATTCTGTTGGATGGCGTAGTCTTGCTCTTTCGCGAATTTTGTAAACGTTTTTGACCTTCATAAGCACGCCCTAAGACGCATCTAAACTGAATAAACGTATTTTGATTTTTGTTTTTTTGTTGTTTTCGTTTTAAGTAGCTGTCCGTCCACAGCCTGCTAAACTATAATCAAACCCAGGACCTCGTTAAACCCATTGAACGACCCGCTGAGCAACGGCAGCTCGTATAAGGTATGCTGTATGTAATAAACTCTTGGCAAGGACAGGCCATGACATCTGTACGGCTCAGAATGTAAATCGTTATTGCCAATCCATCGATGTATGTATGAGACCCGAATCGCACCCGCGATGTGTACAAAGTCTATATCAAGGCCTTCATACGAATTAGCAATACAATAAACAAAACATACCAATGATTTGTACATAGAGATTTATGACCAAAAGGTGAATTTAATTTTTAGCAATTAAAGTTATTTCTATATTAATTTTGATATACCTAATTATCAGAAACCAAGATGTCCTTTAAACTTTAAATACAAGTTGTCCTGACTTTAAATACAGGATTCATTAAGGGCTTCAGACAGGACGTTAGAAAATTAACGTTATTGAAGTTAGAGTTAAATTAATGCGTTGTGAAATTGAAATATATTTTATGTATCATGTATACACGTTTACGTGATAGTATAACGTTTAATTCTATAATACGTGAAAGCACGTAAATAACGTGCTTTTCAAGAAAATAAATATATGAGTCATCACATACCACAAATATTATAGTTGAAATATGCAACTATGGATTAAATAAAAATAAATTATACTTTAAATACAAATCGCAAAGCCACGTTTCGCAATAAATGCAACAAGGAAAAAATATTTCGCTGTAATCTTAAACTGTAAATTATACATCGCCATAACGTAATATTTGTGAGCAGAGCTTTGAACAGGTAATAAATCAGGTTTTAGAATACATGTGAAATTAGTATGGAGATTAGTTAATTGTCCCAATATATGACATCGCTTTGCAACTTTCACTTTTAAATAAAATTCTTCTGGAGTTGTATAATCACCTTTATCCATCCACAAAAACTAAACCAAACAGGAAAAGTAAAAAAATTCCAGCCATTTAAGAAGATTTTGAAATTGGAAAACATTCATGCTTAACTACAAAGATTGCTCTGTTTTCTATCGATTTTGACATCATTAAAGAATTTCCGTTTTATAAGGAAAATCGTAATCTATACAAATTATAAGGGATTGAAGACAAAACAAAACTCATATCTTATATCAGTTTTATGAAAAAACAATTAAAAAGGTTTTATTGAAATTTAGGAAATATAAAAAAAGCTGAATATTGAACGGTTCTTTCCAGTATTTGTGTACAAATAAGGGTAACTTTTTAATTTCAATAACACAGCTCAATTTTATTAGTAAGAACTTAAACACTAAAACGATAATACATTAAAAAAAAGCTATTATAATAAATAAAAATGCCAGGATATTTTAGTAGGAGGAATACTCACCGCACCAGGTATTCCAGCGGAGATAAACAGTGCCAGTGTGTCTGGCCATGGAAGCAGCTTGTACTGCTCCCACCACCGCTTCACTACCAGGCTGACGTAGAAGCCAAGGACAAACGACATTGGAATCGTCTCACTCTGCGCGCCGAAGTATTGACGCACTTTCTCGAATATTCTGGAAAGAGATATTATTTGTAATAGGCGGAACGCATATATGGTACTGGTCGCATATCTATCCTGTGAGGTGACCAAGGCAAAACAAAGTAAACAATACGATTTTTTTACAATAAGCTTAGACATGGAATAAAATCACCGGACGGCATTATGGTATTTGCTTTCGAAAAGTATAGTTATTAGTTTATTATTCTATTAACTGTATCGTATAGAATACTTGATAAATCTAAGTAACATTAGGACGGCGACAGAAACCTACAAATGTATATAGGGAAACAATTAAATTAATTAAATTATTTACTCAAGCATATAATGAGTGATATTTTAGCCAATCGTATCTCTGCAGCCCACCCGGCGGACTGAGCAAACTATATTTATGAGTCACAAAAGATAATGTTGCCCATTGAATAAACTGATAATACAAACATACATTGTCTTTCCGAGTATACAAAGTGTACTGAAGTTATCAATAGCATTCAATGGAATAAATAAGCATCGCAAGGCAACACGTTTACCGCCGAGGTCCTTGGTCCGGGAGCAAATAAAAAAGTAGATCGCTGCGCATACACTTTTAAACTCAGCCAAAAATATGATTATTATAACGTCCGCAAGTTACGTAGATTTTGCGTGGTAGGCGGAATATTTCCCCGTATACTTTTAGCAGGAAAATGTTATAATATATCCGAGGAATTAAAATATATCAACGAGTTTATCATTTGTGTCTGGGTTTTAATAAATAGAATTTTAACGTATGGTATTATAATTGTGTTTATATATAATCAAAATTGAAAAGTTTAAGGTAAGACTTTTATAAACATACTAGCTGCCCTCGCAACGAACTTCGTTTCTCCTTTATGTGATTTCACTTAGCCTAACTTTTTAGTACATACCCACTTTTCCGGTTTTCCGGAATGAAAACTTTTTAGGTTTTTTTGTGATTTTATCTATGTAAACCTCAGAGTTCAAGTTATAACTTCTTAACTAACAAATAAAAATAGGGGTTGCTCGTAGAGGGTAGATGAAAATTAAGGGTTGTATGTATTTTTGAATGCTGTATCGAGCCGTTTCTGAGGAGTATGGGAACGAACATTGTGACACGAGAATTTTATTTATATAGAGATTATAAAAATCAAATGACTTGGATCGCAGTGTGAGCCTAGTGACTCTCATCCCGTAGTTTCGCACGCCAGCTGCGCACCAACGGCCTTTTGGTCTATGGCGCCATTAAAACTCACTCGTGCGGTGAAGGAAAATATCATGACGAAACTGACATGCCTTCGAACCAAAAACTACTTGTCAAAGTCAAAAATCATTTATTCATATAGGTAACACAATGTACACTTTATGAACGACAAAAAGAAATATGTACATTAAATGCTTCTATTTTACAATTACTGCCAGTTCTCAAATCAAGGGCGTAGAACGGAAGAGAAGAACTGGCAATAAACTCTCCGCCACTCTTTTTAATCGCCAATATTTTTTTACACAACGTTTGTAAGGAGCTGCAACCATTACACCACGTTCCACGTGACATCTCAAGTAATAAATAATAATAAAATAAATTAAAAACAAAGATTTGTCCTCTTGCTACTGCCTATTAGAAAAAAACAAATGATCACGAAACAGCTACAGACATCTGAGGCTCAGACCTATTTAAGAGCGCCAGTGCTTTTTATTATTTTGAAGATCAAATAGCAATGATATACATGATTAACCCCCTACGCCTTTAAAGTTAACTAAAGTACCATAGGATTTTAATGGAATAAATCAGTAGCAGGAATTGGCATTGAAGGCGACTTAGAAGAAGTATCGGTTATTATTACCATTTGGTAGAAAACACAGACCGAGCAAAACAGGTCTAAATATTTAATTTAAATATCTTCTTGTTACTGACAATATTCATGTAATTTAAAGCTGGCGGTGGAGTGTATGTGGAAAAAAATAAAACAATTATATCGCATTCAAGGTCAAACTAGTTATTTTTTAATGAAAAAACTTGATTCGACTAGAATAGATTTAAATTTAAATATAAAGGTCTTAGTAATTTGTAAACGTAGAGAGCCTTAAATTATTAATAATAATTTTCGTAAAATATTGACATGTTTTGAAGATAGACGTGTGGCAATGGAGCAACCAATTCCTGAACATTTTATCGATATTTAGAGAGCACTTTTATCAAAAAAATAACATTTCTCATACTATACTGATAAACTGTAACACTTAATTGAGATTAAGGTACAAAGATTTCGTGCACTAAATAATAAAGAAGTTTATGTTAAATGTAATGTTTATTTCGTCAAACTCAGCAAAGATTCGGAAGCCTTATATCCAAAATCCGAATTTTGTTAGGCCCTGAGTAAATCCGCGGCTAGAAGCTAATTTTATGTATGCAGTTATTATGTTGTCTGTCGCAATATCTTACGCATAATTATGTAGGTGACATTGTGATCGCATTTTTTCGATACACGCAATTTAACCTTTGCTTTTAACGAACATAACATTTTATGGTATAAAATATTGTATATAATAATGGAGTTTTATAACTCAGTTCATGTTAGTTGCCTAGCAACCTAGCATGGTTAAACTAGCTAGCTTTATTAGAGCAGTGTTGGCCTAGTGGCTTCAGCGTGCGACTCTCATCCCTGAGGTCGTATGTCGTTGACTTTCTTTCTATGTGCGCATTTAACATTCGCTCGAACGGTGAAGGAAAACATTGTGAGGAAACCGGCTTGCCTTAGACCCAAAAAGTCGACGGCGTGCGTCAGGCACAGGAGGCTGATCACCTACTTGCCTATTAGATTAACAAATGATCATGAAACAGATAGAAATCTGAGGCCCAGACCTAAAAAGGTTGTAGCGCCACTGATTATTATTATTATTATTATTAATTAAACGAGCTCTTCTAAGTATACTGTTTAAATAGACATAAACTAACATTCTTGGATAACATCTTAAAATTTTGGATTTGTTAGTATTAACGGAATCTTCAGTTTACATATTCTTAGGTTATTCAATAATAATCAGGAGGTTTCATCTTCTACTCCCGACATGTATAACTTCGAGTTCCGATAAACCGGCAAACCGGTTATTGGATAGGACGTATGGGAAATAGGTAGGTAGGCTATGGTGGTTATTTTTATGTTTTTAAAGGTTTGCAGTATTTATTTACATGTATTTAATGTCTACTTTTGGCACTAATCGACACATGTACACTGGCCATTTCTACTAGCCCACGCTGCTTACACCGAGTATTTATTGACATAACATTCTATTTGTATATCTTATTTTTAATTATTGAAAACATGTATTATTTTTGTACAAACGAAATTTCTTCATATTTAAACTGTAACCGTAACGACTTCTTGAAGGTTACCACTTGGTACTCTCTTTCTTTATAACAATCAATGTTAGAGGAAATTAAGTGTCTTGTCCATCATCCGGCGAGTCCACACCTCAGCCTACATCCGGGGAAAGCTACTCGTCTAGATAATATAGATTCGAATCACTTATTCCTTTTTTGACTCTATTAATTGGGCAGACGTTACCATGTTTTATATCCGTATTTTCTACACTTTCCAGTTTCCACACGAAAGCGGGAGGGAAAAACAACGCACAATAAATTATGTGTCGAGAGTTAAGAAGAAGATACATATATGTCAAGATTATGTTATGATTTATATATTATATCGTTTAGAACAACATACCGGTTATATTGACCAAAATCAATGGGCCCGGCTGAATTCTATTGTATTAGGTACTTAACAACAACGTCATCGGCTGTTACGACTATCGGTTTTTACGACCAAATATGAGTAGTCCCTTCGATGTCGTTATAACAGATATTCTTCACCGTCTTACAGACCAAAACAGGAATTACTGTCCATATTGCCTGCTTACGAACCAAGGAAAATTAGGGCTTGAATATACAAATAACCCCTTACTAAGAAACCTATGTTTTAAATAGTTAAAGAATGTTTAATCAGATTTATTAATTTTCAATGTCATGCGAGTGCTAAGGACAAAATAATACATAGGGATTTGAAGGTACATTATGTACTTTAACTAAATGAGCCTCAACATAAAGTTAAGTGGGTAATCCCCAGCTCCAACTAAAAGATTTTTAGGTATATGTCCGCAATTAAGACTTTCATACAAAAAGCATAAATAATTAATGAAACGGATACTGTGTGAGGCAAACTAATAAATTGTTGTAGGGAGATTATTATTTAACATGTTTATGAATAAAATATAGACGAATGATCCTTTAAAATTAAAATGGTGCACGTTTAATGAGTTTTTTAATCTAATCAATGAATCAGTGATCGGAATCCTTTGAATGCGTTGGTAATGGAGCATAAAATTATTGACCCTACCGATGGATAACTAGTGTAACTGATATTGTAATACTATATATGTATTGAAACTATACTCAGACCATTTAACTTCAGGGCAACTTCCTTTATAATGTACATGCTTGTATATTTTCATCACAATATTTTTATATAATTAATCATTAAAGATAAATTTTACTTCAATTAATTATAACTGTTCACATTCGTAAAACGGAAATTTAACCTTCAAATGCAACACGTATGTATAAGGATATGATTTTAAGATATTCAGAAACCAGACGTAGAGCAAGTGTGACTCCAGTACGTCCATAATATATATATATATACATATATATAGAGTTATAGAGAGATTCGTTATATGGAGTGCAGAGAAAAAAATACAAATTTAACTAATTACAATAATTTCTAATTTTATTACTATCAATATGTAAATTATTCTAAACAAATATATTCTGTTAACTATGCCGTGTTTTGCTATGCCAATATTTGTATTTATTTTTGAGTATTTTGTCTGGCCATCTTGATGGTTTGTTTGCGAATAATGGCACACGTGTTAATGCAATTAACAATAACAAAGGCGAAACGGCTGTTTATGACGGCTGCTCAAAAGGGTAGTTTTGTAAGCAGATTATATAAATAAATGTATCTAGCTGAATGTCTAAATTTGAAAATATATCTCCGTAATAGAGAGTGTCTGTTGCGGTATAAAGAGTGTACTAATGTATGGGTTTTGTGTCAAACCAAACAAACATAACTCCTTTTACGTTATAGAGTTTACACTGTTTAAAGAAAAGGAAAAACTTTTTTATACATAATAAAAAATAGTACGCAAAAAGTTTCGTTTCATAATGATCCCCTCACAGACACAGCGCTAAGCATACCTCTCGTATCTTAGCTTTAGTCAAAAAAATTATCAGATGCAAAACAAGTCATACAAAAGTTGGTCATGTCTAGTAGTGGTAGTTAATGGTCTAAGATCCCGCTATACAACGACCTTCACCGAGATGCTTATTTAATGAAACTTATTTTATATTTAATTTAATATGTCAAAAAATATAATCCATATGGGTTGCCTAGCAAATTTCAGTCCAGAGTATGTTTAATTAATTTAAAAAAAAAAATTTTTTTTAACATTTCTCCGGTATGATTATTAGATAAATTCTATACCAATCGAAAGTATGAAGCCCATAGAATATGCAAACGTTAGGTTGTTTTTAATCAATTCATTATTTATGTGTATATTTTCTATGTGACACTAAAGTATATATACATCTTTAGTATAAAAGAAGGTTATAGTGATACATATATAATACTACCCTGATTAAAAATATTGATTGAAAAAAGTTAAAAAAATTTACTACATGCAAATTATAAATAAAATTTTTTTTTTAAATATTAATCAAACATACTCTGGACTGAAATTTGCTAGGCAACCTATATGGATTATATTTATTGACATATTAAATTAAATATAAAATAAGTTTCATTAAATAAGCATCTCGGTGAAGGTCGTTGTATAGCGGGATCTTATACTATAAAGGCAAGTTAACGTTTTCCCCAAGGCACAGATAAGACAAAAATGTGTCAATTGCGAGGCAAATATAAAAAAATAACCTACTTGTTATTCGTGAGCATATTCAAATGAATTTCCGAGAATAGTGGATTTTCTTTATCAGTAAGTACTAAGTAGTCTGAATAATGTTAAAATAAACACGCGTATTGCTCATTCGCCACGTTCAGAGAGTGATTATTGTAAATCTGAAGTCGCTACCACATTTTGACACTTATTGTAATGAATACAGTAACAGTAGGTACCAACAGATAAGGAAAATAATATGCTTATTAATTGTGATTTATTAAACCTGAGTTCAGATAAATTAAGATTTTTTTGGCACTACTGGGCGTTTCGATTTAAATTCAAATAAGTTTACTTATGATCAATTCTGAAGCAGGTTGCCGTATATTTTTTATTAGCTAGTTTGACTGATTCTTTTACATGGAAATATAGGTTTTTGGGCGAATTTATATATTTTTCTGTGCCTTTTGTCTATGAAAAACTGTTTAAAAATCGTATTTATTAAATGGTGAAGACGGGATAATACAATAACTCGTTATTAAAGGCCGATCGTGAAGGTTATTAAACATATCACCCGATATTCAATATTATTCTGATTTGCCAAAACAGCGACCATTTACATCGAACATATTAAATGCACATTGAAGTACAATACAGTTTTTGTCATCGCTATTCTGTATATGAGGCATATTTTGTTGCATAAATTTTAAAATATTAATAAACACAGGAAGGAAAAATAGTGCATCACAAATTATTATATTATTCACGTTCTATGCAAGAATCCAACCTTGATGCGATTGTTTCCGCTGATTAAAACAAAATGACAGTAAAATTAAGCCCCGTGAGATAATAATTTTAAATGGGATATTATTACATAACTGCTAATTAAAATATCTTATTTAACAATAACAAGTAAACATTACTTCACGTATCAGAGCTATATCGCTGTATATTTGTTAACCGCAAAATAAGTATGTATTACCAATAATTAGAAGTATATGTATAACTTTTTTTTCTAAGTATTACCCAGGATTGTTATGAAGAATGTTAGAGATAATTTTTCTCTTCGGGATTTATTGGTTGGGCGCAGAGTTCATATAGGGGTTTCAGCGTGCGGTTCGAATCCCGGTTGCACGAATGCACAAGTATACACAGATCTGAGGCCCAGATATTAAATGGATGAAGCGCCACTGTTTTTAGGGTTATAAATAGTCAAATAAATATAAAAAATATATTGACGCAACAGTGTAATTAGATGTAAATAGACCAACGTAAACAATTTGTGAGAGTTTATCCGTCTCTATGTAAAATTGTGTTTTCGCTCAAACATAGTTGACGAATATATAACGGTGTCAGAAAAATTAAGTGAAACTCATCCCACAAATATCATTCCTAATGAAAGAGTAACATCAAGGTTATTTGTATATTAATTGTCTAATAACTAAACAATAGATGAGTCATAATTATGCAGAGAATCACGAAAATAGAAGGTTTTATGAATAGGTCGTTAAAAATTAATGAACCAACGTTTTATACTTTATGTTTTTAACTCTAAGGCCTATACAGTCCTAGTAAAGCCTTTTTAAAAGCTTTTTCCACAAATAGAACATGTCTCCGATCTTAATTGGGGAAGACCAACTCTTAACTGTAATATGTAACTTTTAACGCACGAACCCAATAACCTATCTCAATCCATAATCCATCTGAGATAGTAATCTTAATGTTATCTCAAATGTTGTAACAAGTGTGCCAAAAACCAATCGACGGATTGTAATAGCCATCTGTCGATACAAGCTATCCATGGGATACCTTTAGTAATACCTTTGTATGAAAATGACAGTTGACGAAAGCTCGATTTCAACAGTTAATTATTTTAACTTACACCAGTTTTTTTAAATAATTAAAAAAACTGTTTGTTATGTTTTAAACATACACATGTATATTTTAATGTTATTTGTAAAATGGAACAACAAAGAGCAATTTATCCGTCGCCAAAAATGGATTGTCTTCGTTGGGTTTGGTTATTGGGATGCAGATAGGATATCGATCAAGTGTCACGGTCTGATCTCAGATTGTTTTCAATCTGAGATTGTGGATTAATTAAATTAAATAATCCAATTGAGTTCTTCCCTTTTTGTCCTTAAATAGCTAAGTATATCGATGGCCCCAACGAATAAACATGCAAGAGCTCTTACCCAAAAAATTTTTTTTCGTTTTCTTCGTTTTAATGGCCTATCATACACCTATATAATTTTTTTTAAATATTTTAGACTTCAAATAAGGCTTTTATAGCACAATATTCGTTTATTGTAGGGAAAAAATATATCTTCATATCATCATGAATAACAAAACATGCGCCTATTACATATTATTTGTTTCTTAGAGTACACCAGAATAAACGTGTTAAATCAATCTGCCGCTCGTGCCTATCCTATCCTTTCGGCAATTACTCTTACACGATTATTCGTGTAAAAATGGAAGCAACTTTTACTAGTAATGCATCATTGCACACTGAATATAATAATTACAGTTATTCCATTATCTTTTACTAATTTCTCTCCTTTCTTCTACTTTTACGTAAAGGTTCAAGCACTTATATTCTTCGCTCATGAATTTCAAGTTATTGTTAGTAACCGCTTAATATACGGATACTTTTCCGATCGTGTCTATTGCAATAGCGCGTTAGTATAGACAAGGGATGAAGCGGGGGCGAGCCACGCCGACTGTTTTATATATTAATAAGGCTTACGATCTAAGAAGTATTTCCAATTTAGATGGTGTTTTACATAGTATTGAAACACAAAATATATCACAGGATGTTGCAACTACAGCATCGGAGGAAAGACCCGTAACTCCCATTGAACAGCTTACGAAAAAGAGAAAAATAGATCCTAATTTATGGAAAGATAAGAAAAACTAAATTCTTAAAAATTCTGATAAAAGTTATGAGGGTGCTAGAACTAACAAACAAAACGCAGAAAAATCTATTGGACCTCCATGCAACTGCAAATTGAAATGTTACGAAAAGATACATCAAAATATAAGGAGTAAAATGTTTCTGAGTTTTTGGGCTATCGGGGACCATGAGAGACAGTGAGATTTTATTAACCGACATGTAAAGAAAGATAACGTCAAAAAGATTACAGTTGATTGTTGAACGTAAAAATAATCGTACTCAAACATTAACATATCAACTACTCGATGATACTAATGATATACATGATTAAAGTTTCTAAAATTATGTTTTTAAATACATTATCCATTACAGAGCAAGTAGTATACACAGCTATTGATAAATTGGGAGATGACAACTATTTAAAAGACTACAGAGGAACTCATAAGAACAGGCCAAGAAGAATGTCAGAAGAGACTGAAAAAGTATATTCGACCATATAAATTTATTTGAAAGAGTTGAATCACACTATTCTCGAAAGATAGCCAAAAGCAATATCTGTGTGAAACTTTGAATATCTCTAAAATGCACCGACTATATTTGGAATGGATAGATACAAACAACCAGTACAATTAAACATGCAAAGCAACTAAACGCCAATATGAAATAATCTTCAATACAAAGTTTAACCTATCCTTCCACAAACCTAAAAAAGATTTATGTGAGATATGTTCAATTTACCAAACTTCTGATGATGTTAGGATCGAACAATTACAAGCTGATTATGAAAAGCACTTGAAAGAAAAGCAATTAGTCAGGCAATTAAAGGAACAAGAAAAAGAAACTTTTTCTTCAGATGACAGTGTTGTAGCATGTTTTGATCTGGAAAAAGTGTTGAATATCCCTCAAAGTGAAGTAGGCACATTTCATTATGAACGGAAGTATCCTGTATACAATTTCACGATCTATAATATAATCGAGAAGAAAGGTTACTGCTATGTCTGGCACTGTCAGATTGCGAAAAGGGGTGCGATAGAAATAGCAAGTTGTCTTTGGTCATTGATCCAGGTACACGTCGAATTAGGAATTAAAAATATATATTTTTATCTGATTCATGTGCAGGGCAAAATCGTAATCGTTTCGTATTCGCCATGTTTTCTTTAGCGGCGAAGAAATTTAACATAAAAATTACTCATAGGTTTTTGGAGAAAGGTGGCCAATCGAGGGGTGATTCTATGCACGCTGCTATTGAGCGTTCCAAGAAAAAGCATACTATTTACACACCTAACCTAATGTATTCCTTGATAGAGAATGCCAAAGTTACCGGACACAAGTACCAGGTAAGACAAATGACACAAGCTGATTGCATAGATTTTAAAGAGTTAATAAAGGGGAAGAATTGGTTGAAAGATAAAAATGGGGATATAATTTATTGGAGCAAATAAAAGAAGTAGTTTTTTATTATAATCATCCTGGTACAATATACTTTAGATACAGTTTTGAAGACGAATTACAAGAGATGCAAACTATCACGAGGACTAATTCAAGAAGGCGACGAGGAGAACCCATAGAAAATGCTGAAAACCTAAAACACTGGAATTCTATTTATACCACTCCCTTTATATAGGGATTTAATAAGACTGCGACTCAGGAGCCATACTAAACCATTCTTACCAGTGTTTTTACAGAAATTTGGTGCCATTAGGTTCCACCTCGGTAATACCAACGATAGTGACGAGGAGATTTATTAGTACTTACTTATTTCTTGTTCTCTGTTTAATTTTTCATGTTTTTTTTTTTTAATAATATACCTGATAGGTACTTAATTTGTTCCTTATTGGATAAATAAAAAATAATTATTCTTATTAACATTATTTTTTATTTAACCTTTATCAAAAATCATAAGCTAATTTACATTATTATACCATGCACTAATAAAGATGTATTACATAAATAATGAATTGATCTTAATTACGCTAATAAACGGGCCTCTATCTTTACAAACATGAAAAAGCAACAAAATATACAAGAATAAGCCTGTAGACAGCCAGAGCACGGCTCAGAAAAAAAAATATTGACGTAGAATAACCGTGTAACATTTCACTATATTTGATTATGCTTCATTTATGACACGAATAAACGTGCAGTGATACAATACTGTTAAAAAGTCACATATTATTCACTACAATAATAAAATAACATGTTTTTTCTTGAATATTGAGAAAACTGTTAATATTTTTTTTATAAAAAATATATGAGCTAAAAGATATTTTTTTTACCTTTAATTTGATCATTCATTATATATATCTATTTATTATGTAATTAAAGTAAAGTGATTCCAAACTATTTTGTTGTTTCCTGAAAAGTTGTTGTTTTTCGATTGCACGTTTATTCGTTGGGGCCATCGATATTAGCGCTTCAACAACGCACTAAACAAGTCATTCTAAACGCCCTTAAGTTGCAGGCAACTTGGCTTATGGGCTGCCTTTAGTAGAAGTTAACTAACAATAATATTCTCCAGGTCGAGCGACTAATCTCTATTGAGCTTATGCATGTACGTGCTTATCAGAAGCCCCACCCGAGACCCTTACTATGAAACTTACCTCTGTTGCTCTTCTGTCATAGCAAAACGGTATAATAAGTTAATAGTATAGTAGAGTGTTAGGTATGCTAGCAGCTCGCGCCAAACCAACTTATATACACTTCCTCGCCACCTGAAAACAAATTGGTGGTATAATAAACTTAATTAGGTGAACATATGTAATTGGACAAGACACGAGACAGTCACGATGATCTTCTAAGACTCTAAGGTAAAGGAATTATAATATACCAATTTGGAAAATCTATACATTATTTATACTTATTAATTACCTATTTCAAAAACTATTTAACTCTTTGAATGCGACATTATCCCTGAGTAACAAAGCTTTCTTCAAAACTTTATAATTTTATTCAACTAAATTTTTTTCAACAATTAAATATTTTTTTAATTGTTGTTAATGGCTTGAGACGTGTTTTGGTGACATTTGGTGCCTTTGTAACGGGGTTTCTTCGTTGGATACGAATTGCAAGTAAGCATAGTGCTTACTTAGAATGGTCTAAGATCCCGCTATACAACGACCTTCACCGAGATGCTTATTTAATGAAACGTATTTTATATTTAATTTAATATGTCAATAAATATAATCCATATGGGTTGTCTAGCAAATTTCAGTCCAGAGTATGTTTAATTAACAATTTAAAAAAAATATTTTTTTAAACATTTCACCGGTATGATTATTAGATAAATTCTATACCAATCGAAAGTATGAAGCCCATAGAATATGCAAACTTTATGCTGCCCATTCTTATCCGGTCACAACTATCGGGTTGCCTGGTATAAACAGGTAATTCTGTACTAGCATTTTGCAACGGTCTGTTTATTGAATGAAATTTAAATTAAATTAAAGATTATTTTATTCTGAACACGGTGGTATAGGGTTGTCTGCGAAAAATCAGTCCAGAATTGCGGTTGTCGAATTTTAAAAAGTAAAATATTGCTAAAATTATTATGATTTAAAATTATCTTAGCTAATAGATCTTCTATATTTCTATATTAAAATATAATATGTATATATTAAAATATATATTTTATATTTTATTTTCGTAAATTCCATGTGGCTTAATGCAACGGATACAATATGCGTGAAATTTGAGCCTGAGAACTGCGGACGGTTCTTAGATGAATATTTAAAACCAGTAGGATTCATTGGGGATCATACACCTGTAAAGATAGAAGACATTGTCGAAAAAAGTGAAACAGAAAGTGATGACGAAGAAGATTCAGAAGTTGAAGAACGTAGTTTTATGTCCTATGACTCGGATTCTGAATAATTAAAAAAAAAATTGTATTTTTAATTTTTTACAATAAATAGAAGTAATTTTTTAATTGTTGTTTTTGAAGTTATACTTCTTTAGGCGCGTTATAAAAAATTGATGAGAGTGAAATTTTACGATGCGCGCGCACCGTGACACTAAATTATCAGTATGGGCGCCGAGCGTGCGCGAGCGAGATCGAAATAAGACAATCTACAAGTAGAAAGAAATAGAATATGCGTGAAGTTAGCAGCTATGCTAAGAATTTTAAATTACCATAATGACATTTACCTTTTAAACAAATAAAGGAGTTTTAATTATTTTTTCAAAGAAATTTAGGAATGCTTTTTCACAAAGACCTATTGTTACTTAGTTAAAAGGTTATGAAACATACGTAGTTATTAAATTGAATGAATAATATAATAAAATAATAAATAATTATTCATATTAATTAATAATTAAATAATATACTAAATAATAAATATTATTAACGTTAAATATTTGTTATTAATTATTTCATATTTTAAAAAACTAAAGAAAGCCAAAGAAGTTTAACTTCTTACTCGCGTACATAAGTACACGCATTCTTTTTTTATTTTGTCTTCTTATAATAAAAATAAATTTTGCAAGATTACCCTGATTAAAAAAATTCACTTTTATGGGTTTTGAATTTTTTCCAATAGTTTCAATTGATTTCAATTTCTCTGTTTACATATTTTATAGATTTATAATTTGCATGTAGTTAATTTTTTAATTTTTTTCAATCAATATTTTTAATCAGGGTATTATTATATATGAATCACTACAACCTTCTTTTTTACTAAAGATGTATATATACTTTAGTGTCACATAAAAAATATACACATAAATAATTAATTGATTAAAAAAAATTAAATAACTATTTCTGTATTTAAATAATAAACTACTCCAAAATTATGCATAATTATACGAGTCCATCGCTATCCTTTTCTTTTCCAAGCCCAAATAGCATGCGCACTCTCATTCTTTAAGTGGGCGGACTTTAAACAGCTGCTATGCTGTGTCCTCTTCTATCGCATGGGATGGTCGGTTGGGACCTCTCAGTCACACACATTCACTTGGAGCAATATTTTACTTTTTAAAATTCGACAACCGCAATTCTGGACTGATTTTTCGCAGACAACCCTATACCACCGTGTTCAGAATAAAATAATCTTTAATTTAATTTAAATTTCATTCAATAAACAGACCGTTGCAAAATGCTAGTACAGAATTACCTGTTTATACCAGGCAACCCGATAGTTGTGACCGGATAAGAATGGGCAGCATAAAGTTTGCATATTCTATGGGCTTCATACTTTCGATTGGTATAGAATTTATCTAATAATCATACCGGTGAAATGTTTGAAAAAATATTTTTTTTAAATTATTAATTAAACATACTCTGGACTGAAATTTGCTAGACAACCCATATGGATTATATTTATTGACATATTAAATTTAATATAAAATATGTTTCATTAAATAAGCATCTCGGTGAAGGTCGTTGTATAGCGGGATCTTCTACTAGAAGGATAGAGGTGAAAGGCAAAAAGGAAGAGAAAACTGCGGTTGGCCATAATGCCTTCTAAGGTGTAGTAATTTGTTGTGTTTAGGTAACTTGAATGTATTGTACATAGAATGAAAATATAGCTGTTCCCTGCCACGTTTCGCTGTGGCACATTGTGATTGAATGGTTGAGAAATGAGAAACAAAACAAAGAAAATATTATAAACAAAAAATATATAAAAAGAATCCTTGATGCGGATTATATCATGCTAAAATTTCAGCTCGATCGGTGCAGAACTTTTTGAGTTTTTGAAGCGTACACAAACCAACATAACATATACATACAGTTTTATGCGAAACTTGAGGTGAAAAAGCTATAATTTTCCAAATTACATAGAGGCTTTTGGTTAATATATATACCAAGTTAGAGGCTTAATGTATCTCTCGTATATCATCTTATCTTGTAAATGACTAATACTTATTTTTCATTCAGTAATAATTGGAAATAGGATTAATATAAAATAATTTATTGGAGTTTCTGGATTAATGTAGTCTGTGATAGAATTTAAAATTCATCAGTTTCTGGTAAGTATAGGTAAATTATGATCGAATTGTTTCAAAAATTCGTGGAAATAGTGTTTGTCCTTTGTCATCCATTATTTCAATTGTGATGAAACTTTAGGTATCTCCTATACAGTTAGGATCAAGCGAAGGGAGCAGAGGCGACGGCCGGAAGCACAAAAAATATAAAGAAAAACTAAATAATTTATATATATATAACTTTGCGCATGTATTGTATTAATCACTTGCAAAATACGGCTATCTGGTTCAACGTTAAAATATTTATGTCTTTGTTAAAAAGATGCAGAATTAATTTTTTTCTAAAATATAATTTGTCATTAATTCGTAAACTGTATGGATGTCAATCAAAATCAAAAGAGAAGTTGGTGCGGTGCATCAATGCTAAATACTAAAGTATTTTAAGTCCTGAAGGACGATCGCTTACGCGCGGTTGGGATCATTAGCGAAAAAGATAATGGGAAAAATAGCCCTCGTTACCAAAAATCGGCCAGGTTCACACGATATTGCACGTAAATTATTCCCTATTCTGAGATTGAACGCGACGTCAATCTCGTCAAAACTTCGTGTTTTAAAGAAACTCAGTCGCGGTTAATTTATTCAGTGGAAGCTTAGCAACGGATCACGAACCACGATTATTTCGTAACAATTATCATTTCTCCAAAACACTTTTACTTTAAACGGCGTACTACGTAACGAACATTAAAATTTGGTATTTTTTACTGAATTTCGTTCTTAAATAAAGCATTGCGAATATTATAAAGAGTTTTTAAGATTAATCCTAAAACGTAAACTGTGTATTTACCGAACCGATTTTAAAAATTCTGTCACCAGTATAATACTACATTTATTTTGATGTGCCTATTGATATGAATACATCACAACACAAAGATTATTTACAATCGAATGATTGTGATACGTCACAGAGGCTTTTATGGATATTTATAGTGGTAATTGTGATATTTTCCTAACATCATCGGCTAATACAACATCGGCTAGACAAATTATTTATTAGTCTTTTGAGATATGTAGGTAAAATAGGTACATACAGAAATAATTTTGTAGAAATTGTAAATTAAAAATATCGTATGCATTACATTTTACCGTTGCTATTCATTGGTGAAAAGCAAAACAAATAAGCAGGTAGTCAAACAACTAAAAAGTAGCGGTATTTAGTTTGAATTTCACGATAGGTAATTCAAACGCAAGAAGACCAATGTTAATACCTTAGCTTCAAATGTATATTTACTGTTATCATTCAGTATTGATGTAACTTTTAAATTGACTTTAAAATTTCTTGTCAAAAGAATTTGCTATTTATTTATCTACGTATATACAATTCGATCTCACTACAGTTATAGAACATTTATGTACAATACAAAACGAAATGAATTATGAATACATGATTTTTTGCTGAGATAAAAACAGGTCTAGTTGAATTTTGAACTCGGATCGTGCAAGACCTGGCTTGTAAATTCTTTTACTTACATATTATTAACAATTATGCATTTGCAATTAAGAAACATTCTCTCAGTAAAAAAGCCACGTAGTAATAAAGCATGTATATCGTTGCGATTTTATTACGGCGATTCTAAAAGCACCAAGTAATCATAAAATACGTATTTATCAGCTGTATCCGATTGATTTGAAAAGGTTAGTAGGTATTTTATAGTGCGTCACAGTTAACTTTCGCCACTTTTCGTTGTCAGGGCCAAATGAGCCAACATTGAACACCAGTTCACTTTGGACTAATCGTATCCATCACCTTTAAAACAACAACGCGAAGGCCAAACGATTCTTCTAAATTGGACTTTCTTAAATATTTAAAACTTCTAAAATGTTAAGAGTTGGGTGGTGTTTAACGAACAAAACAAGTCCTACGTCACAATAACTGGAGGAGTCATTGTAATAACAATTGTAACTACGGGCAAACGGCCCGCAATTTCATCACGTACAAGGTACCTATGCTATGTAAGGTGGTCGCTGCTTGGAACAGCTGTTTAAGCTCTAGCGAGCCTGCGGCCCTGGACCAGGGTCGATATGGTAAACATACTGTAGAACTAGCCACTCACTCATCGCAATAAACTGAACTTACTTGCATAGTATCCGCCAGAAACATCCAAAACTGCTACCATTGGGAACTTCACCGGCATATGATATAGTCATTTTGAATGTTTAACAACGATAAAATTAATATTTATACATACAAACACACGTTTGTTGGCGCGAGCATGAAACGAGACACACGCGGAAAATTAAATACGTTTTAGAAAGTATTTTGTCAACGTTAGTAACAAGGGAGTTAAGGAGATTTTTTTATTAAAAATTCACTTTTGTTTTGTTACATTCTGGTTTATATTATTCGTTTCCTCCCTCGTAATTTATAACAAAATAACACCACGCAGGAATACACCAGCTCCACATCAATATGCGAATGTAACTGAATTGCCAGTTGTAACTTGCTTGATGATTTGTGTACCGTGTCAACTTCAAGTTGTTTCGTGCGGATGCGACTACGCCAGTATAACCCTGCGGGCTGCGCTGGCACAGGCTGTTTGAGGTAGAACAAGCTTGCTGCATCAAAGAATATGATATTATCAATAATATTGTAGTTGTATTCCGACTTATGATTAAATTGTACAACGTATACTTACTATTTAACAATTTATTTACTATTAATATTAAGAAAGTCTTATAATATTTAACACAAAAACTTAAAAAAAAAAATTTTTATATTGACAATTTCAAATATTCTACAATAGTGTTAAAAATCTTTTTAAAAATGAATTATTATTACCTAATAACAGACCAACAAGGGATCTTTTTTTGGGAAGGAAGAAATTTCCATTCAAAAATACCTCTACCTTATCTCTTGTTTCTCTGAGTGTAGTTCATTATGAGCACTCACTCTAAAACACCTTTCATATCTATATTGACTCATCTATGACTGACACACGTGTGCCGAAAAGAGTTAGCAATACTAGACACAACTTAGGTTCCGTAAGCGAGACAAAGACAGCTACAACCAAGGTAAAACCCGTGAGTTAATATGTTGCAGTAAGCGTGCTTAAACAGTCATTCAACTAATGATCCATTTTGTTTAAAAAATTATTATATTAAAACTTGTAATCTGGAATCAATACTTATTTTTTTTTATATATTGACTTGAATAGCAGAAAGAACAGACAAGAAAAGCGGAAGTAAGAAATCCTACTGTTAATTTTATTAAGTAATACTTATTAACTAGGAACGCCGATTGGACCATACTTGGTTGTTTGGGGGGGTCAATATTATTATTGATAAAAAAAATACCTCATTCCAGTATTTGTTCTAAGAAATACCTAGGGTCGATATTTGCATACGTGAACCAAATCCAGTCGTATAATCATAACACAATAATAAACTTTATAAGGACATTTCACCAAAAATAGAAGTAAGAATTGTTTAAAAGAAAAATTATACTAGCTTTATTCAAATGTTTGATTTTTCAGCATCTTGGTTCAGGGTAAGATTAACAACTGCCCAAATAATTTTCAGTTAGAAAGTTACATTTTCAGGACATTAAGATTTTGAAAAAACTGAACTAAAGTAAAAGTACATTAACAAATTATTTTTTCGGTATCAAAAGTTTCTGTTTCAGACATGCAATCCAGACTCAACTTCCCCTTTTTATTTTTTAAATAATTTACCTATAAATAAAGCCTATGTACACAGGGTGTGTCGAACGGTGATAAAGTTTCAGAAATATCTCCATTATTATTTGAGTTCTTGGATTACTAAAACCTTTTCTCTTTATAATATTACTACTGATTCACTGCATATTATAACATCCAAATGAGATAATGTGTCTTATAGGTGTTCAGTCACAAATTATTACACTACTCTAATAATCTAATGTTACAATGGATTAGTTTGTTAATTATAATAATTTAATTACTTTCAAGAAACACCCAAATTGCCAGTTTTAAAGAAAAACTTCATCGTTGTTCAAGTAAGTATATTTGTACATATACCTTTACAATTAAAAGCATTTGAATTAGGATTGTATTGAAATAAAACAAACAATAGCTTGTTACTCCTCTAACACAAAGAATGCAATTTATTTTTATAATTGCAATTACAATGTTGCTTCTCCTAATGTATATACACAAACTGTGAAACAAGTTTGACCATTAAAATTAGTATTATATATATAGAATAGTAATGGCGGTAGGTACAACAAAGAAAAACCAATATACAATATACCGACTAAAAAGACACACATGAACACCACTGATCTAGATAACATTCCATTTCCAAATTTTAATAATTAAATTATTTCATAACTCTAATCGTATAGTTTTCTTTGCTTAGGTATGCTATGGTGATCGATGATGTCAAATTTAAAGGTAAATAAATTGTTCAACTTATTTTGGTAGAAACATTCTTGTAGTAAATAGTTTAATGTAATCATGATTACAAAATTCATAAGAACCAGTTGTTTCTTAAAATTACAACTAGGCGTTCAGTTAAGTCATACTTATAACAATTATCTCGATGTTTGTCCACACCTAACTTGAGCTCACACATGGCTTATTTTTTATTACAGATATATCTATTAGTACAAAATTAGATTCAACTTCTTAATTTCTTATTCAAATTGAAACATGGATTTCATTGTATGGTAAGCGTAACTTGATTCAAATTAAGGCATCATGAACAGTCAAATATTTGATGTATAAATTTTAATATTGTAATGTGACAAAAAGCATTCACAATTTTTCGTCATCAAATCATTTATAATTATTAAAATTAATAATTATATTCTTAATTATTTTCGTCAGACACCTACGTAGTAGACGCCTAGTCACTAATAAGGCTATATTAAGACCCGCTGTTTTATAGCAAATGGAAATATTATAGTTTATTTTTATGCTATCTATAAATTGTGTGTATAAAGTTGATTGGTTTACTGTTTTAGTCTGGTTATTATAATAATATATTATATTAGACACATTCTCGTGAATGTGTGTCTAATATATTATATTAGACACATTCTCGTGAATGTGTGTCTAATATATTATATTAGACACATTCTCATGGACGTGTATGGTGAAATCGCAATTTTAATGATAATTTATTGTATGTATCTTTTTACTAACTAAATAATTGTTCAGTTGCGTCTTCAACGTCCCAATTGTATGTTGAAAGAGCTACGCGCGCTTTGTGCTCATCAACACCCATTTCTAACAATAACTGTACTTTTTGATTAAATTCCCAGACCCCAGATGGGCCCTCTGCATAGACATTAGTCCAGTGTCGCGCTGTAAGTGTGAACATTTGTTGGTTTTCTATGTATTGCTTCGCTACAACCGCGTCTTGAGGATCATTTGGTTCAGCTGCAGCAAGTAATGCCTGTATAGATAGCATTACTGTCCTAAGGGTGAGTGCTGCGGCCCATTGGTCCTTCAAGATATCTAAGCAGATAGCACCAGTTACTGACGATACATTCGGGTGCCAGATTTTTGTTATGAAACGTACCTGTAATCAAGAAAAAAAGCTTCAAAATCTCTTATATTTATAGGACAGAGTGTCAATCTTAAAAAGGAAAACAGAAAGTAAATGGGTGTCACATAATGTATCATTTATCCCTTATAAACCAAAAGATTGTTTTGTATGAACATGAAAAATATAGTTACATTATACACATAAAAACACATTAGGGCCGGCACTTATTTTCCTTTGTAAAATGATGTGACAGTTTATTTATAGATCTGGCGTCCATTAAGATCACAATACCTTTATTCACAGATGAACAGTATTGACGTTGTGACATAGAACTTGGCTCCAGTCTCACATTTATATTTTTCTTGGAACTTAATATTTTAGGATAATACATATAAGAGTGACTAAGTAATAAAAATCAATAAATAAACGGACAAAAGTTCATTCATTTCAATACATTCAATCATATTAGCTATGATTCTATATTGTCTTAGTAAAGATGTAATAAATTAATTCTAACACGAGGCCTACGACAAGAAACTAATAAAATTGTGTACTAAAACTAAACTAAACTTATAAAATACATGTAGTATGTTAAGTCATTACAAATATTGTATTAAACATGTTAAACATACCTTTGGTGGAGTAAATGGATATGTTTCTGGGATTTTGATCTCTAGTTTGAAAATCCCACCTTCATATGGTGTATCAGGTGGACCAGTGATTTCTCCAAGTAAATCTGTCCAACTATTACTTACAACTTCTAATTTCAATGAACCCTGAAAATTGTAGAGGGACAAATGTACAATAGCCATTCTATGATATAAATACAAAAAACAGTTACTCTTTTAGGTGCCATTATTTGGTAATTTAATGAACTGTAAGTCTTATTCTTAAACATACTTTAAGCCTAAATTATTTTAAGAATTCTTTATCACATTTATTATTTTCATAGTGCAACTAGGTACCTTGTACTACCACAGTGATGAAAAATAAGGGTTAATATATACATGCATAGCTTCTACACCTCAATTCAAAAGTTATCAATATAAATGCAGTATCTTAAGCTTATAGAGGAAAGTAGACAGGGCTTTTGTTGCTATGAACAATAGCGAGTCCCGTGTATGTGTTGTTGCAAGCTTTCGGCATCAAGCAATCATATTATAAGTGGCCATGGAGAAGTATCTTAAGCTTCTAGACCCATAAAATCCAAATCATTCCATTTTTTTATTTTTTTCTCATTAATAAAGGTTTTAATTTTAATATTGCTTGAGACACCACTTATTACACAGTATGAGTGGTTGATAACTAGTTTTTAAGACTTATGCCAATATAGGGTTGAGATGTTCATTAGCAATACAAAGTTCACATCTGGAGAACACAATTCAAATTTTAACATTTACATTTACTAAAAATTCAAACATATTAACATAAATATCATTAAGTCAATCAAAGCCCTGTTTACCTTGACTATTTTTTAAATTACTGGTACATTAATTATTTAAAAAAGAACCACTACAGTTTAAGTTTTGAATCTCTGGATCTGCATTAATGCCTACAACTTTTTTATAAAAGTGTAAAGCAAAACCAATACAAACCTTCCACATTAAACTAATTGAACTCTAACATTAATTTATTGCAGCTACCATGTTGCATATTGATTGGTATATAAAATGATTATTAAGTATTACAGAGACAAATTTATGTAAGAAGTTCCAAGTATAACTGTGAATAACATATTAAGGTTTACTTTTAAATTTGAACACATTATATTAATTATTAGTAATAACTATAACAAATTAATATACTTAACTGTAATAACTTATTAGTTAATACAGTAACTGCATATTTTTAAAATAAAAAGCTTAACCAAAGTTTCAATAAAAAAAGCTATAGCATTAGTATGTACAAATAATTACCCTTTAAATTGAGATAATTTAACCCTGGTATCCTATATTTATTTAGTATTAATTTGTAAAGACTTACTTATTAAACTTGACAATTAAATGATTATTATGCTTTGTTAGGCTTCACTTTTATGTGCTAAGAATTGTTGTAAGTTAGGCTTTGTTTTATGAATGACCATATTAATAACATTCAATTGAATGATCAACATGAGGGTATATAAAATTGTAGTAGTGTCATGAAAATAATAAAGAATATGCTGAATCATGAAGTTTTTTTATTACATTTCTTTGTATATATTCTTATTTCGCGAGCACAGTCTATCCAAATTAAGCATTTTTTATTAAAAGTAATGACCCTTCTTTAGCTAAATCCACAATGCAAAATGGTTAAAACAATTGACACAAAATAAACTTAAAACAAACATACCTCTCCACCTTTCACTACTTCTTTAATTTCTCTTTTCACACGTTTAGCTGCTATGTTTGCCATATTTGTAATATTATAATTTCTTGAGCGTAGGTCACTTCTATGTAGAGAAATTAATAATAATTTAGGAATAGGTACGTGCTCCGTACTATGGCAGTAAAATTTGTTAACTATATTTTGCACTTGTAGGTAGTAAAATGTAGATATATCTAAGTTTAGGGATGTGACGATATTTTTGAAGAAAAGATCGGATCGGATCATAGCATCCCTTAGACATAAGATACGACCGGATTTAATATTTTGCAGAATATAATGTAGGAACTACCTAAGAATAAAAATGGAACATTAAGGCCAACTCTTATTTGAAATAAATGAAAAATATTAATATTTAAATGTAATCTAATTAGCTTTTAACACTTTGGAACGGTTTTTTAAAGATCTCGTCCTCACCATCTTCCGATCGGATGCAGTTGTTGACGATTCACCAAATCGGATCAAGGAAACTCTATCCATAAAGATAATAATATACAGTGTGTACAGATTAGGTTAACTATGTAACAGATAAAACTCCCTTGATTTAGGCCTCTGCAATTTTTTTCAGAGTTACCATACTGACAAATTTCCTTCCTATTTGAGGAAAAACGTAGCAGATGCTAAGTTGGCCTTTTAAGAAGAAAATGTTCCGTCTTTTTCAAAAGTACGAAACTGGGTATATTAAAGCAGTAGCGTGCACAGTTTCTCTTAATGCTTCAAATGATTTTATAATAACGTAAATATTTTGTTAATTTCAACATACAAGCTACGTATACGTGTAAATTATTGTAGTTAAAACAGTTTTTCTTAAAAAGTGTAAACTTACAAAAGTTTGACTGCATGTGCCTAGTATAGATGTGTCTATACAGATATTATAAAACTGAAAAGGTTCTTTGTTTGGTTGAATAAATCTTAGGAACCGTTGGCTCGAATTAAAAAAACAAATAGTGTGTTGGGTCGTCCTTTAATCGATGATAGCAATAAGCTATATAACATACTACTGATAGGATCGAAGCATCCATAAGAAATGTTACAAAAAGGGTAGAAAAAGTTACCTTATTGACAGCTTCCGTTGCGAATGCTGCGTACAGTGTACACGCTGCGTTCTAAAAAAAGGCTGACTCAATTTTTTTTTCTAAAATAATACATTATTTGCGACGAATTGTTTTATATTTTTTTTTACCATGAAAATATACTATTTAAAAGTTTGATATATTTATAATTCATATCATGATAGCAAAAATAAAATTAATTATGTTTATTTAATAAGTCGGGTAGTCTATGCTTTTGTGATAGCAACCACAAATAATAATTGCGAGGAACGTGATTGGTTTACGCTCTGTCATATATAATAGTTTTTTACCATAGAGTAACAGAGTTATGAACGTATATATGATATATCTATACTCGCTTCTTTCCGCTACAGTATTAGTAAGTTTACTCTATGGAATTGCCTTCAGCAATTCAGCATTCTGCATAGTACCGATTGCTGAGTGAGCGAGTTACTTAGTGCTGAGGTCGATTGGTAAAATCTGTTTAATGTTTGCGTATTTAGCATTTTTGTATTAAAAATATCTGCATGGTAAATAAACATGCATTCAAAATGTTAAAATACGGACAATCAACAGTGGCAGTAAGACGATAAGTGTTATACAAGTATGGTTTGGGATTGTTATTCTGACAGTGTAAGGACAAAGTTATGCTAATTTACTCCCCATGTTACCGGGTTTCACCTATGTACCTGGCGTAAGGTGAGTCTAACGTTATATTACTGTCTTGCTAGATATAGTTTCGGTATGTACACTACTTGAGGGAATTATCACTATCCCTAATATTAATATTTGAGAAGCCCTTTGTTACAAAACGTACTTGGATAAACGTAAATAAATTAGTATTGAAAGATAGCGCTGAATGGCCCCTCTGTTGCTTTGCCTCACTCGTTGATAGATATGTACCATTTATATCTTATACTTTGAGTACATAATATCTATTACTTCTTTTTTGTTTACGAAGCTATAAACGAACTAGCAATAAGTAAAAATCATATACATAATATTATTGTTTACAAATTGATAAATATCTAATATAGTCCACATTTTTTTTTAGTTTATTAAATTTATACCTATTATATATTGAATTAAAATATACAATTGACATACATTAAAAGAAATTATTATTTATATATATGAAAGTTATATTGCTCAGAAGAAATATTATATTAAATTTCATGTTTTGTAGATGCAAAAAAACAAACATATGTACTTCTAATTTTTTTTATGAAACTTATAAATAACATTAATTTAATCCTTAAATTTCATTAATGTAAGTGACTTATTGACATGACAATGTTGTTACATCTAACAATTATTTATAATTATTATTTAATGTACTTAATTACTTATTGTTCAAATGCACCTTAAATATTAGAAAAAGTGAAGAAAGCCAGATTAAAATAAATCCATCCATTGTTTATGACATAATACAAATAGGTCAAATACCAATTAATTCATAATTTCAGGATGTAATTATCTAATAAATATTTTTATGTAATTGCCATTGTAACTTATATTTTTATTATTTAAATTAAAGATACATTTTAAATGTGAATCAATAAAGAGAGGCCAAATATCTAATTACTATAACTATCAAATTATAATTAGTATGAAATTCTTAATAGAAGCTAATAATGTTTAATCTGGGAGTCACGCTTGTTGACTTAACCGTTGAGAGTTAGGTACAGGGATGGAAAGCATAATGACTTAGATCCAAAAGTTGTGTTGCCAGATTGTATCAGGTACAGAATGCTTATCAGAACAAGAAATACAGGCAACAAAGATGAAAGTGATGCTAATTCACTGGCTTTTGGTGATATATATACTATCTCGACAAAGCCAAAACAAAAAGTACCACAATTGTTCAATGTCAGACTGACACGAGTCTCAAATAAATTATCATTGATTCTGCAGGGCCTTGTTAATGAAAATATAATTTTTTGCCATTTTTCTTATACAATTCATATTTTTTTAGAAACATATAATAATATTAAGTATCAACTGTGTTGAAAATGAAAATTATATTACTATACTGTTCATAAAGAAATGTAGAAATCATCTCAGATTTAATTTAACTGTTCACAAAAGTGTATGCCATACAACTGATAACATTTTTGTAGCTAATTACAAATTATTATTATCGCTTACTTGTGTATGATAAGATTAAATTATGATTGAGGAATACTTGTATATATTTATTATTCACAGCATTATTAAATATTCTTCAAAATAACATTTAAAGTTCGTTTTACATAACTCATTGTTATATATAATAGAGAAAAGAAAAATATATATATATTTTTCTTTTCTCTTTTAGATCCTTCTATCTGGATAGTGTCTAGTTATTCACGTGACCTGTACGTGACAGTAGTCTGAGTAAAAAGACTGACAACCCAAATATATGTATTACTAAAGTCTGTTCTGTCTGTTCAACTATTCCAATTAGATCCCTCTGGGCAACATATTTTTAAAAACATCTTTCCTTTTGTTGCGAGGTAGCCATTGTCATGCGGTCTTTGTTTTCATTTCTAGCGTTAGTATTATTTTGTATATGTAATCATATTAAGCTTATTTAAGTGAATACCCTAGTTTAGTATCCGGGTTGGATGTAAAAAATATAGCTAATGTCGTACCACGATTATGTGTTCGTAATGTTTAGTTGTAGTAGTTAAAACCTATGTTTTGAAGCAAACACTACATAGTTTAATTCACAAGTCAGTAGATGCTAAGATGTAAATAAATCAAACACTCATTGTTATTCACAAAAATAATGAGGAATCCCGTCAGAACTGCCGCGTGGTTCAAACACACGATTGTTTTTCATGGGGTATTATTTCAAATATCATTCAGAGTTTTTCTTATGCAAGTAGATTATTATCAATATTCCTTCTTTACTGTCACACTAAAATGTGTCAATATAAATCAACGAAGGTTTATTTAAAGCCTTTAATTTGTTCCAGTGAATGATTCTTGTGTACATTTCGTTGTTACCTAGAACCTGTATTCCTAGCGTACAGCAAACACATAATTTTGGCAGCTATGCCTCGCTTGCAACGTTAGCCCAATACTTGTACAAGGCTTATCTTGTAAGCACTGGTGCTTTAATAAATAATTTATGTTTGTATAGCAATATCGAGTTAAAATTAATGTATTATTTAATATAATGTAATTTTGGGAGTAATATCGAAAAAAAATTAAAATATGTTTTCTGAAAGACAAATGTTATATAGCACAAGTAATTGGTTAGCGGGTAATTTACACAAAGAAATTTAAACCGAATATAAAATCGGGTCCTGAATCCTGAGTTAAATTTTTTTTTTGTTTCAGAATCAAAATGTCAGAAGAGATGGTAAAGTAAGCGGTCGAGATGGTTCCATGGGTAGCATTGTTGCTCCTCGCTCGTGCTTGCTGCCTGCCCGCTCTTGACATTTGTAAGTACTACTACGAGAATAATATTATGTTCTAGCGAATCTGACTCTATCCAGCACAATACTGGATGACCCTTCGGTGAATCGTATTACCCTCAGATTGGCATCGGGATTTTTAATAATTCAAATTCAAAAATCATCGCAATTTATAACTATAACAAAAAAACATTTTGGACCAGTTCTAATAATTTTGATTTCAAATCTGTCAGAAAAGTGTGACGTCTATGAAGTTGTAGTTATCATACGAGTATATAAATCTTCAAAAAATCCATTAAAACCTAATCTAATCTAAAAATTACATAAGAAAAAATAAAAACTATACACACTTAAAATTCTTCCTTACGTTGTATTTTTTCTTTAGAAACGAATCATCGCAGATGTTTAATTCATGATAACAAAAATAGGAATTATTTGTACATCGATTAAGGCCTTACAAGTTTTATATTTTAATCCTGTGACGCTCACCGTGCTCACGATCTGATAAAAAATATTTCAAAGCTGCGGTGGATTTATATTGAATTTTATATTAAATTATCAACCCACGGCTTTGGTTTGAAAAGATAAATGATTATTTAGAAAGAGCACTTTACTAGAACCCATACAAAAATATCTTTTGCGAAAATTTTATGTAGCAATCTACATTTTGTTCGTGTTTTTAATGGAATTGATCAATTGTGGTTAAATGATAGGATATACTCGTGTAGGTTTTTGTATGAGTACTGAAATCATATTCATACGTATATGTACTGTATACTCTTTTGGTTATCGCTTGAGTTTCATACGAGTATTATTAACGTAGGGAAGTAAGAATTTCTTCATCACAGACGTCACAGAGAGGAAAGCAGTAAAGGCAAAATAGTACAATTCCACCGATTCAGCTTTTATGCTTAATAGTTTTTCTTTTATGAAAGTCCGTCAGAACGAAAAGAGTATTTCACACATAGACCAGTCCATTATTGCAGAGTTGGAGTTTGAAGGCAGACCCTCAAGGTTGAGAGTCGCGCGCCTGGCTCAAGACTCTCTGTTTGCAAAATATGTAACGCTGTCAAAGAATGTATTCTAAGTAGCATCTCTCATTTTACCTTTGCAAACGAGGATGTGAGAAATAACAAGGTCTATTTCCACGTAAATACGTCGAAGGCCCAATTACTAATTTTCGTGTTAGAATGCTAGTTATCAGAGTATTAAGGGTATATATGCGCCCAGAACCGTATTATGCAGTTACGAAAGCTGATTTATTTGTTAGAAAATATCACAGTAACACTTTTAGTGATACTGTAAATATCGCGCTGAATGTAAGTCAATTCACGTGTAACATTAAAAAAAAACGTCAAATTTTGTTTTCGCTATAAGTTCGCGTGATTCTATATGCTTGAAATATAAGAGAATATTAACATGCGCACAAAATTAAACTTCATTGTAGCGACATTGCAACTTGATTGATGCATCATTATATTAGGAGAATTGCCCTCCTATCGTTCGAATATTAATCAAAAATTTGGATACGTTAAAGCTTGTACACTATAGTAGGTTTATAAGTACGCAGCTATACGTACCGAGCTCATCTCCGAGCTGATTGGTTGATGTAACTGAAATCGGTTCACAGCAAAATATACGGCGCCCAGCCTTGTTGAAATTGGTTTATCAACGCGAATTTTATTGCTATTTTCACTAACAAATTTGAATATAATACATCACAGAGCTATACATTATTTTTCTAATTATACATATTGTAAACGTCGTTCTCATAAAATATACTCAACTCGTTCTTGGAACAAGAACAAATCTTGTTATTTCGTCAACTATTTGGACAAGATTTTCTAAAGATAGTAATGTTTGTGGAACTTTAACGGGTTTGAAAAACGTGTAAACGGTGTATGGTACGGACTTGTTAGACATTACAATGCGTTAAAATGATAAACACCATGTATATTTATAGGTACATATACCTTCTCAGGTATGAAGGAAATTTATTTTAGTTGCACTCAAAATTTTTGTTTATATTGTACCAACATCTGTGCTTATCCAATTATTATGTTTTTGTTGAGAAATTAAAGCATCCTAAACACGTGGCAAGTTCATACGGTTTCTTATCATAAAGGTATCGTTAGCATCAATTAAGTTAATTTTTATAACCTAAAATAATAACATAAGCGTAAACGGGACACACACAATAGCAAATTGCGACTCGTTTATAACTGTGTTTTAGTTTAAACGTATTTTATTTTTAATAGAATTTCTTTCTCGCATTTTAAAGAAAACAGCTTACCTTAATCTAACATCTATTTAATGTTTTGTGTGGGTAAAATATTTCACAAACTATCTGTGGTTTAATATTCAAATCCGTTTCGCTTTAAATCAAAGAATATATCAAGAGTGTTTGAAGGTTCGCTCGAGAGGAAATCTTGCTTCAACACCATTTATGTTTAAAGAATTTTACGGGAGCCGGCTTTTTAGAGAAAATCGGGCGAATGAAAACGTTTCTTGAAAACGCTGCCTTAACGGTAAGAGATAAAAGACAAGAGTTAAAATAAGTCCTTCGTCGCTTTTATTATATTCGCGATAATCTCAAAAACTACTCCACAGAATTTATTGCAATTTTCACTAATGTCTAGAATGAAGATGGTATAATATAGTAGTACTGCAACTCCAATTTGGGTAATGGGGCGCTCACATTTCTTCGTCTATTTTCTTTACAGATAGTAGGGATTGCTCCTCTGTCTACGACGTGAACTTTTTTTTAATTTTTTAAAAAGAAAAGAGTTTCTCACATATATTAATTAATGTGAAGAGAAAATCGCTGCGGCCTGTGCCGTAATTTCCATCTTTACCCACGTTAATATCGATTTAGTAAGAGATCAAATATCGGTGAATATAACCTACTAACTATTAACTAGTAAATAAGGTTAGCAACAGTGCTGTAACGCCTGGCTATAAAGCACTGACGGATAGCGGTTTTCCCCCAAAACATCGGTCTACCGAATGACATCACTTCGGAACAAACTAATGCGGTACCCACTTCCATCACTTGCATCACATGACTCCATCCGGGCTACCGTGAAACCCATTTACAGGCCGTAATGAAGTTTCCGTATTCCAGGTATTGGTATGGGTCGCCGATAATTGGCCACCTCTCTCATCAATATTGCCGAACACTATATTGAAGACGTATTTTTTATGTACTAGACATATAATATGTTTGTGTATGTATATATCTCTTGTGTTATACGTCGGGATGTAAATTGTTTCGTATTATGACTAAATAAACAAAAGCCGTACGTATTTGTAAACTAATTATAAATTAGTTGAAAGCTGCATCTAACAAATTTTAAATAGCTATAGCTGTTACTTTTACGTGTCCACGTTTTATATATTGGATTGAAATGTATTTGTAATAATTTCATTAATATCTAATTAAAAAGACTGTTATAAGCGTTACATTAAAATTACAAATTCTTATTTGTATTTCTATTAGACACAAAAAATTGCTTATGAATTCCCAACGTTACAGTTATTTTAAATTTGATGTAAACTTTATTTAATTTCACTTTTTAGGGTGAACTAACCTCTATCAAGTTAAAAAGAATTTATGTAGTTTATGTAGTTTACGTTGACTAATTATTGCTTTCAAAGAACAACAGAAAACAAAGATATTCTTTGTATACACACAGTATAGAAATACTTCACCTATCAACGTATACTAGTATAGCTTAGTTAGTATACCTAACTTAGTTTTCTTTATCGGAAGCTGAACCAATTAGCTTCAGAGCTCTTTTGTTATTTAGTAGTAGTAATTCGAGACTATAAGTCTCAACGTAAGGTTGGAAAACACAAAAGAATCTCCTTATTAAAATAACTCCCTTGGTGAGTTTTAATACAAATAAAAAGGAATAGCTTTTATTCTGTGAACTTTGTACTTCATAGCATGAATTATTACTTCAGCAACAAGTTTTGTATAGTTGCAAATGATCTCAAGCTTTTAGAGTTCATTTCTGTAATGGGCTAGCTGTCTCCATACTTTTAGGAGATCGTCCATCTTTTTATGTGCCTTATTTTAATAGCAATTTTGTTTTTGCTGTCGTGTCGATTTCTATTTTTGATTTCTGAATTTTTAATAGAAAGTTTTTTCATAATTTTCGAATGTTAACAATCTCATAGAAATTTATGATACGAAGAGATGAATAATTAAATCGAAAACGTTTATCAAATACGCCCATCCATGCTTGTTGGTAATTAAAATGAAGTCTATTGCGATTCAAAATAATGAATTCTATTTTGATAGCTTTCGGCTGCATTGATTTTATGTTCTTGTTAACCATTAATTAATTTTGAGCGCTAAAGTATTTAAGGGATCTAAAAGTTAATAATTTAGTGCAATTGAAATATCTACGACATTAAAAATAATTGTACACCCTTCTCTTTCATTTATCTAAGAATATAAATTAATGTTTCGTAAACGTCAAGTAATGTAGTGTAGTGCTAGCTTATTTGAAAGACTATCATTTACATGTGAGCAGTGTCGGCCTAGTGGCTAGGTTCGATTCCCCGCTGTGCACCAATGGACTTTCTTTCTAAGTTCGCATAAAACTCTTGCTCGTACGGTGAAGGAAAACATCGTGAGGAAACCGACATGTCTGAGACCTAAAAAGTGGACGGTGTGTGTCAGGCACAGGAGGCTGAACACCTCCTTGCCTATTAGATTTAAAAATTATCATGAACAGATCCAGAAATCTGAGGCCCAGACCTAAAAGAGGTTGTAGCGCAATTGATTTGTTTTTATTTTTTGATTTACATGTTAATATACTATTTACTATTTTGGTTGGATTTCACAAAATTTTCCTTAGTAAACATATTAAAATTTATCAAATTCATAGCATATTTTCCACAAGCAAAGTGTCGAGAGCTTTTAGAACCTAAATAAACTAATGGATCTTAAAATGCATCACGAATTTGATGTTGGGGTAAGGTAAGGAAAATATTGAATTTAAATTTCGCCTCAGGAAAATATTCTCAACTATTTACGTGACGGTATAAAGAGAATATTTCAGGTGTATGAAGTATTTCCTATGTAGCTAAGTAGCAAGGTAAGGGAGGTCGTAAAAGTATGCGACCGTCTGCTCCCATGCAAAATGAAGACTTAGGAAATGCGTCGGGGAAACTCTCAAAACATTGAAAACAATGCAGTAGCAAACATAAGGAGCTACCTTAATTATATTACGTATACGATACGTAAGTCTTGGTGACTCTGTTTGACTTTATAAAGCAAACTTAATACAACTAAAATTTGAAGCACTTTTGAATAGTTTATTTTAGTTACTTTGGCAACATTTAATTAAAAAGAGACGTAGAATAAAATACTTTTATTTTACAAAAAATGCTGTTCTGGTCTATATATTACAAATTACCAACGAATATTTCATGTAAATCCAAGGATGCCTCTACGAATAAAGTTTTGAAAATTAAGAAAAGATTTTTATAATTTCCCGTTTACAATTACTTTCCGGTTTGCTTTATTTCTTCCTATAGCTTCCTTCCCTAGACTCTTATATTCATCTACCATTCGCCATATAAACTGATTCATAAACCAATTATAGATTGAAGTGTGAGGTGGAGAAGTGATTGAAGGAGTGTTTAATTCTATCTCGAAGATGAAGACAAAAAAATATTGTTACGAATGAAAGGTGTAATACGAAACGTCACGAAATGGAGCTTGTTAGAATTATGTAGTAGTTAGTGACTACTAGAGTCAGAAATACTTGACCGATTTTTTGCAAATGAGCGTGCTTTTAAATTGTCATCGTGTCCTGTTTTCGTGACAACGCATTATACGAACGACAAGCATTGTATTTTTCTCTAGTATTCAGTGCCGTATGAACTTAGATAAAATGGGTTTTGTGTTATGGAATTTTACTTAAATTATGCCTTACTAATAACCATGCAAAATGGATCGGTAAAAAGATTAATCAATACTTTTTTCTAATAATATTTAAATTACTACCTTATTGTTAATATTTGTAATAGTGTTAGGGTATTATAGGTATCTTATGACAACGATATCATATCCTTTATTATAATACAAAAAATGCCTAATGGTATTAAAGATTATCTTCCAAGTACCACCCGGGAAAAGAAGAATGCGCAGACTAAAAAGAGTGTGAGCTGATGAATAGCAGGTAAAAACTGACAAAGATAGAGACGTCTGGAAAGAGTTGGAGGGAGGGGCTCATATCCATAGGCGACTAATATATAACTACTAACATTTAGCTATAAGTAAATACTAACAATATTTAGAATGGAACTATAATAATAATAGCCATTATTGCTGTAAAATACTTATCCTAGTACCTACATAAAAATATGAAGTACTATAAACACAAATAATTTATCGGCAAGCCGGTTTATTTCATACAGGAATGGAACTTAAGGATATGGAAATAAAAATGACTTTTATTAATATTATCTTCAAAGTAGGATTACAGATATTATAGATTTTTGGGTTTTCAATAGATTGGTATAGCTTCTTGTAGGTTAAATTTTATCCTTACATAACATACCACCAATTTGAATATTAAACCTAATTTTACGCACGTCGCGGCCGTCATCTTTTATACTCATAAAATATGTATAACTATGATAAAAATCCTTTAGATATCTACTCTTTTTTGATAGAAAGGGCGCTATATAGAATTTGAATAAATTTATATTCTCGGAGGTAACCCTATACAGTCGAGACTACGTAAATAAGAATAATACTAAAGAAATAAAAGTAATGTGTAAATACAAATAGCCAAAGGGGCAAAGGCGATGTAAACTTTATCGAGGACAATAAATAAAAGCAAAGTGTGGTGAGAACAGTTCGAAAGAGTAAATAATTGTAGTGCAGCGACTTCGAATGCAAATCGACCGAACGGAACCTGTATAAAACATTCCCAGCTTATTGAGAACTACCGTTTGCAAAGCCCGCTATGCCACGCCGACCTTGCATTCCAGATGAAATATTAACTACCTAATATGCCACTGAGATTTTCGAGGACCACTCTAGCATCAGGCCCTTTGTGAGGATCACTGACACTTCGTTACCTTCCTCGTTAAGTGTCGTTAAGTCACGTAGCAAAGTGATCACGCGACACTAGACTCAATGTTCTAAAGTAAGGTAATCGACCGATAGTACTTAGCCTATGAGCTATAGGAATGTTTCTCTACTCGTAGGACTTCAGATGCCCTCAATAATTAATTTGAAACTTCTACGGTAAGCGGACGGAGTATCGCAAATTCGATCAAGTGCGAAATGCTTTAATAAGCGCTGCATTCGATTGTAATGTTTTGTAAGAATTTATTCACGCTCTGGGAGGGCTTTCATGTGAGCCAGTTTAGAAAATTTAAAGGAATCGATTAACTTACGCTGCGTTCTATTTCCTCCACACAATAGGAGGCGTGTTATGATTTTTAAGACTATATCAGCTCTCTTAATATAGCGATAATATAAATATAGCTTCATTTTTTTCTACCAGCTTAGGCTGGTCTGATCTGTTTTATATTGATGAGTCGTTAGGCGTATTAGAAACATGGAGTTGATTAACTTTGTGGTCGATGTGTTGTGTCGTGTTCTGAGATTAATAACGTCCTCGAGGCGATACGGACGGAAATGTGGATCAGATTTTATAATAAGCCTCATTTGACTACAAATATAAAGACGTAGATAACTGTAAAAGTAAAGTGTACGTTAAATCTTCACACTACGTCTTAATACAGGCAAATGTTAGTGCACGTTTGTATTCAGTGATACACAGTGGGTGAAAAAAAAATAGAACACAAGAACAAAATGTCTTCCCTTTAATAGAGACTGTGAGTAGTGTTATTGGACACTCTTATGTAAAAATCCTTATTAGTAAACTAGGTTAGACTTAAATTACTTATTAGTCTTAAGTTGGCTAGATTGTAATGTTCTATGATGTCTTAAGGCCGATTTACATTATCATTAGTGTTTAGGAGAGTGCTTTAGGATAGTACTTTAGTTGAAACATGTAAACGCTACTTGCTTTAGTAAACGCTACGCTAAAGAACTTGCCTTTCAAGTTGTACTATAGCACTCTCCTAAACACTAAGATAATGTAAATCGGCCTTTAGTAAAGACACATGTATAAAAAAAAACTTAACACAGGTAACTCCTATCTATTAAAAGCTTTATATATTTTCCAGCTTAATATAATAACAGCGGAAAATAATAACTAAGTTCATAGCACGATTTTGTTAAAAGCTTATTCAATGAGACTCTTTAAGCTGTTCACGTTCACGACCGGTCGCGTTGACAATGGCGAATCACGTCATGGCCGATGATTTGAAAGAATGAAAACGGAAGCCGCGGTCGCATCTTAAGCTTAGGTTCTACCGACTAAGAACGTACGTTTCATACAAAATAGTATTAAGTCCGTTGGGAGTGAAACGGCAAACTGCTAAAATATGATTAATAATTCACCTCACTTTGACGGGAAAGCTAGGGGTATATTCTCAAACGCTTTTCACATCGGGACGCGATACTTTATTGTTCGTCTGGTATCGATTTCGAAAATAAGTACACAACCATTGGTAAAAAACGTGTGGCCGATCAAAATCGCCTGCAGCATGATTTGCAGGCGATGGCAGGTTCTTTTTTGTTGTATTTTAATGACTGACCGGTTCTGTGTTTTACTCCAATATATTAAGATCTGAATTGAAACTAGAAACTAACTTGCCAAGTGGGGAAATTAATGGAACCCAACCCGGTGCAAACAGTAAAAGTAATTAAAATAATGTTTTGAATGTCACGCGACGTTATTTCAGAAGCAGAAAGCTCACGTGTTAGTGGAGCTCAGTGTTAGCCAGATTTACGTGTCACCTGGTAGCAGATATATACACGAGCCGAGGCTTATGTTGTTCATTGTTAAAGTTGACATTCAAACCGTTTATGGAAAGAATATTGCCTTTTATGCATGGATATGAATGAGTAGCGACTAGTCGCCGCTGTTGCGCTGTTTATTATTCATTAGACGACTATATGTCACGCAAGAGCATAAGCACGCACAAGCTCGATGCTTCTCAAACTTTCCCCGCCTCGGATATTTGTCGTAAAGCTATCTCGCAACCGCTGAACAGTATTTTAAAGTAGCTTCGATGACGCCTACGTTGGAATTGCTTTTGAACATTCGAAGCTGAAAGTACACTTAATTTCCTATTTGCAGGAAGCTAGTTTGGTTTGTGAACCGCTGGTCTAAGTAAATGGTTTTGCGTATAGCAGGATCATTTATTAGCATTTATTAATATTCAAAACTGGCTATATGACGTTTGCAATTTGTTCACCAACGCTGAGCAACAAGAGGCTCCGCTTAAATAACTAGACACGCAACAAGCGAATCCTATTTGCATTTGACCCGTAGGTAAACTCTCCTCTTTGTGCTGACTACAATGGGTATCATTCATTCGTAAAAATCGGATATATTTTATGTTTTCGTTCAAATTTTGTATAGGATCTGTACCTATTAAAATCTAGTTCATTTTGAAATGAAGTTGTTGAATATTTTTATATACTCCTTATGGAGTTTTATTATACTTTTCTTATGTTTTATAAGCACAGTTTCCTGACAACATCGAGTGATTGCTTGCGAATGATTAAGAATAGGAATGCATTGTTCACATTTGCACCACGTGCGCATAGCTTAGGTTTACATAATAATTATTGCCTGTGCGTTTTCTGATATAAATCTCTCTTCGGTGCCTTATATCGTTGATCGTGGTGACTCAATGAATATAAATTATGATTGAATAGTCCACTGTGCTGGGTGATTGCATGAACTTTATTAAAAGAATGTGAAAAAATGATTGTTTTTAAAAATATAAAATTGTGTAGGGCAATAAAAACAAACATGTGCCGAGTATTACAGCGTTCACGGCTATAATTTGAGTTGCACGTTACAGCTGCAATTTTTAAACATTTCCCGTAATAACACACTTATTGTTTGTATGACCTCAATATTTGTTTAGCGTCGACAATAATCTCTTGTTTTGTCTGATTGATATGTTGTATTTGTAGCAGACTTCCTGTCGAAACGTTAATCACGTATTGATAATTAACTGAAACTCTAACTTTATCTTTTACTTGACTTCTTTTCTGTTTCTACTAGTGTATTTGTCTGTTTCCAAATAAATAAATGCGAATCTTTTTCTGCCTTCGCGATATATAAAAACACTTCATAAATAATCGTTATAGCTCTGTCAATTTAGATAAAATCATAATAAACTATACACAAAAACCTATCTATTGGTAAAACCGTGTAACAAGATCGAATAGTTTTTGTTCGACTGACAAATGCAGATGGGGGACGTTATTTTATAATATGCATAACTAGAGCATGGGTAAAGGACACTCAAATAGTTGTTTGGTTTCGCTTTTCGCAGACATTTGATAGCCATAAAGTTGGTTGTAAACAATTCCTATCAGAAGAGGTCAGCGGTTCCATCTTTCATTAGAGCGTTCAAGTATTACGTAACGAATTTTGGGAGTGGGGGGGTCATTTTGCACGTTACGATGTGGGGATTGAATTACGCGTTATTTTTAATATTATTTTCGACTTTCCAGCACTTTACACCACATAATGGTAACTTTTATGTATAAAGAGTCACTAAGGTCACAAAACGTTTTACTATTGGGTACAGAAAAACGTTACGACGCGTTACATGGGGGGCGGGTTAATAATCTCCAAAAATTAATATAGGAAATGGATAGGAAGACAATCGATCTAGTTTTGTCTTGATCCTTAGTCTTAGTCACTCGGTTACGCAATTTAAATTGTAAATCAAAGATGTCTCAGAGGTAGCTGTTTAATTCTAAGCAGTCTTATATTCCCGTGTAGCCTCTGAGAAGTTCGCACGCTTCCGCTTATGGCTTGTCTAATAAATAGAACATTCCAGTGGCGACAGAGAGTTATCAACGGCACCGCCTGAGGCTAATTAACAATCCCTATATTGTATGTTTAGTATGAATAAATACTTTGTTTGTTTGCGCTTGGCCCTAGCACGCGATATCATATTTTGATAGATTGACTAATGAGCGGGTCGTTTTTGTAAGTTAAGGAAACTAGAATTAAAAGGATATTATGAAATGCGAAAGTTTGATTTAATTTTAACCACGTGAGATGTCGCAAGCAAAATCATGTTTCAAATATTTCCGTCTATGTTTTGTTTATGTGCATTTGCGAATTTATTAATTTTGTTTTGTTGCTTCTTGCGCGATTTTTGAAGTGTTTTTTTTTTAATAGACTATCTAACCAATTGTCTATTGCAGTTTTTAGATTAAAGAGAAACTAATCATGAAGGAAATTGTTTTGCTATTATATTACATTACATAAATCCAGCTCTCAGTTATATTGCGAGCTGTCAAAGTACATTACTTATTAAAGTAATTATACCGTTAATAGTTCCAAAACGATTCATCTATTACTGTGTTTATCGCAGTCACGACTTCCCTTGCCTCATTTTCGTACATGACACATCTTAACCGATCTTATCGGACGGTTTAAAAATATAACTGGCGCCGCACAAAACATTTCAATGAATCCTTTTTGAGACCGACAACGACAAAATTCACGAATACGCAGCGCGTGTATTGAATTAAATTTTCTTACACAAGTGTTACAATTCATTGTAATTATCATAGAGCTTTCGTTCGACGGAAGTAGGGAACGGGCATCGTGACAGCGATTGTTTTTGTGTCAATGCTGTGATCGGTTTTATTGACTATATCACGACAAAATGCGCAAAACTCAAAGACGTCTGGAACACTTCGAGTACCTATTTTATATATTCCTTGAACTCTGAGGAACTCGTTTATGGAGGGAAAAATTGAAAAATTTAGTTTTATGTCGGAAAAGCGAAAAGTATATACATGGGGTAATATAGTAAAATGTTCCATATGTTATAAATAAATGTAAGATACAGGTATCCCTTATTCCACGTCATTCAATTAATCGGCAAAGAAGACAGAGGATGTAGTCCGAGAGAAAAAGCCGGCGTAAAAAACTCTCGGTACTCTTTTAAAATAGAAAATCTTCAAACAACACTTATTTTAAAACAAATATCGCAAATTAATTAGAAGTAGCCTGTCTAGCACTAGTCCCAGGCCCTTTTATGAACTAGTTAATAGATAATCGTTAACTTTTTAGTAAGCCTTTTTACACAGCTTTTCTTTAGGGGGCGTCCATAAATTACGTGAGGTGTTTTTTAAAATTTTCTGTACCTCCCTCCCCCCCTGGTGAGATGTCGTGAGATTTTATTCAACCCCCTCCCCCACACCCAATCTCACGTGAGATTTTTCAAAAGAAAAAAAAATTGCTTCGTGATTTTATTTACGACTAAAACAAAATAAGTGACATGTTGAGCGTTTAGGTATGGAGTTAGCGGGAAGTTGCAAAGATGGCCTTTATGGTCAACCGTTTTCCTAATTTTTTTTTTCAATCAGAAAAAAAATTGCGTGATATTTGCCGAGACCCCCCCTCTCTACAACGTAAGATTAAATGAGATTTGACTCGACCCCCCTCCCCCCCTTAAACACCTCACGTAATTTATGGACGCCCCCTTAGACTTAATAAAAATAAATATTAAACGAAATTCGCGGGGCTAGTTATGTATAAAATGAAGTTTTAATTAGCTTTGATTAATAATTACTTATTAAAACTTTTGTAGCTCTGTCGAAGTTTTTAAACGGTATCGTTAATTAAATATAATTTAAAAAGTATTTAATTCACGGGAACCATTTCAGCCGGTAATGATACTTCTCGGACGCAAATGATGTGATCGTTTCGTTATGAAATATTAAATGCAGCGTCGCTTTTCAGGTCGATCGAAATTTATAATTGCCATATAATTGTAGCATCCAATGCTCCATAATTAAGTTAACTTTAACGTGCCACTTCCGATGTCAATTAATTTATAACGTGTATGGTCATATGTTAAGGTCTACGTACTTGAATATTAATTCGCCTACCTCGAAGCGGCTGCAATATCTACACTATTAGTGTATGAATACTTTATTTGTACACGTAATTTTATAAGTGACTTATATTCACTATGACGTAGTGTCGATTATAAAACATTAAACGATATTTTATGCTATTATGTGACATTATTGTTATGCAGTTTACTGAAGTGTGTGGGTTCATTGAATTGAACATTTTCCCAATTTATATTTTGCTACGTAAACAACCATTAAAGCGGAAACATCGTTGGACGTTCGAATTAATAATTTGCTTTTAATTATTTTAATGGAACTTGTTGAATGTGTACTTCTGTATTATTTAAATATAAATAACTAGCAGACCGGGCAAGCGTTGCTGTGGCTAAACTTTTTGTTATATTACATAGTAGTAAACTATTCAAGGGAAACGGTAGGAGAACCAGTCAGACCAAGCTTTTTTGGTGGTTATGCCATTAAATTGTAGCTTATGTGAAACGTTGGTACTTTCAACACATCGCCATCTGTTAGAATTGTGACTATCAAATAATAAACAAATATTTTGCAATAAAATAATATTGCGGGTATAAATTGATAAGTAAGCCATTCTATCTTTTAAGTTAGATCAAACTGCACACGGTGTGCAAATTTGATTGAAATCGGTTCGATAGTTTAGGAGTCCATAGCGGACAAACAACGTGACACGTTATTTATATATATTAAGATTACAATTAAGGGCAAAGTTAATTTTGAAACAAAATATGAAGACCGTTAACCCTAGAATTTTATTCGCTAAAACAAAAGATCTTATCGTATATCGACATACGCGCAGACGAATATTAATTATTGCAGTATGTTCCAATTTTGCGTTTAAACACCAGAGGGTTGTGGCATGACGTCACCGGTACAAGTCGCGCTAGACGGAGGCCGCACTGTAATGCTTCCCCGCGAGTAGAATTAAAAACAATATAATATTTGAAACGCGGCTTAAAACAAATTAACAAAAACAGTATATATTGTTCGTAAACATACCTAAAGTGTTCTTATTTTTAAATTGATACCGAGAACATGAATGTCGATTGTCTCAATTTAAATAGAGTTGACAGTATCTGCTTACTGACAATTATACTAAAACGTAGATTTTCTAGATAATTACTCTGCAATTAATTCTGTTTCAATTAACACCATTTAGAGATTTGTAATTGTCTTATTTTGAAGCGTTCAGAGATGAGTTTTAGATTACTTCCCATATTACAGCTGCCTCTTATTAGCCTTACTTCTAGGCTTTGAACCGTCATACAGAATCGTTGTAATCGCAGTGTGGCCGCGGCGCTAATGTCTACATATAAACAATTGTTGTATTGTTTTCAGCTCAATGCATCGCTCCGCTGGGTATGGAAAGTGGTCTGATCCCCGACAAAGACATCACTGCAAGCTCCTCGTTCAACAATGATAATGTCGCACCGCAGAATGGAAGGTAAATATATCCTTAAATTATTTTTAGGAAATCCACAGTATTGATCTCGGGAGAAACTTTGGCTTTGCATCATCTTTCCTACCAAACATAGTATTTTGTTTAGTTTTATCATAATAGTATTACGACTTAGTACAAATTTGTTGGTCCAAAGAGATGAATTATTTATGAACGTTGCCGTTGGGCAGCAAATATATTACAAGTAAAAAAGATAATCTCATAAATGAGCTCAAAGTCGACAATAAATTCTTTTTTAAATACAAATAAGAATATTTTGCAATTCCAAAGAATATTTTGTTATTTAATATTCTACTTGAATTATTAAAAAAGACTTAAGACTTCTTTCTTTTATAGTTTCATTAATAACAACTATGGCCTCCCCCGAGAGGCGAACGTAACTAAGTCGAGCCTGTCCCTCAGTTTTTATAAATATGTTCATGCACAAAGCCCCGTCTTTTAATAAAGTGACGGGTATATATTACTTTGTGTCAGTTTTGTTTATCAGTCAAAGGGTATATTCAGTATTATAGCTTTTGCTTTACAGTCGCGATTACTTTGTTTTCAAGAGGATAATATCCAGGATTTTGTCCGCCTTGAAGTGAAATATGAAACTTTATTATATTCATGTACTATGCTGCTCAAAGATATTGCAGATTGCAGGCTTTAATAAAGGTTCGGTTTTTGAAATGAAAGTGTAGTGAGGCAATATGTTTTGTCTTAAAGAGCGTATCCTTGAGCTGTTGCGATGTAAAGAGGTTTAATATTACCAGCCAGTGTTTCAAACAAAGCATTCCCTTTAAATATATATGAGAGTAGACGTCTGTGATTTTTAATGTAATAAAAAACTACTTAATAAACTCATGTTTTCTGGTAATTGCGTGTCGCGTGGTTTTGTATAAAAAGCACATCTATATAGAAACTATAGCAACTCTAACACGATGACACGCTAAGTTACTTTATATGTACCAACGTAATTAAATTGTAACTATGCCGAGTTTCTATTAATATATTTTTCACTCGAATTTTGTTTCGTGATAATGCGAATGATTGAATTTCAGTATGACAGTATGGAAATTATTTGAAAATGTTCCATTTGATAGTTAATGTAAGGGGTTGTAATCAAACATTAATTAAATTAAACTTTAGGAAAACATAAGACAGATAGAGACGATTTTCTATCTTTCATATGTATATCTGTGAACTCAATTAAATGTTTACTGAATTGCTTATCATTGATTGTTAATGAACGACTCTTAAATATGGGTATCATATGTGTATGTATGTGTAGGTAGTTTCATATGTGTTACATAGTCAAATTTTTATGATATTTTATGCTAAATATTAATTAATTAAAATATATATTTATTTATTACTATAGAGCTAATCCCTAAAATAATACAATCGCTTATACGTGATTGCTTTTATTCCTTATTGAGATAAGCTTATTGTTAATAACTATAATCGTTTAACTATGACCACGCACAATTTCGATTAGAACGCGCTCCCACTACCGAGTAGTGTTAAGTCAGAATTAGAATAATGCATGAACATTAAGCATTAATCCTTACAATCGATACAGGAGGTTTTCCCTACACTCGTATTGGACTTAGATTATATTAAATAAAAAGTATATATTGCTATAAGTCGCCTCAGGCCGTAAAGTTTGTGTAACTATCCGTTTACGAGCAGGCTGTAACGATTACTCCAAACTAAATTGACAATCGATAATGTAAAGTATCGTTGGCTGTAATGTAACAAAATATTCAACAGTTGCCTTATCTAATAAGTTTGACGTTCAAAGTAACAAGCATAACTTTTATCATAGTTGGCAGCTTTGTAGCGAGCTAATACAACAATAAAGCGTTGAATGAAGTTCGCACATACCTGCTCCTTGCAAGTTTAAGTATACATATACAAATAGATGTATAATTTAGCTGCCGTAATGAGGGTTTAAGATCTCATGTATTGTTACTAATTAAAAGGGAAATTCAGTTCTGTTTATTTCGACGTCATTTCAAAGACATAAAGGATTCATAAATGAGTTTGTGAATGTGATCTTTAATACTATAATTATACAGTTTTAAATCATTTACGTTGCTCAAGACTTTGATATCAATTACGAGACCCGCTCCTTAACGCATCATTGATGACTCCGACGCTCCAGTACGCATCAATAAGGCTTAATGATTGCATCTTAGTGGTGCACCGCTGCAAATCACCTAAATATCGTTACCGGTGTAGTTGATTTACATTAGCATATTATCGTAACAGAAATCAATTTGAAAATAGCTATTTGGTAAAAAAAAACATATTTTATGAGCGATATTTCATGAAATTCTTGTATCGGGGATAAAATATTTATGTTGTATTGATAATGGTTTACGAATTTATAGCTTCTCTTTTTATTGATCTGCCTTATAAAGATATCTGTTTATAGCAGGAGGCGGGAAGTAAACTAGACGGCACATCAGACTTGTACACTTCCTTATAATTAAGATTATGGATTGAAATGTTCTATAGTATGAGTAAACTAAGAATGAATATATAAAAAGTTGTAACTATTCACTACTTAATACAATCAAGGGATCACGACGATTATATGATACGATGCTATAAAGGGAACAATTATTTATTTCTTAATTTGATTTGAATACTTGAAGTTGTATGAAATTAACTGTAAGTACGTACTTTTAATGAGTTGGATGTTTGTGAGGTTTCTCTAGAAATACTGTATTCCAGTTGTGTTTCGTAAGACCAAACCGATCCTCGAATTTGTGGGATTTCATTTAAATGTCTATCAAGCGTGTCAAATGCGTAAATATTAACACTTAACAATAAATGATATATGTGAAATGAAAATGGAATAAATTTATAATAAATGTAAATGGGTTTCGCAACCGAAATCAGTTCGAGTTATCTCAATGATCGATAATGATGGATTCTGAACAACACTATGCATTGTGATGTTCGTTTCATTGGTCAGACGGAGCGCCGGCATGACACATGATAAGTGAATGCACTAATAACCCGACTGAAACCACTATTATTAAACGCGAAGTGAGATTTTATCAATCGTAAGAATATTTTCCAATGAAACTTGTTTGTTAAGGTATAAGTTTTATTACGCTCATATAAATTAGCTGCTTGTCGCACGGGTGGAAATTTTTAAAACAATTTGGAAATAATTATAGCCTATGTTACTGAGGGTTGATGTACATTTTTAATAATGTCAGAATTTTGAAATCGATAAGTATTTTTTGTGTTTATACCTAACAAAAATATAAAACTTTCTTCTTTATATTAGTTTAGGTTGGTTAGATATTACTATTAAAGCTGATAAATTACGATTTAAACCACTTCGTGGCAGTAAATCAATCGTGGATTATTTTTGAGAACTCACTAATATTAAAAAAATAGAAATAATTAATATATTAGAAAAGCATTGTTAATATAAGAATATGATATTTAATTTTGCATTACTAAGAGGAGAATGAAAATTCCCTATTGTCCTTTTGAAAACACTTTTGTATGCAGATTAATTTCTGCTTTTATAGTACGCCTCCAGCAATATAACCTCAATAAATGGTTAAAACCTAGTTCTTACTTTCTGCTATCTACAGATACTAGGAACCGAGGTATTTAAACCTTTTTACTGTCTTAAAAATATATTGTAATTTACCACAGACTTTACGATAAATGAAATTAATTTAAAAAGAAGAATTAAATACTCTATCCCAATATAAAACGATATATTTTAAACTGTCTAGCTTAAAGTACTACAGTTGTTAATGAAGCGTAAAATTATTTAGTACATAGCTTATTTACGAAGCATTTACTAAGGTTATCGGACAAACGTTTTCGCGAATATTTGAAACAAACTGCAACTCAATATGAAACTGAATGACATCACGTGTGTTTCAAAACCGCGTATGGAATTTTGTTCAACCAACTTTTGCAATAAGGGTTCAGTATTAGTATTGCTGTGTAAGCATGCACAAAAGTAGGTTACAAACAATACCCGTACCTGGTCATAACATCATATTAAACATATCTCAAAGAACTTAGTTGCATATTAGTTGAGTGCTTTACACAAGTTTTTGAAACATGTAAGCATTGAATTTAAACCTAAGGCCCTTTCTCCACTGCTCCGGTCCGGCGTCGGATACCGGAATGAGTCATGAGAAAAATATCGGAAGGCCGGATTGCGCTTCTGCACTTTATCCGATCCGACAATAATCGATACTTGTATATTTATCATGCAAAACTTATATTAACTAAAACCCATATACTTTATTTTATTAATAAAACGTTCTAAATTCTGAATATTTTATTGCACTGGCAAGTTTATTTCTTTTGTTATATTGTCTATCTTAAATAATAATATTATAATCTACTTAATAAATAGTTCACTAATACTATGGTATAAAAATATAAATAAATAGCAACATAATAGGTTATCCAGATTCTTTCAAATGAAACAAACTATAAATAAACCTGTGAATAATAATTTATAACCTCTTGGACTCTAACTGACTTGACTCTAACCATCGGTCCAAGTATATCCTACTTGGATATACTTGGACCGATAAAACACCGCGTTCCGATCTAGCAAGTTATCGAATCGTTAAAAACCGGATGCCGGAGTAGTGGAGAAGTACGTAAGTACTGTTGTGAGTTTCTAAATCGGATCGGTAATTAACGTTTGCCGGACCGGAGCAGTGGAGAAACGGCCTAATGTTGCACTCCCGGTACATGGAATATTTCTCTGTATGAAATTTACTTACGCTATCGCGTTTGAAAAATCACGACCAAGTCATCCACTATTTTCCGAGCAACTTGTTTGAAAATTGAGCCCTTAGCGAATATTTTACTGTTGGTTCAGTTTATAATACGGTTATGCAACACGACAACGCTGCGTCCTATTTTCCATTCATCCTAGCTTAATTACTCGTAAAAACCGAGTGACTTATTAAAAATTGGCGCATTTTTTTATCACTGCTTTGTTCTTATAATGAGGTCAGTAAGGCATTTAAAACATTTTTCAATTCTCGGGCCATGTTTAATAATTTTTAAATTTAATTAGATAGTGAACTGCATAATTTATTACAGGTCTTTTCATGGGCTATTCTATTAGAAGGATTTAAAAGTAGTTTTGAAATTTAAATGTAAAATGCTAAAATAGTTATAACTTTTCTATAATAATACATTTCTAGAGGAATAATAACAAATGTGTCATATAGGTAATGATCATCTAATATGCGGGCGCAGAGTCCATCGTTACATTTGGTAAAGTGAATATACGCCGACTAAGGGATTTAATATGGCGTTAATGTAAATATCATTTCGCGGTATTCGCTCGTTAATTCGTTAATTATGTTTTCGTATGGGACAAGTTATCGTGTGCTTAAAATTTTAATGCGACATGTTCTATGAATATATTTTAGTTCATTCCCGTATACGTGGCTTAAGACTTTCATTAAGTACGTAATGTTACATATAATTTCTAGCATCTCATAAGGATTGCATAAGAGCCTACCAATTCAAAATAATTGCCTGAAAAATTTAATTGTGTACGCCTTTACTTTAGTTTTTTTAACAAATAAATAGACGATGAACTTTGCTATTGCTAAAAATATGCATTTAATATAAAAGCCTGTATCTGTATTAAGTAAGCAAATATAACAATAATTTCCTATTTTGTGATACACGAGAGGAAGCTTGGGTAAAACATGTTTATAATAAAATATTAAGGTTTATCTAGCGACAGGAGGCAGCTATCGTATCTAAGGCTTTTTATGACATTCGGTTACCGCACGCTACCAACTTTTGACTTTAGTCATAGATTAACCAATATTATTCCGTGCGTAACTTGTTAAACCAAATGGGAATAAACGATTTACCTGTATGCATTATTTAATAATTATATCAGGCTTATGAAACCTATACATGTACTAGTACTATTTTGTCAACCGTAATTACGCCGATTGGTTTATAGAAGGTAGTAATTGTTTTGATAGGAATGTTACATGCTTTACGGAACACGACTTATCTTGCATTCGATATTCAAAAGTTAAGAACGAAGCCATGTCAAATTGGCAAGAATGAGACTTAAATTAATGAATATATGAACCGTGAAAACGTTAATAATATGGTTTCAAAACGCACTCATATCACCTCTATTGTTAAGAGCAAAAGAGTTGAAATTAAAACACATGTGTTTATGTAAGCTGATGTAACCCTTCGCTTTACAATGACCGATTAGGGCACCGGCCGATAAGACTTAAGCCGGATTAACGCGTCCTCGGCGAGCTTACTTTTACTTCCAAAGTACATAAATGTTTCACGTAGCTTCACTTCATTCTAGCTTTAGTGAATAGCGCTCAAAATCATTAAGCTAATTAAATTACTACCTTTTACTAGAGTCTATGCTTGCTTTCCCAAAACTTTCTCTTTTGCATAATTCTGTTAGATACGTGCAAAATAAATTAAAGGATTAACTAATTAATAAAATGGTTGAGAATATGTGAGCTGTTTTAAGAGTATTAGCTATAATGATGTAGGAAAGTTGTTTTAAGTTCTAAATGTACCTTGACTTATTAATGAGTTGCGCATTCTACTTGAGTATAAAAACTATATTAGTATGCAACGTTTTTTTTCTTCGATTTATGAATAAAAGAAAATTTTATCTTCATATAGGTAACTATGTAAACTTATGACCGTCAATATTTAAAAAGAAAACGGAAAATCTAAAGCTCGCTACTTCCAGTTCCGAAATCAACGACGTAGAGCAACCGACAACTGGCAATCGCTAAGTTTTTGGATTACAAGTAAATTGTAAGGAACTGCAACGAGCTTTATTGAAACAAAATGTGATAAACGCTGAGCATCAGCAGGCAAAATAGAAGTGCGGATTTTCATTATAGTTAAAATACAAACACGTAGTCGATCAAGTTTAAAATGCGTAAAATAACTGTTAGATATTAGAAATATCACCACATACACGAATTCAAACACGACCAGTCACCTGTTAGATACCTATTTTTCATCGCTATCACTGCTATCATTAAAACATAAATTAAATCTATTTTAATTACATACATAGTTTGCAAATGTGACCATTCAGATAAATCTCGCTGAACTATTTTTATATGAGAAATGTCATTCTGGGCAGTATTAGTTATTCATCGCGGTCAGGATGCCATGATAAATCGATATCACCTTTTCCAGTGTCCGGACCCTTGGTATTAGGAATTTTTATATTGAAAATATTCTGTTTGCTGTGCACTATTTTTAAATATATTAAAACTTGCTTGCTTGGCCCTCGTCGTCGAGGCAGCGGAGTGAGTGTGTGAGTGAGTGAGACTTGCTTGCTTGATACGCTTTCGCCAGTATGAAATGAAGATGTGTGTGTTCTTTAATATAACCTATGTCTATGAAATTTAATTTATAATGGTATTCATCGTCGCATGAAATGTTTTGAAGGGTTGATAACTTATTATGTTTGAATTGCTTTCCCAAATTTAACGTTGACAATACTGTACCTAACTATGTCATATTAATATTAAGTTGAAGTTGTCGTGGTACAGCCGAATAAATATATTAAATATATTGCACCTAGTTGTTTCATTTTATCGCATCTGAAAGAGACTTGTTTTTGGCAGCAGTTTTTTATGACGTATCTGGTATATTAAAAATTTAACTTACTTCATGTATGATAATGTAAGGAATTTTTTTCACTTCAGATTAAACCAGGAAATTAAGAGCGGTGCGTGGTGTCCTAAGTCCCAAATCACGACGGAGTCAACTGAGTGGTTAGAGATAAATCTTCACTCTGTTCACGTGATAACGGCGACAGGAACTCAAGGGCGTTTTGGAAATTCTCAAGGAGTGGAGTACGCTGAAGAATATTCGTTGGAGTATTGGCGACCAAAGCTTGGCAAATGGATGCGCTATCGACCAGCTGATGGACGGGAGGTAATGCCTAACTATCTCCATATCACCATGTAACACAGATTTAATGAAAGGTTCATTAAAGTCATCAGTTGGGTGCAAATGGCATCACCGATTACATATGTTACAACCACTGAAAAGTTCAGTTCGTTCAAAAACATTCTATGTAATCTATCTTAAATTTGATTTACAAATTACTTGGGCACGCCTTAGTTTATTGCGAAAATATTGGGTACAGGCACAAGACACAGTTACATAAAACTTACACGGGCTGTCACGAAAAGGAAGTTATTCTTTGATTGTTATGATTTGTGGTTGATATCTCAAATTATTTTAAACAATCTTTTTGATAATGTACTAACCTTTTTGAGTTAGCGTGTTTTATATGAATAGCAAAAATATCACCACTTGATTCTTTCAGATTTTACCCGGTAACACGAATACGTATTTAGAAAAGAAAAATCACTTAGAACCGCCAATTTGGGCATCCAAAATTCGATTCATCCCTTCAAGTTCGCATCGACGCACTGTTTGCATGCGAGTGGAGCTTTATGGGTGTTATTGGAACGGTAAGATATCGTCTATATATACAAATTCTAGGCAATGTTTTAGATCTTGTCAGTATTATAATCTGCTATTTATTCTACCACGGCTATATCTTTATATATATAATTCTTCTGTGAGTGTGTATGCCACTGAACTTCTCTCAAACGACTGGACCGATTTTGATGAAATTTTTTGTGTGTGTTCAAGGGGATCTGGGAATGATTTAGATTCACAAATCAGCCCGCCAGATGGCGCTGCAGTCGGTACTTTCATACTTTGCTTTACTAATCGCTTGAAATATCATGCAGGACAACGTCTGTCGGGTCCACTAGTTTTATATATATTTACTGTGATATCTTAGTTGTTAAGCGTGCAATTTTCCTGAAGCTCGAACGCTGACTGGGAACAGAGCATCGTAACACTTGTTATTGAAAAAGATATCAGAATAAACCCAAAATTGACGACGTATGCTTTCCATCTGCATCACCTCAACTTCCGTCCTTTCATACTTTTAGCCGCGTACATTTTATGGATCTAGACAGCCGTGAAAATATTACCAAACCACATACAACTGCAAGAAAATAGTACCGATCACAAAATACGGACAACGCACTCGCGAGCTTTCTGCCAATCTGTGCATGGGCGGCAAATTCACTTAACATCAGTTAACCTCATACCCGTACTGTTATATAATAGAATATCTTTGGCAAAGAAGTCCTACTTGAAACATATGCAAATTTAAGACAAGAGACATAAGGGGTTGTAGCTCCACTAGATTATTATTGATTACACCACGGTCGCGCCATAACGAAATGTTTTTAATTGGAAGCCATTATACTTTTCTATAAAATGTAACAAAAAGTAATTGTTCGCATGGTAATGGCGGGGCAATACCCAGGAGTTATCGTGGTGCATGCGAGTTGTTATAAGCAAATGTTGCAAATCGTTCTACTTAATAATACCTCTGATACGTTCCGTCGTTTTTAAAGTCGTTTTCCCTGAATCTTTGACGATTATAAAAGCTACAATTTCGTTCTATGAAACCACAGATTATGTCACGATTATTACGATAAAATATAAAATTGTGTTGCTGATGTTCCCTGTAATCGTTTCCAATTTTAACATACCACAGGCAGAGACAAATATAGTTGTGACTTGCGTGGTGTTAAAGTAATAATTTGAACGCTTATTACATAAATCGATGCTTAGTTTAGAGACGTCATGCAATCGCCATTATTTATATTTAAGTAAGCTTTACAGTTGAATATAAATGAGTATAAGATTTATATTCCCTAATATAAGGTATTGCAAATATCTTAACTTCGAATGATAATTTATATCCACAATGTAACGGATGTTTTGTCGAAGATTAAGATTTACGATTATCTATTCAAAGTGTAAAGTGCGTTTCTGTTATTTTCATACCAGTGAAAGTTGAAAAGCTATTAAAATATGACCAGCGTAATAGTTGTTATTATTCCTAGCCAACATTAGGATTCACTATCTAAAACATGGCTGTAATGTTGAATTTATAGAAAGCCGGATTTTTAGTTGGTCTTTTTATAGAACAAACTACGATTTATACCATTTAGTAATTATTTGTGATTTATTGTTCATGTCCATGGTATTAAAATCGTTGAATTAAATATTACGAAAGAGATCCTTAATAAAAAATGGTTTAACCACTAAATCAGATGAGGACGTATAACCGACCTACTCTACTTTAATACTGGTCCTTCACTTGTTTGGATTAGGTTTTAGGTCTCATTGACTATTCATAATACGAATGATTTTGTTCGCAGTGGGAATAGTTGCGTATTCGATGCCAAAGGGCGACATACGCAGCAATGATGTAGGCCTCACTGACTCGATATATGACGGCCAGTGGGGCGAAGAGCTAAAAGGGGGTTTAGGAAAGTTGGTTGACGGACAATTTGGTGGGGACGAAATACGGGAAGCCGCCAAGAACTTAGCTTGGGTTGGCTGGAGGAATGATTCAAGACCCACACCACCAGTGATTACGTTCGAGTTTGATAAAGTGAGAGAATTCAGCGCTGTTCATATTTTTTGCAATAACAAATTCATGCGGGATGTACAGGTGAGTTGGAGATAATATTTCATTGCTTTATTATTATTATTTTCCAAGATGCAGCGTCAGTACAATGCCCAACAGCAGCTACTTTTAATTACTAATCAATGTACTAATATGGTCTTAGCTGAAATGCTTTATCAATCCATTTAATAAAACACAGATAAATGGTCTCAAATAAATTAATTAAATATATAATATATAAAATTCTCGTGTCGCGGTGTTTGTTGTTAAACTCCTCCGAAACGGCTTGACCGATTCTTATAAAATTTTGTTTGCATATTGGGTATAACTGAGAATCGGATGACATCTATTTTTCACCCCCTAAATGTTAAGGGTAGTCCACCCCTAAATATATTTTTTTATTTTTTAGAAATTTTTTCTGTTTTTATTTTTTTATGATACAGCATTAAAAAATACATACAACCCCTAACTTTCACCCCTCTACGATCAACCCCTATTTTTTTATTATAAATGATATACATGGCAAAACGACGTTTGCCCGGTCAGCTAGTATATTTATAAAAATAAGAACTGTATCCATTTTTAAAAGAACACAAAATAGATGTTTAGTTTTAAAACATAAAATTACGTTACAATCCTTTAGTAGTAGGTATAACAGGTACACTGTTTCAGGTATTCTCGGAGGCTATTATCTCGTTTTCAATCGGAGGTCGGCACTTTCAAGACGAGCCCATTCGGTATGCATCAGTGGGCGACAATATATTTGAGAACTCTCGCAACGTGAGCATCAAATTGCACCACAGAATCGGGAAGTGGGTTCGCATAGAGATGCGGTTCTCGGCTCGGTGGATTCTTATTAGCGAAGTCGTCTTTGATTCGGGTGAGTTTCTTTGTCATGGCTGTGTTGGAAGTGTTGAAAGCTTTAGTGACGCATTGGGATGAGACATTCCAGCGTAATTTTTAAAAATCTTTTCTAGGTAATTTGTGCTTCGAAATGATGTTTATTTCGTCAGACATTTTATGCATGTCCTCCAAGTTATGCTTGAACGTTAACCGCTTATTGAATATATAAACATGATTATCGTAAAACAGTTTGACTCTTTTTGTGTCATATATATAAGCTAGCGTAGCTAACCTGAGTTGTGATTCCTTTCTTAGATTTTTGTTTTCTTATTTCAGTTCTTTTAAATTAAACTTCAGCCTACTCTGCCTGATATGACTTTTTGGGCCTAGAGCAAAGCGGGTTTCTTACGATGTTTTCCTTTAAGAGCGAGTGTCAAATGCGCATAGACATAATTTCCATTGGTGCACAGCCGGGGTTTGAACCTACGACCTTAAAGATCCAAGCTAAAGCCAACACCACCATATTACAATACCTTATGCCAAAAAGATACTTATCATACATTTTACATAAATATAACTATTTTTACGTAATAATAATAAATTAAACTCTTATACCATTCCTTAATATGACAAATAAGTGACCGTGTTTAACAATGCGGGACCTATTACGTATACATCGAAATTAATAATAACAATTACATATTTCAGACGTCGCCCAAGGGAATTACACTCCTGAGAGTTCGAAGCCGACTCAAGTCAAAGACAAAACGAAAGCTATTACAACAAATAATGTACCAATACCCACAGCACATCAAGACGACCCACTCTATATGGCGATTGTCGTTGGTGTCCTTACAGCTCTAGTGATATTACTAATTGTCGCGGTGTTTCTCATAATACACCGACATAGACATAGAAAATGCTTCGCGTCGCCTCTAGCCAAAACAACTATAGCCCAAAAGAGAGCAGCGCCAGAGAATTATAACACTTGTGGATCTTCGATGTTGCCTGACAATAAGATGATAATCGATTGCGGGTTAGATGTGAAGTCAGATGAATATCAGGAGCCCTATCAGGCTTTGAAATGTGCGCCATACTTCAGCTATAGCACGGTGTTGTTAGAGATGAAGGACTTTGTTAAGGATTCTAATACAGCGTTGTCTGGTATGTTGTGGTTATAGAATATTTTCTAGCTTAAAAAAATTACACGGAAACATTTGTATACCTACAATTAATTTGCACCGACTATTAACAGGAAAACAGAATAAAAGAATACAAAACATCAATAATGAATAGTAATTCAACAAAAACCACACAAATCTATAATCTATTGTCAGCCATAAAGCAAGCCAAACGTCTCTTAAAGGCGTCAAATGTGTTGGCACTTGTAATCGACGCAATCAGTTTTTGACGTGATAACGTCTTTAAAATCGTTTTAGTCGGGTGACATGTTCAGAAACTTGTGTCACACCAAAACCTCACGAGCGCGATCGCAGGTATAACGAGAGAGAGACGGACCGATCTCCCGTCTCATCTCGAGCGCTGCCAGTCATTCCGTGAATGTATGAAGAAAAATGTATATCATAGTCGAATAAGTAAACTTGTCATTTTACACCCGAAATTTATCATCAAAAGTGTGAATAAAACGATAGATGTAATTTAAAATTTGAAAAAATTGTTATCTTCATTAATTCCTTACTTCCCAAAAACTTATATCACCAATAAGACGTTATCACTTAAACATCTCGATCGTAAACCTACTTTACAAACAACCAATTTTTTTTTAAATATGTAGTTGCGCTCCCTCTAGTTACAGTTTTAAAAAAAGAGTTTAAATTTCTCTCGTTTTTTATTCAATAAAAAATGCAAATATTCTGAATTCTCAGTTATGCAGTTGATTAGCTTCTCTTTAGTCATCTTCACTGTCGTAGAACGTCAGTTAATCATGAAGGCAATCCGTATAAGCATGCGTATACGCAGGATTTGTTTAACGTTGGGAATCAATCCTGCACGAAAGTCCAAATTTTTTCCGTAGAAAATTCGACGCCTCGTAACAATTACGATCTGTATTTTTGATAAAGAAACCTATTGCCGGCTAGGGTCTGAAACAGCTTGTCTTCGTATTAAATTAAAAAAAAATCTCCCAACAGACAGTTCAAATTACGACTACGCAGTACCAGAGCTGTCATCAGCGCCACTATTAACAAAGCGTAGATTGCTCGACGACTCGTCCGCTGCTACTGCGCTCATGAGCGATCACGAAATTGATATGGAGACTAGACGCTCGTGTGCAGGATCACTGCGCTCCAAGCATAGTACGAGGGTAAGTGTGTTAGTATAATCTTAAACTAAATTTTGCCGTCGTTTTTGTATCAAAGTACTCAGGACTTTGATACACACTCGTATGGTGAAGGATGTCAGAAAACCGACATGCCTTACACACAAAAAGTCAATGTCGTGTGTCAACCAGAGAAGGCTGATTATCTACTAAGATTATTATCTACAAAAAACAAACTCCAAAACAGATACAGAAATATGAGGCCCTGACCTAATGCCAGTAGGCGACTGGATTTTTTGTCTTCACTCTAAGACTGAAGAATTTTTTACAAAATTTCTAACACCGCGTAAATTAACATAGAAAAAAAATTCAAATTAAATACACACCACAGAAATAGAATCCCTTTATTTCTAGGCTTATGTTTCAGAGACGAAATTTAGCGCTAAGTATTAAGTCCTAATGTGAAAAATGCGTTGGAATTTGATATAAAGAATTCCTTTGTACTGAGCAAAATAAGTTATGCTTATATTAATATTGCGTACTATTTACAGTCTCCAAGCCAGCAAGAGGTGCTTATAGATTTAAAACGACGTCTTGAGACAACGAATGTTATTGAATTTCCTCGACACCGACTTCGAATGATTTCTAAGCTGGCTGAAGGGGCTTTTGGCACTGTAAGTATTTTAGTAAAAAAAAAAAAAAAAACATTTATTCACGTAGGTAACACAATGTACGCTTGTGATTCGTCATTAAAGAAATACATATTAATGTTTCTAATTTTACATTTACTGCCAGTTCTCAAATCAAGGGCGTAGAACGGAAGAGAAGAACTGGCAATAAACTCTCTGCCACTCTTTTTAATCGCCTCTTTTTTCTGTTTTTAGTATTAGACAATTCCTATTCAATTATTGGTAAAGCAAAATATATTATATAATAATTCATATGCTGTGAAAGTGATTATGGATGAAAACAAAATCTGCTGATAAGCTTTATGCAATCAGAAATGTTAAAAGAATTTGGCAATACATAATATAAATAAACTAAAATAGAAAAAAATGCTAGAATTATTTACATTATTGCTAATAGCTATTTTGTATCGTAAAACATAAGTACTTATTTTAATACAGGAAACCCTTTTGAAAAACGAACTTATTACAACGTTTCGAGTGTTTTTAGCATTTGTATGAGAGAGATATATTTTACATATTATTTATATATTATTATAGCACTAATATCGCTTTAAAAATTTGGTGGTAGGACCGTGAATAAATGGTTTTATATAAGGTCAAATCATAGAATAATAAACTAATTTCGGCCACCCTTATCACGTTGGAGTATAAAAATACGACCATTTGTCAGAGCTACAAGTATACACAAAAAAATCATGAAAATCGATTTCGGAGGACAACACGAGAGTTTTGTATATAAATATGGACATTTAGATAAAGCATCATAAACATCTTATAGGTTTATGTGGCGGAGGCTGATGGCGTTCCCGAATACAATGGAACTATTACTTCGGATCGACGCTTGGTTGCTGTCAAGTTTCTATGCCATGACGCCTCGCTCAAGGAGAGGTATATCATGTATGAAATTACAATCTCATATACAGCACGTATGGGATAACCAACTAGCGATGATAAATCTATATTTAGAAAAACTTACGAACATTTACACACAGCTTACATTAAATACTGAATTAGTTTAGTGTTTTTTTATTCTTTTATATAAAACTCGTGCGCTTTATTCATCATTCAAAATTGTTTCTTTATCACTCTTATGACAAAGTGAAAGGGCAAAATATCTGTTAAATCGTGGGATAGTTCTGTATTTATTAATTTGGTAAAGATTTTATATGTTAAAAGTATGATAATCTTGTAGCTTATATTTTATTAATAAGTCAATAAGTGCATTACACATTAATAATTAGCTCCCTCTATTGCGATACATCTTTGCTTTGAGGTATTTCTGCCAGTGATATGTTGGAACTCGTAAATAAATGTTTCGAATTTTTCATATAACAGTTAAACAAACAAATTAATAACTTTTTTAAAATGTAATATAAAGAAAATTAGACAATTTGATATGACATTAATTTCATACATATTTTTACACATTTTTAATTACACTATTCTTTCGTCTCTTTCGGTCAAATTGGGTTTACATTGTGATGAAAAGAGACATTAAAAGCCTTGAAATGCTTTAGTGGGTAATAGCTTCTCGTCGTTGGTTGGTTTTATTTGGATCCTCGCACACCCCAAACCCTCATTTTTATATATTTTTTATATATATATAAATATACATTTGACCACTTTAAATACTACTGAAGCAATTTTAAATCCCGAAATAAAACAGCGTTCATAATGACATTTGGTTATTTATACTTTATTATTCCGGAATGGAACCCAGACCATCCACATTTATACTAATGTGACAAGATTAGGTTAGGTTAGGTTATAAATGTTATTATTTCATCACAATTGTTGGAACTGTTTCAAGGAGTAAGCCCATAGAAGAAACATTTATTTAAAACTTAATAAAACAACAAAATAAATGAATGCATATTTGTAATTCACAAAAAAATTTGGTTATAATTTTTATAAAGATTATTTTTGATAGCACGGATTTTAGCTAGTATAATGATATGGTCAAACTAATTTTAGTATATTATAGTTTTCTTGGCTTACTTCTTGGTATATATTAAATAATTGTGCATACATAATATATTTATATTATCAGGGAGGAGTTTGAGCGTGACGTGCGCATTTTGGCGGCTTTGTCGTCGCCACACCTGGCAAGAGTATTGGGCGCCTGCCGATCACCGCCCTTGGCTGTAGTTCTCGAATATCTTGAGCTTGGTGAGTATGTATATAAAGGAATATGATAGGGTATAATATATTTTTATTAAGGTTTATTATAATTCAGTAATACAAATAAAAACAAATGACAGTAATACTGTGTAAACTCTAGATGTTTGTGACTGTAATTTTATGTAATACTGAAATTTTTTAATTAAGCTGTAATGACGTCATAATTTACAGATATTAATTAGTACATATTAATTCGTAACGATAGAACCAAATTTTATAGTGTGTAAACATTTTGTCGAAGTTTTAATTTTTTCGTAAACAAAGAGATTTTTGTATGATTTCAATTACTTATGTGTGTTTGTAGGTGATTTGTGCTCGTTCCTACGTACGACAGTGCCGCCATCTCTCGCTACTTTGATGCACGTTGCAACACAAATCGCCGCCGGAATGCAATATCTGGAGTCATTAAACTTCGTGCACAGAGATTTGGCTGCTCGGTATGTTGAAAAATCCTTTCGAGTGTTATATTAACTTTATGTAATGTTAACAACATTGAAATGTGAATCAAGCCAAAGACTGACCTATAAAAAACAATTGAAGAATGATACAGACATATTTTTTTTAATTTATGGAAGTTTAACTGCATTCCAACTCACGCTTGGAACTAGAATTGTTCAAAACAGTAATTTAAAAATGAAAAACAATTTTTAATTCGATTGAAATCTTACATATTTGCATATTTCACAGTAATTGCCTGGTCGGTAAAGGATACCAGGTGAAAATAAGCGATTTTGGTACGGATAATGAAGTGTACGCGTGTGATTATTACAAAGTGGATGGTAGAATACCACTGCCGTTGAGATGGGCGCCTTGGGAATCTGTTTTGAGAGGAAAATATACGACTAAGAGTGATGTATGGGCGTTTGCTGTTACATTGCACGAGATATTTACTTTATGCCGCCGGAGGCCCTATGAACATTTGACTGAGGCTGAGGTAACTATCTAATTAAGTTTCAACTCGCTTTGTTTTTTTTTAATTACTTTATTTGTCCTTATCGCTCTCGTACAATTCTGAAACATCTGTCTCTGTTTGATGCAGAAAAGTATATATAGAAAGGTATCTATCTGATCAGTGTCCTATGTGATTATAAGCTTTTGGTGCGTCATGGATTTGGCATATTTCATTTAGCCTATAGGTTACTTTTGACTGAGTTTTTTTATAATAAGTTTCAGTTTAAAGGTATACGGTTAATAAAAATTAAGTCTATGTTTTTATTGAATTATTTTGTTTTAGAAGCTATAATAAACTAACTAGAACTAAAACCTGTTTATATAGTTTATATAAACATATAATGATCATCACAGATTTCATCAAAGTTCATCAACTTGTTATTATAAATTATACGGAAATTATAAAGTAAAAAAACAATTATTAGGGCCGTGTATAAATTAAATGCATAAAAACGCAGCTTTTATAAAATCTTAATAAATTTTACAGGTGCTAGAAAATCTATCCCATTTACAAGCGGATGACGACCTCTTTGAATGCATAGATCGCGCTCCCGGCGTACCTCGTGATCTCTACGAAGTCATGACAGATTGTTGGAGAAGAGACGAATTGGAAAGACCAACCTTCGCGGAAATGCACCTAATTCTACAGCGTAAGTGCCTAGCACTGACTACGTGATGTTACCACAGATGTCATAGATAACATTAGGTCGAATTGGCTCGTATCCGACTTTTAAGACTGAAACGATCCATAGAGATGTCAAATGTCAATATTATGCACTGACTAAATATTTAGGTTTTGTTTGTTGTATTATTTTGAGGATAACTGTGCGATCCTTCGTATCGTATATCCCGATATTCTAACACGTGATAAAAATTTATGTTTTACAAAAGTAAACCCACCCAATATAACCCGACTGAAGTAACCTAAAATTTTTAAGATTTTAAGTATGAAAATCGTTAAGGCACATAGAACAAGAATATGGTACTTTTTATTTTGTGATATTAGTAATTTGAGGTGCAATTTGTTTAAACAATGTCGACATTTCATATCTTATGTATTTGTATGAGTTTAATGTGAAAGGAATTTTCCATTTGTCGAAGAGATCTCTTAATTATCCCCACGACATATTATCATTCGTAATTACGAAACAGATTGAAGACTCTCCGGTCTCTATAAAAACCGGATTTTAAAACCTTAAATGGGTGTCTATGGAAATGGTAGAACCGTAAAGAACATTCTAGATAATTCAATCGAACGAGAAGTGTTTATAAGTAGTTCGTTGTCGGCTCATTCGTTTCTTTAAAATGTAGTCAATTAAAAGTTAAGTATTGCGAACCCTACAAATATGAATTGCAGGTTTTAGGTCGGTTGCGGCAACGAATTGATATTTCTAGAATTATTAAATTTTCTCTGCGATTCACATTTTATAGGATTAAACTATTGTCGAAATTAATCCCATGAAATGTGTATTATAACAGCTTCTATTTCTTCCTTTTGGAGAGTGTTAGTATTTATTAAATTTCGTTTAAGTAATCAAGTAGTTTTCAATTTGGCCTAGAGAAATGGCTGATTGTAGAAATAATGTAGGCACGTTTTTTCATCGATTCACCGCCGATGTTCGCGCACATAAACGCATGGTCATATTCAGTTCTGCTATACTTTCAATTATCATGTTAGTATTAGATGATATTCTGTACTTGAAGATAGGGATTGGCATTTTACTGTCACTCTAAGGTTTATGAATTATGGGACTACTATTGAATGAAACTGTCGACCGCTGTGAATAATGAATATGCTGTAGTCGTAGAATACATTGGTTTCTAAGCATTTCATGAAATGGCTAAGGCTGGTCATGTTACCTTAAAGTCTATATATTTTGGAAGTGTGTTTATTGCATTATAAATTAACCTATATTTTTAGTTTTTTTACTATTTTTTTATTTCTACTTTGTATACCAAAACCAAACTTGTCGATTCAATTATAAAATTCGTACTGTTTTATTTCATCGCAATGACCGTATCTATTTTTCCTGATCATTTTATGCAATATAACTCTCAATACACTCTACGATGAAGCCACGATATAAATCCCCAACGACTTTTTATTAGCGGCGCTGATAAAAGTGCATTTGGAAAAAAAATTTAACCTTTTTATCAAGATCCTTTAATATTCAATACAAAATTGTAATAACTATTCATTGAAATTTATAACTTATTAAAGCCCTCTTTATTTAAAAACTAAATCAGTCTGATTGATCACTTTTAAAGTACTCTTTTGTCTCTTTTTATCTAATGTTTTCTACGTTGTGACGAAAAGAGACCGATGCATACTATAGATAAAACCAATATGCCAATCCCTATCTTACAGTTAAATAAGTAACGTAGACGCTTCTATAACTTAGACTAAGATTCAGAGATGACTTAGCGCAAACTATCACTCTCCCCTGATTATTTTGACAGATTTTATGGTTTAGACATATCTATCTATCTCTGAATCTTTGTCTCTAAGATAATTTACAAGAGCTTATATTTCAGTGTCGTGTGCGTGTTGAAATATGAATTAAATTGTAAATCTAACTGTAAATCGACTTTCACGAGTGAGCTACGTTTAATAGACATAAGAAATCCGATCTTCCTCCGCCAATAATAGGGTAATAGTCCGCTTTACTCTTTACAAATGTATAATAGTGGTAACCATACTATAAGATTACCTCGAAGTAAAATGTACTTAAAGCAATAGAAAAATTAAGGGTATAAAAATTCTAATAAAACAAACGTATATTGAAATGTTTATTCATAACTGAATTGAATTAATCTATCTGTTTTCGCTACATATCTTTATAAATTCGATATTTTGAAATTTACGCCCCGTTTTGATGCGATCTTCGTAGTAAACACTTGCTTCAAACGGCTCTTGTTAACTTGCCGGAAACAACTAAATTCGTAATTTCTATTCGCATCGCCATCTAGTTACCATGTTATGATAGTAATTTATTTTCATGTAATAATTTAAACCATATTTTATTATATTAGTCACTAGATATAGAATCAGACTATAAAAGAATAGGTATAAAATATTAGAAAGTATTTATATAGTTGACAGTTGTCTATTTTCCGTAGTTTACCGTGTTAAAGTTAGTGTTGACAATCTTCGACAATATTTTGAGCGATTAGATAGGGTGTAACTTTTTATCGAGATTAGAATAATTACGTTCGCATATGTACTGAATATTATGGTGTAAGTAGATAATCTCATCACTGGCGATTGTATTCGGGCTACGCGAAATTTATAAAGCTTTATTTATTTAGCTCAGCCAGTAAGATAACTTAAATTTTCTACATTATTAACGTACGACTTAGCGGTAAATTTCGTTTCTGACCCTCAGAATGTATGGAGACCATATAATGATAAATACTTGTCTTTACCTATTGAATATCCCAGCAATACTTGTTTAACTATCCCGAGTGATCGCTAGAGTGAAGATTATGTAAAAATAGGATATCACATAGGTGTTACGACCGTGGACCGAACGGCTTAATTTTAAGAGCCTAATTTAGCATTTGAATGTAATTATCATAGATATAAGTGATGTTTGCAATGTAGAGTTTTCACTATTTGTACACAGACGGAACCAATGTACTAGGCTTAGCGAACACTTAAGAGATCTAATTATATTCTAAGAAAGTAGGAAGACTTAAATTACGCATTTACTCAATCTGGCCTTACTTTCTTGAACTAGCTTATAGTCTTGTGATGAGAAATCTCGTGTCTCATTCCTTAGTGCTATATCTATTATAGTTAATGTTAGGCCCCTAATAATAATAATAATGTACAATAAACACCCTCTCTGCCTTAGTGATGCTGTTTTTACCCCTATGCTATGAAATATCACATTAGATTGAAATTATTATGTATCTTGTAAATACGAATTCTAATGGCTGGTGTATAATAATGAGCACTATGGAAAACTTTAATTCCTAACAATGGTCCAAACTTCACTCGCTTTTTTATTTGTACTATACGATTATACAATTTCTATATAGATAAATAATAATTAGTATAGTGTTAATGTCTTATGCTTTAATATTATTTTATAAATGTAAATCATGTATTTGACAAAATGCTTAATTTTCATAATCGAATTTTATGATGAAAGGTTGATACCAAATGCAGTATTTTTATTTTATATTCTACATCTTTGTACCCAAATAAAAGCAATAATCTTACATGCTCTTTTCTTTATTCATCCTGTTTGATTCGGTACAAAAATAGTCAACTTCTCGATAACATACATTTTTCATCAAACTATTATTTATAAACACCACGCTTATCAGTATTTCTGAAAGAATAACTTCCTTTGCTCTCATAAATATTTTCCTTTATATTTCTCTGTACTTCAAATTAGATTCAGTTATGATGTGGTATAGTCGGTTGCTCTTAGTATGTTTCATTCAAAGTACTTTAACTGTAAAAGTCAAAGTTATAATGCATTCAGATGAAGATTCTAAAATAGATGAAGAAGATACTCTACATACAGAAAGTTGGGATTATAAGAAAAAAATTGATGTCACTATGATGCCTTTTTTAAAGAAAGCGGCGCATAGGCACATCGTGGAAAAGCAAGTCGAGTACGAGGAAGAAAAACCTACGACGGAAAAGCTACGACCGATCCACCCCAATGAGATGATATTCCCGTTAATTTACCGCCAAGTTCATATAAATAGTATGTTTAAATTTGCTGAAAACTGGTACACTTGGTCGACTGAAAAGAGAACAGATGGGTCAAAAGCGATTAATTACTACGTATGTTATGACGAGCCAAAGCATTGCGACGAAGTTGGATGGGTAAATTTTCAATTTATTTTACTTTACTTTCTGTTCAATACTAGGTTAATCCTGTAGGTATCACGAGTTATTTTATAAAATAGTAGATTATCCAGAAAGGATGGCTTTCAACGCATTCGCGTTACGGGCGTTTTTACTTTCGTTACGTTTTTACGTTCAGCCAGTCATATTTTCATACATCGCTGACAAAATATCTCTTTAGTTTAGTCTTATTAAACTATGGATTAAACAGCTCCATTTACAAGCTAATACTTTTTTAATGAAATTATTTTTTCTGTTACTATTGATTGTAACGTATTAATTTAGAATACTGACAAATATTTTACGCTTCTACTCACTGCAGAGGTTTACTTAACCATACCCGGAAAAAACAATTAATTAGTGCCGAAAAGCTGATCAGTACGTTCATCACATAAACTTCCCATGTCCCACTCCATATTATCCTGCATACACTCAAAATTAGTATTGTAGTAGTAGTGATAATGATATTAAAACAAATAACAACACTGATTATATCGTCGATATTTCAACTTTCAGGAGCGAACAGACAATCCCCCAAGGTGCGCTTTTCAAATAGATTCTCTAATGCCCGATGATCGCGCTTGTCTTAACACTTTCGGTGTGGAACCACATACGAATGGAGTTTGCGACGGAGGAGAGCAAATGAAGGTAAAGCACAAGCTACAGCTCCAGCTGGGTCATCAAACATTTGTTAAATAGCCGCGTAGTGAAAACACCTCCATTCAAAAAATAGGTTGCAAAATAATTGAGTATAAAGTGTATTATAGACCGAACCCATAGCTTCAATGGTTTGCATTTATCCATAAAAACCTTTCATCTTTATTCGAAATAGGCTTTTAATATATTACAAACCGAACAGCACATTCTTTCGGGTAAGCATAGAATACTGACGTGGAATTTTGTGTATAACGCTGGCCATAGACGGACCGCATGTTGCAGTCAAGACCGACTGCAACATGCGGTCGCCGCCCGGCGATCTGCAGTTTCCTTACTAAATTCGTATCCGCAATACACGGACCGCTAGAGCAGTTCCTGAGCAAACCGCATATTGCAGTCGGTCTTGACTGCAACATGCGGTCCGTTTATGGCCCGCTTAACAGACATGTTTCTGCGCCATTAAAAGGTTCTGGGTATTAACATTAATAATATTTAAACAACCAGAGGCTCTTTTTTTATAGGCAAGTAGCTGTATCTTTCTGTGCATATCACAGTGTTACCTACGTATATAATTACCATTTATAGGTAAGCGATATTGTGCGGGCGTGCGGACCAAGGATACGTTCGTTGTGGCGTTTCTTCCGTGTAGGACGCAGACCGGCCAACGCAGCTAAACCAGCTGATGTCAACTCATTAATATGCGAAGATGAAGAGGAATGCTTTATTACTATAGAATATAGAGTAAGTAAATTAATAATTAGAAAGCAGGCAACTGAAGACCCAATTACAAACCTTACTAAAGAAAATAACTATTCCAGTACAATCTTAGCAATTAGTCCTTTAAGTAGTGTTTTTAATAGTAAATAATAATAAACGTGTCATCCTTATCCATTTATCGGACGTGCTGCTTTTTTGTGTCGATATAAGTAATACATGCTATATTAGTAATATAATCCCAAAAACATTTTGTTAAATAAAATAGTACCTAAATAAGATTATTGTGTTAAATATTGTGTAAATCGATTCAGTTGATTTTCAGAATAGAAAGTAAGCCAGCTTGTTAATTATGTTGTAATTTAAATTAATCTTTATATTATAATTTTAGATTCATCACGACAGAATAACATTTTCCCTACATGAACCTTCAAGGGGCCAAACATTTAAAAGTGCGCTGAAACGAGATATTCTGACGGAGGAGGATAATAAAGTTATACTTACCACAGAATCGCATACGAGAACAGTTCATCGATCCAAAAAAAATCGCGATGAAGAACATAGTCGAAAGAAATTTCATAACAAATCTAGAAGCAAAATTGTCGAAGGCAAGGGGGTCGTAAAAGAAAGGAACGATTCTGGCTATACAAATAGTAGAGTACTTAAAAATAAAATTAAAGTGAAAGACGACAATATATCAGAGGATGTATCTGATAAATAAAAAAAAATCTAGATAAGTTTTAAATTACATATTTTGAGCGTTGATCGAATTTAGCATTTTAGTACAACCTAAAATCTTTATAAACGTACTAGTATTGTAAGGAATAAAACATTATTTTAATACTTTATCATGTATTTTCTTCCATTGACATTTTAAATCCCAATAAAGAATTAAATAATAGTATTCTTGGCACGTACTTACATCTTCCAGACTTAAAATAGCTTCTTTTAAAAATAAATATGACAAAACATTCTATTTTTGCTTTAAACACTTTCTGATTAATTTACAGCGGAGCGGATAGGAACGTTTCATATATTCAAGATTATCATTATAAAACCGTTTATTAAAACCTAAACATAACAAACAAATATACAGTGCGTTTACCAATTACAGAGCATAATGCGACTCAGTGCCGCACAATGCCGCATAATGCTGAAGCTTAATTGGAGCGTGAATTAGTTTTCAAATGCATCAGCAGAGTGTGCTAAGTCAGTGTTGAAAAAAAAAATGTTCTGAATAGAGTTAGCAACCTCATTAATGTATAAATAATGTGGTTAACTATAATAATTGGTTGAAAAGTTTTTACGCTTATTTTAATAATCAAATTATTTCATTAACATTTTTTTACTGAAATAAGAGAAAACCTTTAAAGAATATAAGGTTTTAACAAGCTAAATTAACAGTAAAATATAT